>NC_062188.1:3302007-3362007 GCF_912470025.1 Vespa velutina
AAGAGGATCGTATAAGAGGGAAAACGCTCGTATAACTGCGCTTCCTCCCTTCTAACATCTTCCTATTTTTCTTTCGTCTACACGCGCGTACTATATACCCATATATATGTATATATGTACATGATACATACGTACATGTAATATATATATATATATATATATATATATATTTAAATATATATAAATAAATATATATATGTATATATATATTTATATATTATATATTATATTATATATATATATATATATGTATATTTATATATCATACATACATACAGATAGATAGTTTTTGACTTTATTGGAAACACTAAGGGACGAAGGAACAAAAAATATAACTATATATATATATATATATATATATATATATATATATATATATATATATATATTCGTTCTTTCTCAAGAGCGTCCATCAATTTTTCGATTCTCTTCACCCTTGCTATCATTCAGAAAACGTGATAACGCGTAATAAGAGAGGAAGAGGGACAGACAGAGAGAGAGAGAGAGAGAGAGAGAGAGAGAGAGGGAATATGTAATTTCTCTCTCTCTCTCTCTCACTCTGTCTTTCTTTCTCTTCCCTCTCTCATTCTCTCTTTCTATCTTTCGCGTTGCCTATCACGAAGGATATCCTTACGTTCAATCGCATAAAATAAAGAAGAAAATAGAAGGGAGAAAAAATTTGTGAGGCTAAAGGGCCAAAGAAAGTTATTTGGAAATACGAGCGAGAGAAATAGAGAAAGAGAAGGAGAGAGAAAGAAAAGAAAAAAAACAAAGATAAAGAGAGAAACAGAGAGAGAGAGAGAGAGAGAGAGAGAGAGGGGGGGGAACATTTTTGTAAGGGTGTCGTCGTTGCTACTGTTACTGTTGCTACTTTTGCTACTGCTACATGTGTATGTGTAAGCGTCGTACGAAAAAGATGAGAGCCGTCACGACACAACGATGATGATGATGACGACGACGACGGTGAAGGTTATTTTTATATGTACATATAACGAAATATCGAATGTACGTCACGTTTCTCGTGTAAGTAAACGTTTGGATGAATGTCCATGTTTTATCTTTATCTACAACTCTCTCTCTCTCTCTCTCTCTCTCTCTCTCTCTCTCTCTCTCTCTCTCTCTCTCTCTCTCTCTCTCTCTCTCTCTCTCTCATACACATACACACATTTACTCTATGAGTGCCGATTTCATATAGCAAGAGAAAGAAATAAAATTATATTACATATATTTTGTCAAATCGATTATAAATTTTTCATATCTTTCCGTAGTTTTGTTTTTTCTTCTTTTTTTTTTTTTTTAACTTTCATTTCGTCATCTTTATGTATACCATGCACGTAACTACGTAGATCAAACGACTAATGAAAAAGGCAAAGAAAAAAGTATTTCGTTCATTTGAAATATTAATAACATGATAATACATCGAAAGATTATAATAATGATCTGGTGATTATGAAAATGATCTAAGTCGCATATATATTTATATATATATATATATATATATATATATATTTTTTTTTTTTTTTTTTTATCATCAAATATATATTTCGATGGATTTGAATTATTATATGTATTTAAATATTATTTTTCTATGTATAATATATATATATGTGTGTATGTGTATGTGTATATATATATATATATATATATAAAATGACGAGCGCAGAGAAAAAGAAAAGTAAGTATTATATATTTACTCTTGAAAAATAATATTTTTTTTTTCATGTTTTTTAAATAATATTAAAAATAACGCGTATGACATATAAAAAAAAAAAAAAAAAAAAAAAAATATTAACGTCTTTTGATATCTCTAATAAAAACTTACAATTGAGATAATCACTTTCATATTAATCATCGGCTCGATTAATATATAAATATATACGCACACATACATACGTACACACTTATATACATACAAAAAATACATATATAGATATTTATGTCGAATTAAAATTGTTTAGACAATATATTGAGGTTACCTTTGGAGATATCATCTTAAGAGTGTCTCTCAATCGTGATAGAACAAATAATTTTAATAATTGTTTACAACTTATGAAATCGGCTTATACGATTTGTTAACTGTAATGCGTACTTATTCGTTTGTTGATCCCTTTCTTTGTCCTTGTCTGTATACGTTCCTCGCTTGGAAGCGATGACTGATTGCGTCGATAGATCCGTTTTATTTGTTATATATACATATATATATTAACACAAAACATATATGGCAATATATATACTCATATATATATATATATATTATATAGCTTTATAAATATTACCATATATATGTATTAATATATATATGTATATATACGTGTATGTATGTATATATATATATATTGTAATATATATATATATGTACACATATATGGAACCCAATCAATGTACTTTAATGTTTTGTACATATATATGTACGTAACGTCCATGTGTCGTCTCCTTCGTCTAAAATCTCTCATTGTTGTCCTCTGTAAATAACATGCGTAATTGTTTTCTTTTTTTAATAGCAACGCTAGATAAAAGCTTCGAATGTTGAAATCGTGATTTGCGTTTTCGACGTTTCCCTTATTTCTTTCTCTCTCTCTCTCTCTCTCTCCCTCTCTCTTTCTCTATTTTTTTCATTCACAATTATTCTTTTTTACTATTACGTTGAACGCTTTTTTCCACGAGTCGCGTTCGTTCTATTTTGTCGTTCCGAGGTCATTTTAAACATTCGAGACTTACCAACGTGGTCGAACAAATATATATATATATATATATATATATGTACATAGATAGGTATGCACGTGCGCTAACGTATGTATGTACATATGTAAAATAAAATACTAACGTATTTACATATGTACGTTTGTATCTACATTGCATGCATACGTTTCATCACGTTCTCTCATCACAAACGTACATACGTATCTAACGTATGTATGTAGCTATTTATATTTACGATTTCTTTTACAATTATTTATTATTGATACTCGATTACGAACGAAGGAACTCATATTATTAATTTTTTCTATTCTTTTCTTTTTTTTTGCCTTCCTTTTTCTTTTCCTTTTTTTTCTCCTTTTTTTTTTTTTTTTTTTTTTTTTTTACATACGTACTATATATCGTATGATATATGAAGAAAAAGATAACCTAACTTAATAATTCACTCGCGAATACATTTTTTGCGGATGTTATACAAAAAAAAAGAAAAAAAAAAAAAGGTACGAGAATTTATAATTATAAATTATATAAATATATATATATATATTTACGTGTGTGTGTGTGTGTGTGTGTGTATTCATACGTATAAATGCATATACGTATGCATACGTATGTATGTATATGTACGTGTACACGGATTATACGCGTGTGCATTAAAATTTGGATATTCGTCGTCGTCGTACGAAACGAAACGCATCCAAAATGCAAACGCATGGTATTTTATTTTAAGTAAGTCGTATAAAAATTTCTTACATTGCTAATAAAAATATATAATACATTTAAATAAAGAAAAATAATTCTTTATATTTATGCATCGAGTATAACGGAGAACGTACAAATTACCTGCCGATAGAATAAAGCTTGATTAATAGCTTGGAGTATAACAATTTGTTCTACAGTGTTATTATGTATGCACCTGTACGTGGCTAACAAGAAGACTCTTAGAGTTTTTGTGCGGGCTGTTTAAAAATAGGTTCCGAATTAATTAGTTACTCCTTTCTTTTTCTTCTGATTTTTTTTTTTTCTTTTTTTTTTTTTTTTTTTTTTTAAATCATTCGTAAATAAGTTTCGTAAATTCGTATCGTCGTTTTCGATATCTTTAATTTCATTCGTCAATAAATCACTACGAAAATTTTAATCGATCAAATTAAATGAATACGACATATTGTTTATTTTATATATATATATATATATATATATATATGTGTGTGTGTATATATATATATATATATATTTATTTTTTCTTTTCTTTTTCATCTTACACATTCATTGACCTTGCTTCTTATTGTCCATCCGTTTGTCCTTCTTGTGTCCCTTGTGTACGAATGTCTGTAAAGATTTCTTGTACATATTTACGTAGTATTCTACTCTTTGTATATTCGAAGATCTCTACGAACGGCGACGTTCAAAAAATATGACTAGACTACAGATTTGCAGCCTCGTGGTACAAATAGATTTAGTCTCGTGTCTTATTTAGAGCTACGACACTCCGTGCAGAGAGGCCATAAGTTTCTTTCGTTCCATTTCCGTCGGCATGTGCGCAGGAAGTCTCGCCAGCATGTGATTAGTTTTTCTCCGCCTTAAGTGCCACATGGGATGCTCTTTATAATATAAAGGGCATTAGTAACGCAGGTAAGAAAATAAATAGGATCGTATACGTGCCGGTATATCTATGTTATACCTATATATAAATCTATTCAAGCCTATTTTCTTATTATCTTTGTGCCATCGTTATCATAAAATTATACGCGTATAATTAATATATATATATAGGTATGTGTAGGTACATATATAAATTATACTATATATACTATATATATATACATTATATATATATATATATATATTTATATATATAAAAGTATATTATGTATATATATATATATATATATATGTATGTATGTATGTATATAATATAATATTGGGTAAGAATAAAACGTTCATTTAAGCTATATATTCATTATCACCCATAATGTCCTGAAAAATCTTTATATAAAGAATGAAAGTGATTATAAATTAAAATTAATATGAGATATTTAAGAATAATTACAGATGGAATGTAATATACATATATTTGACATGGAATGAACATTATAATCACTAATCATAAATAGACAGGCAAAATTTGATTATATTACAATAAACGTCGAATTTTAATGTACTTTTGCAAATTTCATAAAATGCTGTGGAGTAAATATATATTAAACGTAATACGATATATATATATATATATATATATATATATATATATATATATATATATATCGAATCTATGCATAAAGATAATTTTAAAGACGTATACACAAAGATTGAAACCTTTTTGTTAAAAGGTAATTAATTTGATATTACAAAAGTAAATGATGACAAGATTTTCTTCAATTGTACATGTCATATGTCACAGATATAATTCAAAGTCCACTCTCGCTGCACTATAAAATTGATTTTGTTGACCTGTTCTTCTTACCCATGCACCTTTCTTAAAATAACCTTCCTTTGCCCATGCATGCATTTGTTCAGACGTATGTGGACCATGTACTTCGGCGCCTTCTTCTTGCGACCATTTTAATTCCCATGTTACATCCTCTACCTGATTCTCATTTTTTGTATTTTCTAATTTCGTGTCTTCCAATTGTTTATCTATTTGAAATATAGCACAAATATATGTAATAATGATAATCGCAAAATTTGTTATAAAATTGTATAAATATCAATTTACCATTGTCCGTGTTCTTTTCATCTAATTTCGCTTTCTCTTTTACATCAAAGTCATCGGAATACATGTCTAAATCTGCCTCCTTTTTAGAAGGATGAGAGTGTTTCCCACGATCTTCAACCTATGACAATAAATTATGTAAAATGATATAATTTCAATATGTTACGTAAAATATCTTACCTTTTTATTTATTTGTTCATAACTTTCTTGATATATGTCCATGTTGCCAGTACGTGTTAATAGCTCGTTTGCTAATTCTGTTAGCTTAGTTATTTGTGCAGAATTCTGATCATCCGTTTGTAAACTTTTTCCTTCCTTTTTCCTCTTCCACCTTTCGGCATTTGTTAATCTCTTTTTACCTTTGCCTAAAGATAAAATAAATATAAATCAATAAACACACACATATATATATATATATATATATATATATATATATATATCATATATATGATTAATCTATTACAAAGAAGAATTGTATTTTATGAAATAATAAAATTTACCAAGTCTACATAATGCTTTAGATACTGTTTCTCCAGGTTGTAGATAATCTAATATTTGTTTATACAGATGAACTGGATCAAATGTAATGTCTGCTCCATCATCATCATCATCATCGCTATCGCTATCGGCCAATCCATGAGATTTCTCTTTGAATTTTTTTGTTATATTTGATCCAGATCTAGGTTTTACCTATAAACATTTATGAAGCTTTATAAAACAGAAAAAAAGAAAAACCTTAACCAACCTGAACCCAATCTATGTTGTCCAACCAATTATCTCGTATTTGTTTTTCTTTTTTCCATAAGTAATGACCTTCTTTATCAAAATGTCCTTCCTCTAATTCTTCTTTCATATTAAATGCGGTAAAACCTACGTTCACTTCTGGACCAGTAGGACCATCTTCGACACCTATGAATATTTTCAATCGTTTGTAAACGTTACTTCTTTGACTTTTCAAAAGATCTTTATAAATTTTATATATAAATCTTAAGATAACGATATAAAAGTTTAATACCTTCAAATTCATTTTCATCCATCACATTATAAGTATCCTCATTGGTTTCCTGATCCTCTTCATCCGAATCCAAAGAATTTTGGACTGGTTGCCTTTCATTTACTGCAGCTTCCATTTCTTCGAACGTACGTTTCAACATCTTCGATGGATTCTTATTATCTGTAAGAAAAGAAAAAAAAAAAGAAAATAAAAATTTAAAAAAAAATAAATAAATAAATAAAGAAATAAAAATAAAAATTCAGACATATCTATTACACATTCAGAAATTGTCGATGACAATAAATATTAAAAGGTCACAATATTAAATATTTCAAGTAAGATACAAAGATTTCACTGAATTATTTAATTTATCTCACTCTCACTTACAACTTATCAATAAAAATTTCACTTATATCCGATTAATATACGTTATCTATAAAGAATTCATTTATATACATGATTTCTTTCTTTGATAATTTAAATAGAATAAAAATATTTATGCGTATTTAACGAAAAAATATTACAGAGGTTAGTACCTCTCTTCGATGGAGTTGATAAAGTTGGTAACGAAATAAAAATTGTTTCTTTTTTTTTTTTTTGTAAATCAATGGTACCAACAGGCAATGCCATAAGGGAAAGAAATTTATTGTAGGTTTGAAAAGTTGTTGCCTTTATTGACGCGACTTAAGCGCCATCTGACCGAGTAGATGGACAATTAAAATTGTAGGCGATCTTTTACATTTTAGATTAAATTTTAGGGACCCTAGAGGTCGCCATTGAATACTAAGAGATAGTAGGTACTATCACAGATTATTACTTGAATGATGGCAATCTAAGAATACCGACATACACGGCGTAATGTTCGACGGATTGTTTTCGCGTCCTCATACGAGCACGATTCTTGAGACAATCGTGCGAGGTTACAGTTACGGTCGACGATGATTCAACTAGCCGGTTTGTTTTACGGTTCGCGACGCGCCATCCTGCTTGAAATTCAGTAATCGTTTTCCGAATGTTTTCATCGTTAGCAACTTAAATTTTACCACGGGGATAAGCGAAATAATATCGGCGATATATAATAATGGCAGCCCATAAGACAGGCGGACAGAGTACACGTAAGAAGATACAGGTATGTATATTGTCTATCCTATCACTCTTTTCATTTAGCTATATATTTAAAAATTCTTTATTATTTTTCGTACGTTTTTTACTCTTATTCATTTTATCTTATTTCATGGAACATCAGGTTTATGACAATACTTCGTCGGTTTTGATTACTTTTTTATTTTCTTTTTTATTTTATTTTTTTTTTCTTTTTTTTTCTTTTTTTTTTTTCTTTTTTTTTTCAAGATATGAGGAAACAATTTTATTCTAAATTTTCGTTAGTATCTAACGAAACATTGATTTTAAAGCATCATACGTCTTTTCTTAGTATATATCTATATATATGTATATATATATATATATATATATATATAATGATATATGTATGTATATATATATATATATATATATAAATATATTTCTTCAAACGACAATGTATGTATATATTAGATGTGATACACACGATACGTGTAAAGGTCAGCTACCTGTCGAGTTATTTTTTTGTTTCATTTATTTTATTATTACTTTTGAAACCTTCGAAGTTGTTAGAACAAATTTTATAATCGATCTGATTATAGGCGACGAAACATTCTGAACGATATGAATAAAATTGAAGTAATAAATCTTTTATTAATCCTAATGTTTATATCAAATGTTGACAACATTGTTTACAGTAGAACCATAACATACCTTGGTTCAATTATCAAATTATAATACAACGATCGCCATATTGCTTGTTTGGATGAAATATAAACGCACGGATTTTAAACGGCCAAAATATGGACGTTTATTTTCATTATTATAATTTTACGTTTCTACAATAATAAATAATATAATTAAATATTATGATGTAATCGTTTTATCCTATTAACCTATTAACATAATTATCAAGTTTTCAATGTATAATTGTTTTGTTAATATTATCATATTAAAATATTAGATATATATATATATATATATATATATATATATATATATATATATTGTATATCAAGTAAAAGTCATAAGTATGAGTTTAATAAAAATGTTTTATTTTGTATTAATATTTGATAAAGGTATCCATGGTTATAAGGGATGAAGTAGAAAGAAGGCACAGAGCTGGCGTTAATTCTTTACAATATGATCCAATTTTACATAGACTTTATTCTGCTGGCAGAGATAGCATTATAAGAATATGGAATTGTAAGAACATAAATGAACCTTATATACAGTCTATGGAACATCATACAGATTGGGTCAATGATATTGTCTTATGTTGTAGCGGAAAAACTCGTATGTATTTTATTTTCTATTGATATATTCATATATCGTTTATAGAATATATATATTATGAATATATATATATATATATATTGATTCAAAATGAATTTTTTTTTTTTTTTTTCTTTTTTTATAGTTATATCTGCTAGCTCTGATACCACTGTCAAGGTTTGGAACGCTCATAAAGGATTTTGCATGTCAACATTAAGGACTCATAGGGATTATGTAAAAGCATTGGCATATGCTAAAGACAGAGAATTAGTAGCTAGTGCAGGCTTAGACAAAACAATCTACCTCTGGGATGTAAATACGCTCACAGCTCTCACTGCGAGTAATAATACAGTGACGAGTAAGTGCGTTTAACAAATTATATATATTAATACAGAGCCTGCTTAAAATATAGTAATGTTGTAGCATCAACTTTGTCTGGCAGCAAGGATTCGATATATAGCCTTGCTATGAATGTTACCGGAACAGCTATAGTAAGTGGAAGTACAGAAAAAGTTCTTAGAGTATGGGATCCAAGGTGTTGTACAAAACTTATGAAACTGCGTGGACATACAGACAATATTAAAGCTTTAGTGCTAAATAGAGATGGCACAAAATGTTTATCAGCAAGTTCAGATGGCACAATTAAATTATGGTCACTCGGAGAACAAAGATGTTTACAAACTTATAGAGTACATAACGAAGGTGTTTGGGCATTATTGGTAATTATAATTTTATTTCTTTTAAATGGCTATTTATGAGTAAATATTTCTACAATTGCTACAATTGTTTTTTTTTTTTTTCCCTTAGGCTACAGATACTTTTAGTCATGTAATATCAGGTGGTAGAGATAAGAGAGTTGTAATGACTGAATTAAGTCATCCTGATAAATCTGTTGTTATATGCGAAGAAAAAGAACCCATACTCAAAATGGCTATGACCCCTGATCAATCTAGTATTTGGGTTGCAACTAGTGAATCTACCATTAATAATTGGGTAATTAAAGTTTATTAAATTTATATAATCTAATAAAATAATTACATTATTGTTAATAGATAATAAGTAATTAACAAAGGAAATTATTTAATTATATTAGTCTATAAGCCAAAGAGATTGGCAAGATATTGGAGATTATTGTGATTCTACTGGAGGAATGGCAGGAAATGTTGGTGTACCATTAAATACTGAACCGAGCCAGAGGATATTAGGAGCTCCTGCAATACGACATTGTCATATCTTAAATGATAGGAGATACGTTCTAACAAAAGATACAGATGAAAATGTAGCATTATATGACGTATTAAAAGCCTGTAAAGTCGAAGATTTAGGTCATGTAGATTTTGAACAGGAAATAAAAAAGAGAAATAAAATGGTTTATGTTCCAAATTGGTTTAATGTTGATCTCAAGACTGGGGTTTGTATTATTATTTATTTAGACAAGTATATATATATATATATATATATATATATATATATATATATATATATGTATTGACTTGGCCGTCAAAAAAAGATATGAACAATTTTGAAAAATTTTTTTTTATAGATGTTGAGCATCCATTTAGGACAAGATGAAAATGATTGTTTTTCTGCATGGGTTTCTGCTAAAGAAGCTGGTCTAACAGATAATAAGGGTCAAGATCAAAAAGGTATTTTTTTTTTTTTTTTCTTTTTTTTTTTTTTTTTACAATATAGTATATCATTGTATAAAAATTATATTATTAAAATTCTTTATAGTAAATTATGGAAGTCTACTTTTACAAGCACTCCTTGAACACTGGTGGCGACCAATGAATGCAGATGATGATAATGAGGGAAATGGTAATGATGGAAATGGTTCAACGCATGACAATGGTAGAAATTTGTATTTTTCTGTACCTGGTCATACACCTGTAATTTTCAGGTATGTCAAATTATTAAATACATTTAATTTTCCATTGAAAATTAATAATATACTTATAAATTAATTATAAATTTTTAGTGAAGTTGGTGGTAGAACAATGTGTAGGTTACTAGTTCGAGATGCTGCAGGTGAAACAGAAAGTGTATTATTGAATGATACAGTACCATTATGGGTATCTAATATCGTAGCAAATAAAAATCTTCCACAATTCATCAAAATACCTTTTTATTTAACTCCACATGCAAGTTCTGGAGTGAAAAGTCTGAAAAAGTAATGTAAATTTTCTATGTGAAATTACATTGATATATATAAAGAGAGAGAGAGAGAGAGAAATATATCACTAATACATTCATATTCCTTATCTTTTTTTTTTTTTTAAAGGGATCGTTTAATTGCAAATGATTTTATACAAATTCGAAAAGTGGCAGAACATATTTTTGATAAAGCACTTTGTGCAGGGAGTGATTCTGGTTTAGTAACTGGCGTTGGTAATTCCGTATCTGGTGGTTCTCCAGCAGGAGATAGAGCAAATACAGATTCTAATGCAGATTCCTCTTCATTAGCTGAGGAAAAAGTTGAAATTTTATGTAATGATCAAGTTCTAGATCCATCTATGGACTTAAGGACTGTAAGTTGGAAATACAAAATATTAAATGAAAATTTTAATCCTTAGAATTTCGTTTTTAAAATGTCTTGATATTATTGCAGGTTAGACATTTCATTTGGAAAAGTTCAGCAGATTTAACACTTCATTATCGTCCTGTCAAATAGTTAATGCTGAATACATCAAATTATGGATCCCTGAAGTGTGCCTGGTTTTGTACTGTGGTTAAGTTAGTGACACTGATAATTCTCTATTACAAAATTAAAAAAAAAAAAAGAAAAGTTTAATTTTGATTAATATAAAATAATATATTTTTACAGAATAATGGAAAATACATGGGCTACTTGTAGAGTGCAAAATCACATACCAACTTCACTTTATGAAATATTTAGCCTGTTTTCAATGGATGCTTCATAAAGCAATGAAAACAGAGGCACCTATGGAGTACATAAGATTGAATAAGTTTATAGGCAATAACACGTGGAAGTATTAACAGAAATTGTTGATTTTATATATATATATATATGTATATGTATATGTATATATATATATATATATATATATATATATATATATATATATATATAATTGGTCTATATCCTGTGGCTGAACTTATTCTTGTGAACAGGAAATGTAAAATTTGGTTGCAAATCATTTGCTTTTGAAATAGTATGCTTTTTGTACCTGGATATATTTATTAGAGAGTAAAATGCTTGTCAGAGTCAGCCAGTTAGTGTCTTCCCATTTGAAGTGTATCACTATAACATAATAGCAAAAGCACAGTGGAGATCAAGTGCATGGCCCAGGAAATCACTGCTTACTATTGTTCCCTGATAATGATTTTAATACTAAATAAATTTAGTATCACTTTTTAGTAAAATTTAATATAATCGTTAATAAATATAAGAGAAGAGTAATATTTTATTTGAAAAACCTTTAGTAAAATTTTTAGGTATTTATTAAAGGTATACAGAAAAAAAAGAAAGAAAGAAAGAAAAAAGAAAAATAAGAAAAGAAAAAAAATTACAAGAGCATGACAATTGTACTCCACACCTGCCTTCATATCTTACGAAATGATTAACATAGTAAGAAAAAAAAAAAGGAAATGTCAATTTA
Organism: Vespa velutina; assembly: GCF_912470025.1. NCBI lineage: Eukaryota > Metazoa > Arthropoda > Insecta > Hymenoptera > Vespidae > Vespa > Vespa velutina. Next base: position 3,314,387 of record NC_062188.1, read on the forward strand.
CCTTTAATCAAATTATATTTGAACAGCCAAATCATACCAGTTCAATATTTCCTATGTGTAATATGGGAAGTGAACGAACTTATCTGTCTTCAAGATTTCAAGATCAAACTCTGTCTTATATGGGACTTCCAGTTTTAATTAAATTATTAATAATAATAATCTGGCTCTCCTAAAGTGTATACATAATATCATCTATATTACATACATGTTTGTTAATTAAGGGATACAAATGTTACAACAGAATTTGATCTTGTGGGGACTACTGTAACTATTAAAATATATATATATATATATATCTATATATATATATATATATATATAGATATAAACATTAAGGTACTACAATATAAACGAACTTCTCTTCACGAAAAAAAAGATTTTGCACGTATAACAAGAATTGTGCTATTATAATCGAATTGGTTACTTAATATAAAAATATAGCCAAGTGTATATAAAATTTGAAAGATGGGAGTAACTTCATTATGGTAGAGTATAATTTTATGCTGCTACTAAATTATCACTTGAATAGCAAGAAATGCAGTTTAATAGCGGAATAATTTTTTTTCGTGTAGAGTCGATAAAGCAAATTAGAGAAATAACTATCGCGCGCGAGAGAGAGAGAGAGAGAGAGAGAGAGAGAGAGAGAGGAGAGGGTATATATGTACATTCCTAGTTATATTTAACCTGTTTTTATCTTTATATGTCAGCAATATGTATACAAGTACATTTCTTACATAGACCTATATCTTCAATTTTATTGACACGTTATTCTTTTTAATTAGAGATTGTTCATATTATCGCATTATTATCACATCATGCAGAAAAAAATTCAGATGTACCTAAAAAAAAAAAAAAAGAAAACTAGCAGATAAGTAGTAGGAGATATATATTTCAGTGATGAACTGTTACACTGCTTCTCTTTAAAACAACATATCTTTGGTGGATTTGCAATATGTTATATATTTAGATTATGTATCAGTTTTGCATTTATTAGTACATAATTTCAAAATGTATCACCTGAAAGCTTGGTTTCAGGATATATTTATGTACATGACATTACAAGTAAGATCATTTAGTTCATTTATTGTTAAAGGCTGTCATCGTTTAAAAAAAAAAAAGAAAAAAAGAAAAAAAAGAGAACAAAAAAGAAATTAATAATTTATCACAGTTTATCAAATTTACATTAAATAAGGGGTTTGAGAAGAATAGAAATATGCATGCAAACCATTAGCAAAAGAATCATATATATATATATATATGATTTAATTAAATATATATAATTAAATGTAAGTACAAGAACATTTACATAGGGTGAAATAAGATATTTCCATAATTGCCAGTTTAATACACTTGCTTCTTGAGAATTTGATTTTATTTAAGATTTTCTCTCTCTTACTCAGGGTGCCACTTCATTCAGTATACATATCTTAATGCCTAAGATCATTAAGAACTAATATCACTTGATCGTTAAAATAGCATTGAAAGATCCTTTTATTTGTAATTTCTTTTTACTTATGAATAATCCTTTCCTATCTTTTCTATTTTCAATAAACAAACATAATGTTTTATTATCAGAATTAAGTATGTTCTAATATTATTAGATAAATTCTTTTAAGTTGCAAAACATACTTTGTGTCTCTCAGGAACTTATACCTTATAACCATTGATTTATTTTATATACATAAAAAATATCGCGAGATCTTGAATGATAATATCGAATTATAATTTTTCTATACATTTCTATCTTAACACACATACACACACACACACACACACATACTCACACACAGGAGGATAATATAATTAAATGTTCATTGTCATAAAATCAAAATCGAAATTTGTAATTGTATATTATAGAAAGTAATGCAAACCCACCAGATATGGAAAGTTGTGACTGCGTTGTTTAAAGAAAACAAAAAGAAAGAAAAAAAATTACAATTTAATAGTATGTTAATATTCACAAAAAAAAACAACAAAAAAAAAATTAAGCATTTATTAATTATTTTTATATTTTATTACTATCATATTATTTGTTTACAATCATGTATGTGGTAATAGTTAAGATATATATGCTTTCATTCTAATATTACACTTATATATAGATTGAATATAATAATAATTTATTAAAATTTTGAATTTTAGATTAATTTGTTTTGTGTTTAAGTGTATTTTATGGATTAATATTTTCTAATGCATTTTTCATGTTTTTGATATTTTATTTATTTTGTTTTCCTCACTTCATTGTATTCTTAAACATTTTTTTGCGATCAGTTAACACAATGCAAGTATTTTAGAATGAAGTTACTGTGTAGAAAAAATGTTATATATATATATATATATATGTATATGTATATACACACATACGTATGCATACATACATATATGTATATATATATATATATATATATTTCATCTATGAAAAAACTATTATATATTAGTAAGCCTTCCTGATTAAAAAAAAAAAAAAAAAAGAAAAAAAAAAGAAAAAAAATGGGAAAAAAAGAAAAGAAAAAAAAATGTATATTGTTTATTCATTCAAGGATACAGTAGTAAAATGAGATATCAAAACTCCACTAATTGCAGTTCGAAAATATATGCATGGCTTAAAATCAAATTGATTGAGCCCTCGCATCACACTGTGTGCATAGTTTTTAAAAATAGTTGGTAATGTTTATTATTTATAAAGAGAATGGTTATATAAAATAGTGCCAAATTTTATACTGAAAGCAGTGTTCCTTACAGATGCACAGATTCTTTTGCAAGATACAGAATCAGAGTGTATTTACTCTTTCTATGTATATGATCATTCTGAAATGAAAAACATTTAAATTCAGATATGCATGGTAGAAAGGGATGCTGTATAAAAATTATGAAAATGTATAATTATGGAAAAATTACGATTATGTTTTTTTTCTTCCTTTTTCTTCTTTTTTCTTCAAACTACAAATGATACTGCCTCATTTAAAAAATTAGACAATGTTCATATCCAAATGTCACACATTGTATGCATCATCATTTATTATTATTATTATTATTATTATTATTATATTATTATTAACATCATCATAATTAACAATAGTAAATGAAACTAATGACGAAATGTACTTGCAATGATTAAATTGTACAGTATTAAAGATAATTGATAATATTTAATTGTAAATTATATGATGAGACAGTATTGATCTTGTGCTTACAGAGGTTGTTATATTTTTGTCCATTTATCATATACTCTGTAATAATCGCGAAAATCATCCATAGAAACTTATTTTGAAATAGTATTAATATGAGATTAACGAGAATGATATGTGAATAATTTCATATACTGTGAAAGAAATAATGTTGATTTCTTCATAGGTATTGCCTACTTTGTATTAACGTGATATCACTTCGGCGTATATGTACACCATTATTAAAAAAAAAAATTAATATTTAAAATAAAACATATAATTTAATACAGAATAAGATGTTTACGTAATTTCGCATGTATTTTATGTTACAATTTACACACATTACATATTACACCGCGTGAAAGAACGAGGAAACTTTCTCTTCGGTAAATACTTAATTTCATTCATAAAGAATAAAAATTTTCCGGAATTAAATTCGTTGTATATCTCGCCGCTGAAGAATGGTTATTATATTATTCAAGAAATAAAAATACATAATGATAAAAGTTTCATACATAAATATTGATAATTATCATTGGAAAAAATAACTCTGTAACAATTTATTGATCTTCCTTTTGAATTAATTGAATTAATTACATATTATACATATGAAATAAAAATAATCGTAGATACGATCTCGCTTTATTATCTAATTATTATCACTTATTATTTACAATAATTATAATAATGAAATAATGATAAAAAATGGCTTAGAAAGTTAAAATGTTATAAAAATATTAGTTCTTTTTTTCTTTTTCGTTTTTAGAAACGAGGAAGATCATTTAATGATAATAATAATATGCAATGGATATTTTCTTTTGTTTGGTGTTTACACGATCATAGCCGACGCGCGATATCAAAGAAATCATTTAAAATTTTTATTTGCGAATGCAAAGCAAAAACAAAGAAAGAAAGAAAGAAAAAAAAAGAGAAATGCGCACGCTAGAGAGAAAGGGGGAGAGAAAGAGAGAGAGAGAGAGAGAGAGAGAGAGAGAGAGAGAGAGAGATACGAGTGTTACTCCGAAAAATAATAGAATAAATATATTGATTCTATCCCTATAGTTCAACTTTCATGCCATTAATTACAAATAAATTGATGCCGTTTATACGATTAAACAGTGGGATAATAAGATTCGTATGATAAAAAATTTATGAAAAATGAAATGACGACAATGAGACGAATATTTATGATCTTGAAACGAACGAATTAATATACGTCTCTCTGAGTAATAATTTCGAATTTTTCGATGAATTTAAGAAATGAATTAAAAAAAATAAAATAAAATAATATATATATATATATATATATATATATATATATATATATACACACATATATATATATATATATGGGAAAAAAAATTCTCAGAGTTTACTCGTAATCTTCTTCCGCAGGTCGAACTTGAGGGAATCTTCTGATCGCTTGATGCTGTTGTGGTTGAGGTCGTCTATGTTGAAGAGGTATATTCACTTCTTCGGGACTATGAAAAACTTGATTCACCGGTAGACGAAATTGCGGTACTTGTATTTGAGGACGTGCCGACGAAGGAATGCTGTTCAAAGCTGCTGATGGTTGACCGGTGAAAACCTGAACGGATTGGAAAATTTAATAAACGAAAATGACGATCTACAGGAGAATAAATTATTGCGAATTTTATTCGTTGTATTTTCTATGGTATTTATTTTATCGAAGATAACGAAAAATTTCATCATTCGAACTGGTTCAAAAGCTGAGCATGATGAATAACGTTGCGGCATAATTTGTAAGAGTGCAATCATGAGAGTAAGCAAAGTGTAGAACAAAGCAAAAGACAGTATGAAGAAGATAAAGAAGTTTGAGAATATGGAAGAATAGAGAGAGAAAAAGAGAAAGAGAAAAGATATAGAATAGGAGAAAGACAACATGCACAAAGAAATCCAATCTATATTTCAACTTCATAAATAACAATAATGAACAACAACATGCGAATAATGATGACGTTGATCGTGAACGAAGATCCATTCGTTCATTGATTTTCTTTTTTTTCCCCCGTGCTTTTCATTGAACAAGCCAGTTATATATATTCAGGCGCGTCACGGAAAACGGATCCAAATTATTGAAGTTGGACGTCAGTGTGCTGGTATCACGATTAAGGAGTCTTCAGAAATGATATGGTAACGGTACCTGTTGCAGAGGACGTCGAACAGGTGCTGACGTAGGAGTGATCTGATAATCGCCTGCCTCCCTTTCATCGGTATATATATCCGCTGGATAATACCTCTCGCTGTATCTCAAGGTCACGTTAGGTTTCGTTTCAGCTTCAGCTTGGTTCAATGGTTTGTAAAGATATTCATTGACGAAATGATATTGCGAGCTCTTTTTGCAACTGATATCACCGCTCGGTGGCATACAAATTAGGTGAACCTTAAACATAAAGCCATCAGTTAATGACCTTTGATTGGTGAAAAGCGAAAGTAGTATAGTTTGACGATACTATTTCATTTTATATTTCCTTAGGAAGGAAATACGAGGTCCTTTACCCCGGAAGTTATTCTGAAATAAATTGGCGCACAGCTGCGGTCTAAGCCGCTATTTGGAATTTTTTCAAAGTTTAAGAGCACATACCGCATTTGTTACGATCATGCCAAATCGTAAAGTGAAAATTGTTGTTTATGTTCAAGTCACGTGCCAATAATTACCTGATGGAATGTAAATCCTTCTGGACAGATCCAGGAATGTTTCGCATTTTCATGACAATAGTGGAAGACCTCGCAATGCAAATCTTCGTCGGCATAATATCCAGTTTGTTTACCAACACAATCGAACTTGCTCTGAGGAAGTAGAAGGGTCAAACGATCCGGTTCCTCTTTCTCTTCCTCGATTTCTTCCGCATTGATCTTTAATAAAAATTATTATTTGATATGATCTAATTTCAATGATAATTCTCTATTAATGATAAATAAATGTTATGATCTAAGTACCGGGCCATTGGGACCAATCGGACCACCACCACCACGAAGAGGTGGTGGACCACGTGGTGGTGGACCACCTCCTACTCTTACACTTGATTGATAATCATGAGAACCATCGAGCGGTGACGATGTTGGTTTACGATACAACTAAAATACAAAATGAAGATAAAAAATTACCTGGTCATCATTATATTCCAAATGGAATTTCAATAATTAAAAAGAATTTGATATTACGGGTGGTTGATTATTCGGATTTCTGTAAAGTGGAGCAGACGATGGGGTGGGTGTTACAGCATTATCTTCGTAACTGTTATCACGAAAACCTTGACTCCCACCTAATGCGGACGTATAAAGTGGCCCTAATGTTGGCTTGCCAGGAAGAGTTACAGCTCTTGATTCTAAATCGTAAGGACCTTGCGCCACTGATGTCGCGATTACGAACAGCAGACAAATACGATACATTCTGAAATAATCAATGAGAAAGTTTGAATTAATTTTACGATTATAAATTTTTATGATACTTTCATAATAAATATAATAAATATGTTCGATCTCTTAAGTATCACGCATATTCACGTATTATATATTTATGTATATACTCGAGTGAAAGTAACCTTGACCATCGAAGTTCACTCAATTATACAAAATTACGATGGCTTATTAACGTCATTTATACATTGTATTTGCATGATTTCTAAGCTTATGTTCGTCAAAGCGAAAGTACAAGAGTAAAACTTTTAGAAAGCCAATGGCAAAGTGCTTTATTTCGGCCAATTGGCGCTATCTAAAACACCACTTTCTATCATCTCTTTCTACGTCTTTTTATCTCTCTCTCCCTCTTTTATTCCTCTTTCCATTTTATTTTTCTCTACTTTTCTCTTCATTCATGATCCTTTTACATGTCGATGAACGAACGTTTTCTCCGTTTATGGAAATAAACTGGAAAGCTAAATGCAAAAAGATAAAAAAAGAAACACACACATACACACAAATATACATTAGAATTCATTTGTTTTAGGCGAAGAGAAAACATACTTGTCTCGTGTGAGGGATCGTTTATGATGGATCATAAAAATGTTTGATATAAGTAAATAAGAATATTTACGAAGGAAAACAAATCAATGATTTGTTTGTTAAACAAAAATCAATCGATTTGAGTAGACAAACACGAAGACACGTTTGTATAGAAAAAGAAAAAAAAAATTATGGTAATATTGTCTCGTTCAATCGAAAGTGTATCTATTTGAACTTCCACGTTTCAGTTTCCTTTCGATCAATATTGTAAATGTAACAACAATACGAATATTCTTAAGAAGAACAAATCGATGATTTTAATATTTTTAGAAAAAAAAAAAAAACAAAAAATAAAGAAAAAAGGAAAAAAATCAATCAATTCGAGTCTACGAAAAGACACATTTGTATGGAGAAACGATCAGAATATTGTCACACGTTCAATTGAAAAAGTTCATATTTCAAATCTCACATGAATCTTTTTTTGACAGTTAAACATAGCCTATTATTCATTTTACTAGCTCCATTTATGGTTTGCTTGGCAATGTGCTGTGTGGAAAGCGTGTTACCACTTTCTAAGCATGCAAAACTCGGACAAGTGCTTGATTTCACGATTCGTTAAAGATTCTTTATGTGAGACGAAACTCATTTGATCGAATGAATCTTTCCGATTTGACTGATCTATATATTTATATATATATATATATATATATATATATATACATATATATTTTTTTTTTTCTCGATTTATTTTAAATTACATTTGAAATGATCATGATGATGAGGTATGATGATAATAATGATAAATAGAATCTAATTTATTTACAATATAATTGTAATTGAATAGGAACTGAATAGGAACTTAATTTTTATCATCTTCCATTCATCCTTCAACACTAACATTAATATTAGCGTTTAGAAAAACACGTGTTTCAATTCGTTGTTATTATTTTTTCAACTTTCTATCTATTCGTCTTAGACTCTATTTAACTCTATTAAACGTCCCTTTTGTTATTCCTTCTAATACTCATTCTATATTGTATTCAAATGATGATGATGATGATGATGATGATGATGATGATGATAAAGTGAATGCAAATCCAATCATGAAGCTCATTTGATCGAATGAATCCTTTCGATTTATTTATTTTTCTTTATTATTATTATTATTTTTTTTTTTTTTTTAATTATTATATATTACATTTGCACGATCATGATGATAACGATTATCTAATAATTTTTAGTTTAATGAGATCGATCTAATCGTCAATTAATTAGACTCGTGTTAACCTAATCAAAATGCTCATATCTTCTCTGTGCACCTGTTCTTATCGTAGAATTGAAAGTGCAACCTAAAAGTTATGACTCGTTACATAAGAATCTTTCTCTGTACGTAGGCTGGAAAAGGTCAAGAGTCAAATATTTTTATCATTTTTCGTTTAATAATTAATGCGTTCTTACGTAAACCAATTCCTTAAGAAGGTTCAAGTTAATAACGTTATAAATAAATTAACGAGAAATCGTTGATGTATCCAATCAATTTATGAAAGAGTATATATATATATATATTTTTTTTTTTTTTTTTTTATAGGAGACTACTTACTTTCCAAATAATTTCTCGCAATTACTATAATTTATCCGTGACTTTGACGATCGATGGTCATGATTTTCACTTTTACATTTTGATCGATATATTTAAGATGATCGATCGAAATGATCGATCGAATTTTCTAAGAAAAATCGTATGAAAAACGATCGAAATTTTTTAACGATTTTAACGATTAGTTTTAAAATGATCACGATATTTTTATTTATGGATTGATCGATCGATCGTTTCGATCGAATTTTCATTGAAAAATTACAAATGAAACGATTGAAACTTTTAATGATTTTCATGATCGATGTTACAATTATCACGATTTTTTTCGATAGCATTAGGATGATTGATATATTTAACAGACGATCGATTTTGAATTTTCGTTGAAAGATTATATTTGAAACGATTGAAATTTTTAATGATTACGACGATAGGTGTTAGTATGAATTATGATTTTTTTCATTTCTAATTTGATCGAGATGATCGAAATTAAAAATTTCTATTGGCCCTTCTCTGTTTGTATTTGAAACATTATAAAAGGTGATGGTTGAAGTTGATTGTTAAGAATAGTGGTTGGTTGGTGGCTCGAGACTCGATCGAGTGAAAGTGAGAGGGGACTGCGTATAAAAATCAGCTCGACAAAGAGAAAAAAGAACGAGAAAGAAACAAACGTGTCTGTATCGGATATCTTCAAGTCGACTTATTCGTTGTATGTTATATAGTGTATATATATATATATATATATATATATATATATATATATATATATATACATATAAAAGGATCGATCGTGAAAGATATCGAAGTTACGTTCGTAACGCTTGGAAAGGACATCGACTTTTTGGTTCTACTCCGAATGTCACATGGAATTCGATCGTTCCGACATGATTCCTTTTCTCTTCACTTTATTTCCTTTCTTTCTTTCTTTCTTTCTTCTTTTCATTCTTTCATTCCAATTTCTTCAATTTCGTACATCCGTCAAGAAAGAAAAATCGTTCTCACATTTGTCATTCTTCTCTTTGAATTTAATTTTGCTACCATTCGGTAAGTCCACGTTTATCTATTGCATTTAGATAAAAAATAAGAATAAGATATATATATATATATCTTAATAAAATAATAAATTTAATTTATATCTATAAAGTAGATAATTAGGATAATAGAGTGGATAAAAATTATTTGATACGATTATAAATTATAATGAAAGAATAGATCTTAATTATTCGATATAATTTTGATTAGAAATTAAATGACTATAATAAATTGAATGGATGAAAATTATTTAATAAAAGTTTTAATATGATGTTAATATGATTATACAACGAAAGGGATAGATGAAAATTAATTTGATACTAGTTTCATTTGAAGATAGATGATTATAATAAAAGTGATAGATGAAATTTATCGATAGTATTTGAAACGATCGATAGAAAATTTTGTAAGTGGCTCGTATTATTTAATTCTTGTTTTTCTTATTTTTTTTTTTTCTTTTTTTTTTTTTTGACTCAAATAATTATATACGCTCTATTTGCTCTTTTAATTGACTTTTTTTTAAAAACGAAGGAAAATCATAAATTCGATCGTGAATATTACATAAATAAATCGTACGAAAGCACGAAATATTTGCGTGGGCGCGATCAAGCGTAAGATGTAGAAAGAAGAAAGAAGAAAAAAGAAAAAAGAGAAAGAGAGAGAGAGAGAGAGAGAGAAAAGAAAGAAAAAGATATAAATCGATTACTGTGCTCGGAATTATCTTGTAGAAAGTTTTCTGAGTTAATACATTATTAGTTCGACACATATATATATATATTGAACTAGTTTTCGATCGACGAAAATTCTAGTTTATACAGATAAATATCCGAACGTAGATATTGATTTCCTTAATAAAACATTCTATGTATATACATAACACACGCGTATATGTAAATTCTATTGAAACGATAATTATCATTTATCTATTTTTTTTTTTTTTTTCTTTTTTCTTTTTATTACGTTGCAGCTGGTTTTATCTGTAATTAACATACCACAGTGAATATTATTTAAAGTGAAATAGATTTAAATATCTCCTTCCGTTTCATATAATTCGACGAGATTTCTCCGATAGCGCAATGAGACAGATCAGATCGATTTGAAACTTTCAAATTGATTGGTGAATAGAGTCGATCGCGTTAAAAGAAAAAAAAAAAAAAAAAAAAAAAAAAAGAGAAAAAGAAAAAGAAAATAAGAAACAAAAGAAAGAAAGAAAGAAAGAAAGAAAGAAAAAAAGAGAAAGACAAACAAAACAAATAAAAAGAGAAAAGAAACAATTCTTCCTGTTTTCACATAATCGCAATAAAATAATAATCTGATATTACGTGTTCGTTCTACGTAAATCGCTAATCGATATTTTTCATCTGTTCGAGTTGGAATTAATTCAGAATCATTGTCGAGATCTGAAATGCAACGTGATAGACATTTCTCCAATTGCATATGGTCTCATTCCTGCGGCTTGTTGGAGAATAAAGCATTGAGTTGCGTAAGGCCGATCGTAATGCGATGAAGTATCGTACGGGTCAAGTATCACTGTCACTTGGAACGCGATTAGAATACTTGAGTTATTCATTTATCTGATACATCTTTCCCATTAAATTAATCCTAATCACAATTTAATATTCAACATTGAACATTACGAATTAGTAATTATGAAAAGTAATAATAATATTTTGCGTTCTTTATTTCCTTTTTTCTTTTTTCTTTTTTCTTTCTTTTTTTTTTTTTTTTATAAAATAAAAACATGTTTTTTATTTATTTATTTTTCTTATTCTTTTTCTCTCCTTTTTTTTTTTTGTTTCTTATTTTAGCCACTTTCATAATCATTTACACGTTAATATATCATGACATAATATATAAATATTTTCCTTGATGATAAAAATTTGGAAAATGACAGATGCGAAACGAAGAAAATTGAAAAAGATGTGAAACGAATAATTTTTTGTTATCCTCTTTCTTTTTTTTTTTTCTTTTTTGTTTCGTTTTTTCTTTTCCCCCCCTTTTTGTGTGTTTTTCTTTTCCTCTTTTTTTTTAATTCATTCACATCTAAACAACTGATCGTACGTTTTTAATTGTAAATTTAAGATAACAGTGTATGATAATAAAAATAGAAATTTTAGAAATTTTGCAGAAGAAACGAAAATAGGCGGGGTATATTAAATACGCTGGCTTCTTTTAAAAATGTTCACCGGTCGAAGAAAGCAATTGCATAATATAAAAAGAGATAGTTGTCCCGCAAGTATAAATGCGGAGAACGCGGCTATATAATATAATCCGCGTGCAGGAACACGTAACCGGCCAACCAACCAACCAACCAACCAACCAACCAACCACTCGACTGGTTCTGGACACGCTCTTAAGGAAATCTGGAGCACACTTTATTGCTATAGCGACATTTTTTTTTTTCTTTTTTTTTTCTTTTCTTTTCTTTTCTTCCAGACGTTCACAATTCTACGTGAATTCTCTAGCGACAGGAAAACAGAAATTGTATAGAATTTTTAATTGAATAGAAATATCGTCAATTTATATTTGACGAGATAATTAATATTTTTCTCACAAAGAAAAAGAGAAAGAAAAAGAAAGAGAGAGAGAGATCGAATATTATTACAAATAAACTTTCTATTCGATGTATCAATAAAAACAAAAGTAACACAAAAAAATAGAGAAAAGAAGAATGTAAAAAAAATATAATAAAAGTTGTAGTTATAATAAGTTGTATTTTAATCGTGATAAAGAACAAAACAAAAAAAGAACAATTGAAAAGAGAGAGGGAGAGGAAGAGAGAGAGAGAGAGAGAGAGAGAGAGAGAGAGAGAAGGAGAGAAAGTACTAATCGAAGTAATAGTAATAATTTAATTATATAATAAAAATTAATAATTTAATATGATTGATAAAGGGAAATTATTCGAGATGTCAAAGTTATTTATATATACGTATATTGCAAGTAAATCTTTAGATTTATCAGCCAGTTTTATTCACGATTGCAAATTCGTTCCTGATTCGTAATCGTAAGATTTGCGACCGGTTTTCACACGTAGATTTCCGAGTGGCACGTGTCATAACTCTTGACACACCGTGCGTGACCAAACTAATTTTATACATTTTCCAACGCCGACAAAAAGGTATCGTTCATTTCATGATACACGAACCAGTTTAATTATGTGTTATAATCGTGTCGGACGTTGCCCTAATATCATACCTCGATCTTTGCCTCTCTCTCTCTCTCTCTCTCTCTCTCTCTCTCTCTCTCTCTCTCTCTCTCTTTATGCGTATAAGTAAAATCACGCGTGTCGTTCGCGATATTAAAATTTCGTTTCTTTTCTTTCATTGTTCTTTCTTAATCTTTTTTTTTTCTATTTATTTTTCATGGGGTTTTTTTGTTTCTTTCTTCCTCTTCGAGAAAAGAAACAACAATTAATATACGATCAATCAATACGAAGATATTCATATTAACTTATCTAGTACACAAAGTGCATATCTCGAAAGTAACACCGTAGATTTCACACTGTCATGAATATTAATATCGATAATATCGTTTTTTTCTTTTTTCTTTTTTCTTTTTTTTTTTTTTTTTCTTTTTGGAAAAATAATCTGAGATTAAAACTATGAGAAGAAGACACTTCACTTGTTCCTTAGATCGTAATCGCACGAATTCGAAGAAATTGAACAGGAAAGATTTGCCTTTATATTTTTCTCTTTTGTTTTTGTTTATACTTTTACTTTTGCTTTTGCTTTTGCTTTTGCTTTTGCTTTTGCTTTTCTTTTTTTTATTTTTTTTTTTTTGATGTCGCCATGTCGCTTACTTTTTCTTCTGTGCAAAGAGAAAGAAAGATAAAAGAGGAGAAGAAAGAGGAAAACGAAGAAAAAAAGGAAAGAAAAGAAAAGAAGAGAAAGAAATTTTTTTTTGAACTAAGAAAGAACTAAAATTTTTGTTGGAACCTCACTTACCTGTCGACAAGACACGAAGGTAGAGAGGGAAAGTTAACAATGAGCACGTACACAGGATTGACAACACACACGAGCTTTTATCATGGGCGGTCGGCTCGTCATTCTCTTATATAGTGCGACCCGCTGAAAGTTGCCTCCACCAGGTATATAACTCTGGATTCTCTATCAGAGTGGGGAGTGGAGAGACACTCAGAACAACATCGTATTCTCTTATTCTCCATTGATTCGCACTTCCACTTTAATTCATAGATCTCGTAAATCCTAAAAGAAAAATTCAAACAAATTAATAGTCTATTATTGTACGACATTTATATATATATATACACACACATTTTATTTTAGATATATATATATGTAAAATGAATTTTTAGTGAATGAATGAATGAAAAAAAAATAGAAAATTAATATTTTCAAATATCAAGTTCGAGTAATCTTAATGAATCAAATAAGAGTATCAATTGCTATCGTGCAAAGCTTATAAATGTCAATGGTAAATTAAAGGGAAGGGGAAAAAAAAAGAGAAAAATTGTAAAAAAAATCTCAATTATGATATACAATTACTTACGGATAAAAATGACAAAGTTTCGTGACAAGAAACGTTCTAATTTTAATTCCTTTCTTCTATTAAGCCGGATGTGTGTTATTGGAATCGTTTGGATCTACGGTAAAAAAGGTAATAACGATCGTTTCAAATCGAAGGACGAAGAAGTATAGCATTCGGATTTTTATACATATATAAATCTATGAATATATTTTCTTTCATCGAAGAAAGTCATTTTGCTTTGTATATACTTATAGACAGGAATACGCCCACATGAGTGGTCAATAAGCTCTGACTCATGATGCCTTTAAACAATAGAATGGGTCCGCTTCAACATCCTATTATATCTTAACGAAGCTACGATGTACACTGTTGTCATCTTAAACAAATTTTAATAATTTATTAACGAGAAACATATATCTTTTTTATTATTTAATTTTTTTTAAATATTAATTTTTGTCTTTTACTTACTTATACACACACACACACAATCGTATATATACATATATTTTACTTTTTTCTTCTTCCAAAGTGACTTATAGTTTTTTAATTGTGTCCTTAAAAAAAAAAAAAAAAAAAAAAAAAAAAAAAAATCAATTAAAAAGTTTCATTTAATTAAAAATTAATAATTAATGATTAAGAACTTAGTTGAAGATTAATACGTAGAACTAATCGATCAAAAATTTTTGTATGTGAAAATGAAATAGGAAAAGAAAATTGCATATATAATAATAATTTCAATATCGAAGGGAGAAGTTTGAGATGTTCGATCGATCGAGTTACGGTTGATCGATCGTCAGTCTTATGTCATCGATACATAACGTACATATACATAACAGAGACAATCACACACACACATCAATGCCAATACGTGATTGTCAAGAGACTTTCGTTCTTATTTCAGTCAATGTTCGCGAGACATCGTAAAGTAGACAGACACTTCCGAGTTGAGGTACTCCGCCCTCTCTTCCCATCACCCCCCAAAAAAAAAGAAAAAAAAAAAAAAAAAAAAAAAAAAAAAAGAAAAAGACAAAGAAACAAAAGTACGCTTCAGCTTTCTAGCAGGTGCCAGACGAAAATTTCCTTATAAGTAGGCCATCGTATAAAACAACTTTGAAATATTTTCGTTCCTCATTCAAATTTTATTCACGTATATTTGTATGTACGATATGTAAATGTGTAAGCGCGTGATTTTAATCTCGTTACATTGTATCGACGACACGCAGATATAATACCGTAACTCTTCTTTGACGTTTAATTTAAATTTATTCTACATATTTCGTATTGTCTAATCAGGAACGAATGAAATTCAAACTACCGACGTATCAGACTTCTCTCTCTCTCTCTCTCTCTCTCTCTCCTCTCTCTTCTCTCTCTCTCTCTCTTTTTGAGCTAACAAAGTAAGTAGTACATATATACGATATAATCTGTCTCGAACGTGTTTCGACATCGGTAAGAGACGTCAAAAATGAAATTCTACCTCTGGGCAATAAGCTCGGTGAGTTTCAACAGTGTTACTCGTCGGCACGTTCCATATTATACTGATCATATAATATATCTTAGTACATTGAAATTTATTAGAAATATAATTAGAGGAAATCAATATGGTTTCTTTTTCTTTTTTCTTTTTCCTTTTTTCTTTCTCTCTTTCTCTCTCTTATGTATCAACTGAACTGAAGAGGTTTAAGTTGAGATCGATGAGGTGACAAAAAGATAATTTTCTTTTTTTTTTTTTTTTGTTTCTGATTACGGTATTATAAATTTAAATATTAAAATTTTAGTCTTATGAAAGATTTAATTAATCATTACAGAATTTAAACATTATATCATAAGTTAAATCATAAATATAAACCATTTGTTTTATGGTATTGTTTCTTTTTTTTTTTTCCTTTTTTTTTTATTTTCTTTTATCCTTTTTTTTTAATTTTTTTTTTTTCTTTATTTTTTTTTTTTAATTAGTTTTACAAATCTATGCAGTAATATTATATTCTATAAATCATTATTTTGCTATTATGTAACATTTAATGAATCACTTTCAATCTAAACCATAAACTAATCATAATTATAAAGACATATAAAACTGATTAAAAGAAAAAAAAAAAAAAAAAAAAAAAAAAAAAAAAAAAAAAAAAAGACAAAAAAAAAGAAAAGAAATATTTTCTTTGATTCGATATGTTATAAATTCATATAAATACGATACATACGTCAATATCAATATTTGATTGTATTAAAAATATATTTTCTTAAAAATTGAATTATATCAAGGAGTAAAGTGTGAACCCATTTAGATGGCCCATTGACATTTTTTTTCTTTTTTTTTTTTTTTTCATCGGATCGTTATTATCAGTTCCGTATCATCTCGCGGTTTCTTATCGACCTTTCATCAATTGGTATACAGAAAGAAGATACAATCCTCTCATTGTTTTCGGGGGGAAAAAGAGATATGTAAATAATTGGTCGGATTTTTTTTTTTATAAAGGAACAGTGAAAACAATGACCCTCGCGGTTTGAATCAAAAGAAAGTAAATACACGATCCGATTCCATACGATTTCAATAAATTACGTGCTAAGCGGTGCGTTCGATTCGTCGACGAGTGAAAAGTGGAGAATGAGCGGAGTGAGTGGGAGAGAGAGGGAGGCGAGGGAGGAAGATGAACGATCTACTCTTCGATCTGGGTGAAGATCGAGAGAGAGAATGAAAAAAAAAAAAAAAAGAAAAGAAAAAAAATTACAGATCGAAAGTATCGCATCGGATCTGTAATTTTCCTTTTCGTTCGTTCGTTCGTTCATTCGATTTACGGATCAGCGAATCGTGATTTTACACGTCGATAAACTCTTACGATTTAGTTTTCTAAATGGTCTCCAATCTCGGCCTCGCTGACACGATTTTCCTTTTCTTATTTTCTTTCCTTTTTTCGGGTTTCTTTTTTATTTAATTATTATTTTTTATTTACACACATATATATATATATATATATATATATATATCTTTTTTCATTATCTGAATGGACGTTAAAAAAGTTCAAGAAAAATTCTTCTTAATTGATTCGTTTAATTGTTAATAATGTTTAATTAAGAGTGAATAATGAAGGAAAAATAAAAAAAAGAAAAAAGAAAAAAAAAAAGGAAAATCTCAATTACAAAGCTGTATTTAATTAGATTTTATATCGTATTGATAACGAATATAAACAATTATTAACGAGCGCTAAACGAATTATTCTATGCGTTTTCAAGGATTTATATATACGTTTATATATATATATATATATATATATATATATATATATATATATATATATATATATATATACAAGCGCACGTAAAAAAAAAAACAAAAGAAAAAAAAAAGATTTATTCAAATTGAAAAATAAATCCAATCATCATAATGTCAATCCAAACCCTTCTTGTGTACTCATTTTTTCTCTATGCTGCATCGTGTTTGAGAGTAATAGATCGTCGTCCTTCTTGCAGAGATCATATTAGTATCTAATCTAGTCGTTGCCAATCCCTAAGATGATCAATTCCATTGAAACAATTCGCTAAATTAAAAGTTTACAAGAATTATTAAGAAAATTACATTTATCCTTTCTTCTTGACAAAAAAAATTATCCAGGAAGAATTATTACTCTCTTATAATATTTGTAATTAATTTTAATTAAATAAGAAATCCCCGAGAGATCCTTTATTTGTGCACGCTGTTATATATTTTTATTTCCCTTAGAATGACTTTCTTTTAAAGATAGATAAATAGATAGATATCGATCGAGACGGACGATATAAACGTAACAATTTTTCATGAAATTAACTTATGAAATTTTCATTTTCACGCGATACGATCTTAAGACGATAAAAAGACAAAAGTGAAATCGCCCCTTGATATTTTTCAATTTAAAACAAATATTTTCATTTGTCTGAGAAAGAAAAAAGAAAAAAAGAAAAATGATCTGTCTCTCTCTTTCTCTCTCTCTCTCATTCTCTTATTATAGATTTCCTTTTTAACGTGAACGAAATTTAATATTCGTTCATTATATATCCCATATTCTTCGGAGGTCAGGGACTCTTTTGAAACATTTCCTCCTCGTCGACTCGTTACAATTCACTAAGAGGAGGTGTGGTTCACGTAGAAAGAAACAAACATTAGGTTGCCTTGTCTATACGTCCTATGTAAACGCGCGAACGCGTAAGAAACACTTTCACCGACGTTCGGACTCATAAGAGAAAGTTCCTTACGTTCAGAAGGTTACGCCCCTGCGCTACGCAAATCAAGCGTAAAGAGGAAAATACCGAAAGAAAGAGAAAGAAAGAAAAAGAGAGAGAGAGAGAGAGACAGAGAAAGAAAATGGAAGGTAATCCTTCGGCCGAGAAAGAAAGGACGTTATCCAAGGACGATTATAGATTGTTCTTAAACTCCGATTCGAAATTTTCCCGCCATATTTCTTCTTTCTTCGCGGCAAATTTCAATCGTTTAAATTCCTAAATCAAAGTCAATTTTACAATTTTTCTTTTTTTTTCTTTTTTTCGTTCACAAATTATTACATATTTTATTGTTTAAAAAAGAAAATAATAATACTTTTGGAAATCTCATCGTGATCCTATTCGTGAAATCATCAACGACGATCGATAATTGTAAAGAATTTTCTTTACTCACGTAACGTACGACGAGTTAAATTTATATCCGCCATTTTGCTAAATTAATAATCATTTTTAAATCTAAATTTTATCGATTTTACATTTGTTTCATTTATACGA
Organism: Vespa velutina; assembly: GCF_912470025.1. Lineage (NCBI taxonomy): Eukaryota > Metazoa > Arthropoda > Insecta > Hymenoptera > Vespidae > Vespa > Vespa velutina. The sequence continues at coordinate 3,333,380 of NC_062188.1, forward strand.
CGATAATTTATATGATTTTGGATTCATGCAAAAAGAAAAAATAATAATCCATTAGAGAACACTTCTACTGATCTTATTTGAGAGACCTTCAACAACTATTGCAGTTGGTTAATATTCTTACGCGATCACGTGACATACCAATGGTTAACTTCATCCCGCCATTTTTCAAACGTAACAATTATCTTGAAACCTTGTTATTTGTCATTTGTTAATCTCGTCACCGTCGTTCTTCTTCGCAATCATCTTCTCTACGCAATATTTTAATATAACGTTCTAGCTATGAGAACTGTGTGTATACCAAATATATCAAAATAATGAATTTAATTACTTTTAAACGAAGAACTTGTTATTTAAATATTTCAATTTACTAACGCGATGAAATAAGTTCCAATGATTTTTCTTTCGATGAACTTGTTATGCGGAAAAAGTCATATTTTCTGGTCACCACAAACTCATTAAATATATGAAAAACATGTCAGTATTATATAATCGTCTTTGCTCAATACGATTAAATAATTTCTATTTTGTAACTTCGATAATATCAATAATGATATTATAAATATATATATATATATATATATATATATATATATATATATATATATATATATCAATTTACTTGTTTTACTTACGAGTACATTTTTTATATATACATGGCATTTATAATATGTGTGACTATAATCTATGAATGTATATACATGACAATGTAAATACAAGATTAATTGTTGGTACAGTAGTTATGTATATATAAAAAAAAAAAGAAGAAAAAAAAGAAAATTGTTATATTTTATTTAAAATTTGCAAAGACAAGGATAAATATATACATACGATTTTTAACGAATGATTTTAACAAATTAAAACAATTGTTATTATAACATAATAAAAAAAGGCCAATGATTTTTCTTTTGTAAATTAAATTTGTTTAAACTTGATAATATATTACAAATAACTTTACGGCTGAACAGTACCACACCTGGTATGTAATGAGATATTCTCGCTACTGCTTATCCATTTACGTTTCTGGTAATGGCAAACGTAACTCTACAGGAAATGCCTTCCTAATCGTAAAGGGGAAAGAAAATTATCTCCGGAGTTTGCAGTGAACGTACGTGTATACAATATTGGTCTTTTCTTTTTTTTCCATTTTCTTTTTTTCCTTTTTCTTTTTTTTTTTTTAATGGCTATAACGAAACGCTGTTATTGGGATATACATAATATAAACATAAAAAATTCCAAGCGATTACAAAAAAAAACATGAATACGAGTTTCGTGGATAGAAAAGAGAAACCTGTCCGTGTGTATTTGAAGTAAAGTAATATTTTTACATTTTCTTTCTTTTTTCTTTTTCCTTTTCTTTTCTTTTTCATATATAGTTATATATTTTCCATAATAAATAAAACATATTTTGTAAATATAAAAAAAAGATAATTCGGATAAATTATAATATAATCACATATATATATATATATATATATATATATATATATATATATGTATGTACATCGTTAAATATATACACAGTAATAGATACATATGTGTGTGTATATATATATATATATATATGTATATATATATATGTATTTTAAGAATAATATTCTTAAACTTGCGACAAATTCTTTTTATACATATTCTATTACTTTTTATTGTTGTTTAGATTTTATTCTATTTTTTTTTTTTACGTGTAAACATTAATTACGCAATATAACGAAAAATCAGTCAGAAGTAAACAATGTTAAAAAATAAAAAAGTATATATATATATATATTTTTTTTTTTTCGGTATCTCTTAAGTAATAATTAAATTTATATAGATTTAGTTATATGTACATTAATTAATTCTTAATCTTCTTATTTATAAGGTTTTTACTAAATTTTTTATATAGCAATACAAAAAGAATTGCATTAGATAGAAAAATATCGAGTGATAATATTTCTTATTTTTAGTTATCAATTTCATGTATATGCTTAATTACAATTACATTCAAGGAAAGTGTTTACAATGTAATATAAAACTTAATATAAATGTTTAACAAATTATAAACACATATAATTAACGATTAATAAATAAATCATTCGTTCTTAAAAAATATTTTTAATGGAATAAAAACGCAATATTTATGAACATGATAAATCATTTCATCGAATGTAATCAAATTGTTATTATTTGTATTGTATATGCGTGACGATAAAAATGTTACTTCACATCATTTCTTTTAATGTCATTTGAATATTTTTCTTAATTTATTTACCGTACGGCAGGTTTTTCTTTTTCCTGGGACGATAATTTACATTGGGACTTAGGCCTACGAAGTGATTAACTAGCCAGCCAGTCCCGTGGGCCTGTAGTTCCGATGAAAAAACATGATCAACGTATTACTTCATTTTCGTGACCGGATTTTGTTACATATCTTGTATCAAATAACTTCTCAATTTAATTGTTCTCACGAGATTGGATCAATCTCTGTTACAGATTCATTGTTTCCTGAAAAAAATCCCCCAAGGGACAGTGTCGGATATCGAATCCGAATTCTCCTGGTGAGAAGCAACGATATTAACAATCACTATATCACGGAGACGGTCTTATCGTACGGCAGTGTATTAAACAAACGCTTAATAATTGTACATATGCGATAATTCATTATTTTGGATATAATAACAATACCTATAAACGCTATTATAGATTTATATGTATCCTAATCATTCGATGGTTTTGGTCATGTTGTTTCAGAAATTTTTCTAGATCGACTCGTTTTTTTATGTTTAACTGTTTCTGATGCACTATCGTCCGAAATCGACGAATCCCTCAACTTTTTTCCCCGGCCAACATTTCTTTCTTCATTTTCAGAACCGACGGATTCTCTATTAGATCTTCTCCTTTGACGTTGCGGTACTTGATTTTGTGGTTCTAATGTCTCGCGTAAATATTTTCTTTTGGCCTCCCAGAACATCTCTTGCCTTTGTGCTATTTCCGGATATCTATATACGAATAATAATATAATAATAATTTTATTGAAATTTTGAAAAATTATATTTTTTTAAATGAAAATTATTACTTCTCGGGAAATTCTTTATTCGTTGGTACAATTAATTGCCATCCTTTTTTTGGTATATGTATTGCTAAATTTATAAATATCTCTTTTATTTCCTCTGATGGAAGTTTGATAACAGTAGATATGGCCCTCCGATCAAGAAATTGTTGTTCAGTGAATGATAATAACTAGAATATAATATATGTATATATATATATATTTTTTTTTTATTTGAAATAATTAATTACTATGATACTTACGATATAATCTCTAGCTCTGCACATGAGTTCTGCTGGTATACCATTTTGAGATGATACACTATCTTTAATATAAATAAGTTCACTATTTACAACCCAATTCCCTTGCACTAAAACAGCTACTTGTTGTAAATATTTCAATACAGCTGCAGTATCGTGCTCTGATGATAAAATTAATCGTAGCTGAGTAAATGATATCACCTTTGCTGGAAATAATAATTCATTGGAGATAATTATTAGAAATTAATTTGATTATATAGAATTGTTTTTGATTGTTTTTTTTTTTTTTTTTTTTTTTTTTTTTACCATACCATCTTTCATAAGAATCCTGACTTGATCGAGAAGTGGTAATGTTCTAATATAATTAAGGGATGTAATATGATTTGAGGTTTCACTTTTTGAATACTGTTCTTGATTAATAGGTGGTGCTAACATGTCTAAATACTGTTTATTTGTCAAATTTAATGCATTTATAGTTTCCTCAGTAGATGAACAAAACATTTCCAAACGTGTCAGCTGTAAAAGGAAAAAAAAGAAATGTAAATATTATAAGTGTTTAGTGTTATATATAAGTATGAAAAAAATAATCAATAATTATATTAACTTCAGCTTGTGTACTATTAACAGGAGCATAGTTTGTATGTATCCATTTTTCTTCTGAACTCTTTTTGGAAAAATGTTGAAAAGATTGTTCTTGCATTTTTTTAAGAAAATCTGGTGTTTGTCTATCAAAAGTCACATTTACTTGTTTAGGGCCTTCATCTTCTTCTTCAACATCTGTATTAATAATAATATATATATATATATACGTAATATAAATATTCTATTAAATAACATATATTAATATACATTGAATGAATAAATAGAAATTGAATATTTATATATACCTTCACCTATAGTTTTAGCTTCCTCTCTAGCACGTTTATCGCTTTTATCAAGGTAATTAAATTGTGGCCTTAATTGTATAATACCTTTCAGTGGAGTAATATGTAATTCACCGTCTTGATAAACTGCAGCTGCATAATTTGTACATTCTGGTAATGCACGAGAAGAATGCAGAACTGTTTTATCCATTAGATCACTAAAAGTAATTGCTTATTCAAAATCAAAAATTGAAAATATTCAAATACCTTTATATTATATATATAATCCAAGTTATATTTTAGTTATATTTATATATATATATTTTTTTTCATATCATAAATTCTATACATACCTATCAAATACTTTTTCATCATCTTCTTGTTCAGTTTTAGAATTACCATCGGCATTAATGGCAATTTGCCTTCCTTTCATTTTATCATAGTTAATGCTGTACGTATCAACAGCTACTTCTATTCTGACCTCTTGATTTTCTGGTTTTATTGAAGTTTTCAAAAATGTTGCATTGTCATATCCATCTCGAGCAGGACGAATAGGATATTGGAAAATAAATAATTTATTTTCAAGAGTTTTAGATAAAAATACAGGAATCTAAAATATTCAATATATATATATATATATATAATTAAGCTATATAATCTTAAATAGTTTGAAGTTAATATGACAAGAAGAATATGATCACACAAGAGGAGAAGAATATGATTACACAAAGGATATTTTTAGGTTAATCGTTTTTTTTTTTAATTCGCAATGTTATTTTTTTTGATACTTTTCTGTAATATAAGAAATTTGCGTTTGATTTTTTTAATTTTTTTAATTTTAAAAATTTTATTTTATTAAAAGAAACCTTCAATTATGTTATAAACGTGTAACCTTAATATAATAAACTTTTGATAGGACATTTAATTATCATTTATAAAGAAAAAGTATTGAATTTACCTCTTTAACCACTGGATCGTCTTCACTTTCCGTCATATTTATATCCGACATTTTTAAATGTTTTATTTTATAATTTTTAAACAAGACACGAAATTCCTCAAACACGTTGCAAGACAAACCATAGACTATTTTTCTCACGCGTTCACGTTTGAAGATCAGATGACTAAGATAGAAAAGTATCTGTAGATAAGAAGAGGAGGACCCTTTAATCACTGTTACCAACCGTATCAACCGAACGTAATGCGTATTAATATTACCAATTTTTAACTTTCGTCGTTTATATATTATTCTTTGTCATGCGAATGGTACAATTTTGTGCATCAAAATGGATAGTGCAATTTTATATATTACAACAATAAATAAAGTGAAAGATAATTTATAATTGTGCATTAGTATAAATTTACATGGCTCATAATTGTTATGGGAAAACAATTAGTTCATAATAGTGTAATTGTGTGATCAATGAACGAGTGATAAACTTATACATTAACATAATATATATATTAATTTTACCATCACCCTATTTAGGATTATTTATTATTTAGCAAAATGACTTCGATGTTTGATCAATATGAGCAAGCATCTCAAAGATCCAAACAAGTAGTACCTCCACCGATTCGAACAGATATTGTAAGTTGGATCTATTTAATTATCTAAATTTAATATATTTTCATATTTATAAATAATTATTTACAGAGCACAGCTGGATTTATTCAAATGAAATTACAAGATGATGGTCCAATATTCACAAAACAAAAAATCAACTTTTCACCTTCTGATAAAATTATTCACCTTGTAGTCAGTAGTAATTTAATTATAATAGCTATGGCTAATAATGTTCTTCTTCGTATCGATATGAAACAACCCGACAAAGTAGAAGGTATATATATATATATGTATATATATATATATATATATATAATTGTATATATAATTGTATAATTTTATTTTAAATACATCTAAAAAATTCCTTTTAATTATAGAAATTGACATTTCGAAATATGCAGTAGGCATGAAGATGTCAAATCTATTTTTGGATCCTTTAGGTTATCATTTGTTAATAACATTGACTCCAAAGAATGGAGATAATCCTCCATCAGAATTATTATATTTACACAGGAAGACAACCAAATTAAAACAAGTATGATCAGATAAAAGTTAATTACATCATTATATATTAATAATTTGATATAATACATAATGTTTTACATACAATTTATCTTTAGGCTGGTAAGTTCAAAGGCCATGAAATTACTGCGGTTGGATGGAACTTTTCAAATACTTCAGAAACAGTAACAGGACCTATTCTTCTTGGTACTTCAAAAGGTTTAATTTTTGAAACAGAAATTAGCGATGGTGATAAAATATTTAACACAAGCTTGGAACAGTATTGGCGACAGGTAAATTGGGATAACTTTATTTAATTTTTTTTTTCTCTTATTATGTCATTAGTATTACAATAGATCAACATAATGTTATAGTGCGTTAGCTTTTTTTATTCCATAATTCATTATTTCCAAAGCTTCCTAACTATTTACCTCTTTATGGTGCTAAGGAGGTAGAAGGATTGGTAAGTTGGAAATGTCTTAAAAAAGCATGTACATGATGTATTCATTCATCAAAGCTATAATAATTATATTTGATATTGATAGAAATAATAACATATTTTAATATTAAACTTTTATTTCTTCAGGTATTTGATATAGGAAAGAATAGTAAACCTCCAATTACTGGTTTAGAATTTCATAAGATACCTAACTCTGATAAATACATGATTATTGTAACTACAATTATGCGTATTTATCAATTCATTGGATCAGTACAAAATCCTGATGAAAAGCCATTATTGCAACAAGTATTTAATAAATATTTAAATGTACAAGGTAAGCAGATGTCGAGATTTTTTTTATTTATGCGTATCTAATTAAATAATAATTCTTCAAATTGTATAGAAAGTTTTGTGGAAGTTGTAAGTCTTTTAACTTACTCGAAATTACAATTTTTCTATCCATCGCTTGGTGCATTACCGAAATCATTCGGTTGGTTGACCGAGACTGGTATATTGCATGCACATGTAAGTACTTAACGTTAACAAATTGATAAATTATATAATATAAAAAATAAAACATATTCTTTTATTTTTATTTATTTATTCTTTTTTTTTTTTTTTTTTCCATACTAGATAGACCCAAACTTATCAGATCCAAAAAGTGCATTGACAAAGCAACAGATGATAACATGTCCAGAAGCAAGTCTTATGGGAAATAGCAAATCTCATACTTATACCGCACCACTTTCTTTCGTATTAACGGAATTTCATGCTTTGTTACTTTATCCAGATCGTGTGAAGGGCATATCGTTATTAAATCAAGATCTTATTTTTGAAGATATATATAACGATGTATATACTATTAATATATGGATTATATTTTGTATCATTTAATATTATCTTTTTTTTTTTTTAATAATATATTTTTCAATCTAGACAGTTGAAAAGTTACTCAATATTGTGAAAGATCCGATAAATCGTAGTGTCTGGGCTTACAGTGAAAGAGCAGTCTTTAAATATAAAGTAACTAAGGAAGATAGAAATGTTTGGCAGGTATAAATCTTTCTCTATTAATATATAATAATTATTAGATCGTATATATGTATATATATATATATATATATCGATCGTATCTATATAGCGATGATATTTGTCATAGGTTTATCTAGACAAAGGAGAATTTGAACTAGCTAAACAATATTGCAAAGATAATCCTGCATACATTGATCAAGTACTTGTGAAACAAGCTGAAATGTTATTTAAAAATCAACAGTAAATTAAACTCAAATTTTCTTTTCTTATTTATTTATTAATATTCGCATAGTAATGTTATCATCTTGTTTTTAGATATGAGGAAAGTGCTTTAATATATGCGGACACTCATTCATCGTTTGAAGAAATTTCATTGAAATTTCTTCAGGAGTGGCAGATAGAAGCATTGAAAATATTTTTGAAAAAGGTAATAATAAATTTCATCTCATCTCTTATTTTTGTTTGTTTTAATTATTGTTATATTATTTTATATAATAAATAGATATACGAATTTATTAATAATTTATTTTTCATAATATTTTAGAAACTCGACGGTTTGAAATCTCAGGATAAGACTCAAATAACAATGATTGTTGTATGGGTAATAGAATTATTTATGAGTCAAATGGGAGAAGTAAGAAGCAATGATAGCTCATATATTCATAATCCACAGTATATAGCATTGCAAAAACAATTTGATAGTTTTCTTGCTATGCAAAAAGTTGAGGTATGTTTTTTCTTTTTTCTTCTTTTTTTTTTTTTTTTTTTTTTTTTTTTAATTAGTTAAAATAAATAGTTATCTATATAATATTTCTATGAAAGATTCTTAATTTGTTTTTTTTTCCTTTTTTTTTTTTTTTTTACAGGAGTGTATAAAGAGAAATCGTAAAACAATTTATGAGTTAATGTCAAGTCATGGGGATAAAGAAAATTTAATGCGTTTAACGATAATGCATAGTAATTACGAGGAAGTAATAAGACAACATTTGTATAAAAATAATTATTTAGAAGCCCTTGAAGTATTAAAAAGTCAAACCAATAAAGATTTATTTTATCAATTCTCTGGTACTTTGTTACAAGAATTGCCACGTCCTACTGTGACTGCTTTAATTTCACAAGGATCTTTATTGAAACCATCAAAGTTGCTTCCAGCTTTAGTATCTTGTAACTGTGATGAAAAACACGTAAGAAGCTTTAAAATCATTTAAATTATATTCTATGAAAGTATGGAGAGGTTTTTATATTATATCAATATTAATATTTTCTTTTTACATTGTGTCTAGGCTAAAGAAATTATCAGATATTTAGAATTTTGCGTATACAAACAAAGTTGCCAGGAACAAGCAATTCATAATTTTTTACTTTCACTGTACGCACGTTATAAAGAGGAAGAAGTCATGCGTTACATTAGCTCACAAGGTATATATTATATCATGTATAAATATTATTTATCTTTCATACTCTTTTCTTTCAATATAATCATATTTTTCTTCTTTTTTTTTTTTTTTAAGGCCAATATATAAGTATGGTACATTATGATGTACATTATGCCTTAAGATTGTGTCAGGAGGCTGGTTTAACAGAGGCATGTGTTCAATTATCGGCTTTGCTTGGTTTGTGGACAAGAGCAGTAGATTTGGCATTAACAATTAAAGTTGATCTTGCTAAACAAATTGCATCTATGCCCTCTGAACGGGATGATACTTTACGTAAAAAATTATGGTTAAAAATAGGTAATACATATAAATTGTTTCTAATCTTTTATTGTGTTGTATTTTCAATGAATATTTTTTTTATTCTTATTTCATCTTTTTTTTTTTTTTTTTTTTTTTTTGCTGAACACGTAGTGCGTGAAAAGAATGATATACAACAAGTGATGGAATTTTTACAACAATGCGATTTAGTTAGGATAGAAGATATTTTACCATTCTTTTCGGACTTCGTTACAATAGATCATTTTAAAGATGCCATTTGTAAATCCTTACAGGTAAAAACTTTAATGTATAGAATTGTAATTGGTAAGAACATGCGTTATTTTTTTTTTTTTTCTATTATTCAAATAGGATTATAATCGACATATTCAAGATCTCAAAGAAGAAATGGAAGAGGCAACAAAATCAGCTGAAGTTATTAGAAAGGATATACAAGCTTTTAGAACGAGGTACGTTATACATATCAATATAATATTATAAGATGAAAAATGAAATATTATAAATGTAAATATATAATTGTAATTAATTTTATAGGTGCACTTTTGTAGATGCAAGAGATACATGCAATTCTTGTGATATTCAACTTTTATTAAGGCCTTTTTATGTATTTCCTTGTGGGCATAGATTTCACAGTGACTGTCTTGTTGCCGCATTAACACCCATGTTATCAATGGATCAACGAACAAAACTTGCCGATCTTCAACGTCAACTTACAGCCATTTCAAATAAATCTGAAGATACAACATCAATTGGAATGGTATCTCTATCAATTAAAGATCAAATTAAAGCTGATATAGACGAATTGGTAGCTTCAGAATGTTTATACTGTGGAGAACTTATGATAGAGTAAGTTGTTCCTTTATCAATTATAGTATATTTATTATTGCTCTTTTTTTTTTTTTTTTTTTTTTTAATTAGGATCTGGTAAGTTTGTAAAATATTATATTTCAGATCAATTGATAAGCCATTTATAGAAGAAGAAGATTATGAAAGAGTAATGAGAGAATGGGCATAAATGCAATGAAGGTAATAATATGTCTAGTAAAATATATAAAGGTGATGTGCGCCTTGTTTAAATATTATCTATTCGTAATTTGTACACTGAAATAGGTAAATATTTTTAATGCATTTTATTTATAAAGAAGATATATTTATGAGAGAAGAGTAATGAAATACTACATGTTTTTAAACCCGATTTGCAATTTATTTGTATACTGCGTATATTTCTTTCTTGTTTTTTTTTTTTGTTTTTTTTTTTTTTGGCCAGGAATAAATTGTATAAATGTATAAAAGTCTACCTCTGTACTTAATATAGGTATTATAATTTTTAACATGAAACAATGCAAAGAGAAAAAAATCTTATATTTAAGTGATATTAATTTAAAATTTTCCACATATTATTAAAATTAGTCTTCTAAGTATTTGTTATAAATGCTTCTGCTTTTTTATTACGTTTACTAACAGATTTATTTCCATAAATATAATAACGTAAGGGTTTGTTCGACCATTCAGGACCACAGCTATCGATACCTATTCTTGCGCACTTAACAATTTTGATTTTTTCTTGAAATGAATCATCTTCTATCCAAAGACCTTTCCAGGTACACAGTGAATATTTATTATGACTTTTATGCAATTGGAAAGACATACAAAGTTTTGAAGGCCCATTACACAATTCATGTACTTTCAAGTCTTTAATAGTTCCTTTAGACATATTTGATTTTTTTTTCAAGATTCGCTGATTACTCATGTACTCAGTGCCTTCTAAAGGATCAAGAGCTCTTATCAGCACAGCACTGCCATCACCTAAAATCTTACCAAGATATTCTTTTTGATGGAATATCAAAAATATTATCAATAATTATATGGTATATGTATTAGCTTCGTTGTCTCTATTATATTCACTAACATTAGGATTTCCTAATATATAATAACGAGATAATTTAATTGGTTGTTTCTCTGACAAACTTTCAATATGTACAGGTGGTACCGTTACAATAGTAATAGATTTTATACATGAATCATGTTCTATCCATAAATTATTACAATTATAGATATATTTTTGATTGAATTCATCTTCATCAATAACAAATGCAGTACAAATTTTAAATGAATTATTGCAAAGATCGGTCGTTTTAATTTGTTTAACATTCTTTACAATTTCTTTTTCCTTTTTATTTTCTTTAACGTGCATATTTCTGAGTAATTCCATATAATCAAGACCAAGTAAAGGTTCCACAGCTTTGATTAATACATAACCATCGGATTCTAAATATTTATTTAAAATTGTTTTTCAAAGTAATAATTTATATTAATAATTATTAACTCACCTTGACTTGATATGTTGAAACAATAATACATCCCATAAGTCATATATATATAAATTGTGCCAGGTGACATATACATTGGTATATTACGAGGTGTAACTTTATTTTGATAAGAATGAGAAGCTTTATCAACTGCACCTAAATAACCTTCAGTTTCTACAATTCTACCTTTTAATATCGTTCCATTTTCTAAGCGACGAACAAGTACTTTTCCTATTATTATATAAAAATAAAATTTTAGGTTGGAAACTATGAAACGGGCGTTGAATGAAAATAAATAACTAAACAAAAACGTCCGTTTCATAGTTTCCAACCTAATACATATATATATATATATATATATATGTATGTATTTTAAAAATGTGCTTTTACAAATTAAATTAATTACCTAAAAGATGTTGAGCAAGTTGTTCGCAAGGTGTATCAAAAAATTCAAATGGAAGCCGAGACGAAGATATTTCTTTTTCCCAAGGTGTAACAGGTGGATCCTCTAATTGTTTTAATTCCTCTTTCATCATTTTCAAATCCACTATCGCTCTTATTTTTTTCCTTGTAACATTTTTATTATCCGTATGTGATATTTCTACGATTTCTTTCTTTCCTAAGATAGAATAGATTTTAGAAGAATAAAGATTTTCTTTTTTTTCTTTTTTGTTTTTTTTTTTTTTTTTTTTATGAGTACAAAGAGAAAGTTTAATTATTTAATTTTCATAATTCGATTACCCTCAAAATCCTTTAATTTAATCGTATCTAAAGATTTATCATTTTCATTTCGCAATACTTTCAAATTTATTTTAGACCTTTTAATTTCCTTATCCTTAGGTTGAAGTACCTCGACGAAATTCTAAAAATTATTATGAGAAATTATAAATAAATACAAAAGTAATCGAAAATAATATCATCAATAAAATCATTGAAAATAATATTAATAATATTAATTAAAAAATTAAAGAACATTACCTGTTCAGTTTTCGTAACCATAGCTGTTTCACAAATATCATTTTCATTGTGATTAATTTTATTATCAACAGTATTAATTCTTTTTGTTCGTTTCATCGAGGAATCGTTATATATTGAACAAAATTTTCTATTATCGTTAATTCTTCGTTTTGTATATTCTATTAGAAAATAATTCAATTAAAGATATTAATTAATTCGTTTAAACGAATTTATAAGATTGTGATTTTCTTCGATTAAAATATAAAAATATCTTTGAAGTTGGACAAAAGAGAGATAAACGTCAAACGTCAGTGTTACCACCATTAAAATAGAAAAATCAAAAATATATTAAGATAATTTTACTAAATATCTACAATTAAGTAGATCTCACGATGGCGGTAAATATTAAAAAAGAGATCTCAAACAATTTGTTGTGTTCTAATTGTAAAGATTCAACACTTTGCAAAACTTTTCTCTCCTTTTTTTTTTCCTCTTTTTCTTTTCTTTTCTTACATTGTTATATCATAATAAAACTATACATACGATGCAAGATGTTATTCAATGTTCTGTAATTAATCAAACGTTGTAGAATTTCATTAATAGACGACATGTATTTGTAATATATTACGATATCGTATACTGGATCAAAAAAGACGGGAAGAAACTTTTGTTAGGTTATGTACAATGAAACTTTTTCCCTGACACGACGATCAAATTCGAATAACATAAGAGAGAATAATTCATATTTCAAATGTCTTTAAAATCGATACCAAGGGACAATAATAATAATTACATAATTACAACGAACAATATTAATTTTATTTTTAAACATTAAATAAATGCATTTATATTGGCTACATTTCTTTCAAAAGTGTGAAGTAAGAAGCTGCCGTATTGAAGACCTAGAAGAACGTTTATAAATATTTCTAATGAAATACTTTATTATTTATTTAAAAGAGAGAGAGAGAGAGAGAGAGAGAGAGATGAAAAAAAAAACAAGAAAAACAAAAGAAATCGACTTCCGTTTGTAGAAAAAAATAAAAAAATAAATAAATAAAAATAAATAAATAAATAGAAATCAGAATAAAATAAAAAACGTAAGTAAATACCTTAGTAAGAGTTTGAAGGGATAAAACTTTAAATATTGCCGCGTTTACGCAACAATAAGTTTGTGCTCTGATAATAATCAGACAGAGGTCCTTCCGATACGTCGTTGGTAAATTATACCAAGGTATGTCGAAATAAATCGAATCTGCTATTTTGATGCTCTCTTGAACAAGTAATTCGGCGGGCCAACACCAAATTAACAATTGTATCATCATCGAGCATAGATAAGAAATGAATTTTATTAAATCTAGCCCAGAAGCACCGTACATTACGGAATAACCGCTCAAACAAATTTCTAATCCGCTCGTCAAAAGTTGTACAAATATTATGGGACTTATTAAATCGTTCGTTTCTTTAACCACACTGCGAATAAGAAATTAACAAACGAATAATCGAGAATGTTTCTTTGAATTCTTTAAAAAAAAAAAAAATTACTTTTTGTCCCTTTTTTTTTTCTTTTTTTTTTTTTTCAAATGCAACAGCGTAAATTGTGTACATTATATATGTATATGTGTGTGTGTGTATATATATATATATGTATATATATATATATGTACAACGATTCATTTTTCTCTTTACATTATCATTCGTTGGTGATGCTCAATGCTTTTCTTTATCTGACATTTTAGCTTCACGGAAATCGTATTGTCCTTTATCAAAGCTTGACCGACATTCCTTCCAATACTGCGGAACCATGCTTGAATTAATTTGAATTGACCGCATATATGTAATATCAAGGTCATCATAGTAGCGTCCAAACCGATAATTCCGGCACAACAGATAACCGATGCCAATATCTGACATATAAAGGCAATCTCAAAGCTTGGAGACTGTAAAGCTTTTGGTCCGTACCTGGATTTGTAAATATTACGACATATCTAAATATTTACATATAATCAGCAATAATAATAACTATACAATAATAATAATAATATTTCTTGACACAGATATAGATCGTTGAAAGGAAACGGGACAAGAATAGATTCCATTGGTCGAGAGAAGGAAAAATATTTTCTTTCTTTTTTTTTTTTTTTTTTTTTTAAATAGACCAGGATTATTTTTATTACCATACTTCGAACGGCATATGATAAATCATTTCGGTTTGGTTGCCTTTCGAGTGACCCTCTTTAATCCGAATTATCACGGCCACGATTGTGAATGTCATAACGTTGCATATACCAGAAAAAAGGAAGCCCATTGTTAATATTCTAGCTTTGCCAGCTAGATCCTCGTAGCATTTTCTATTATTCGTATCATTGGACATGTACCAACAATTCCTTATATCCTTGTATAATTTCAATGATATTTTTCTTCTGGCCAATAAGTAAATCATTTTGAACAGTAGCTGACCGACTGTCGTAGATACGCAACCTACACCTAGTAAAGTAGGAAATTATTATTCCAATCTTATCTATGTACATATAACTATGCATATATATATATATATATATATATATGTATATATGTATGTACATACACATGCATATTAATTGATTGACTCTCATATTGTTTAAAATTAACTCATTCAAAAAGTTCAATCCAACTTACCTGTCAATACTTCTATATCTCCCCAATTCATTATTATCGCCAAAATCTCTGGCACGAGAACACTGCTGACAGCTGTCAAAGCAAAGAATACGCGAAAGTAAGCGAAGGACTTTTTCATCATTATACTTTTTTTCTCCTCGATCGGCCATATTCCAACGATATTGCATAAAATCTTATTGGGAAGTATGTAATAATCTATCGTATTACATTCGAGCGTTTGCCTTTTCATTACGATCCTTTGAATTTTTATATATAGATATATTAATACATATATATATTATTATTATTTTCTTCCTTTTTATTTTTCAATTTACGTCAATCTATATTGAAATACACGAACGATGATAGTCTCATTGATGACAGAGAAGCTAGCTTGTAATCAGTACCGTGAATCTCTAAAAGACTTGAAAAGAAAATGACAGGATATCTCAGAGGTAGCGAACGTACACAAACGAACTGCTGGCTTTTGTGCTTTCCCCCTATCAATCGGTGTTACTTTACAATATTAATGATTCCACTCTGTTCGACCACTTGTTTATTCCCTTCGTTCTCTCTCTCTCTCTCTCTCTCTCTCTCTCTCTCTCTCTCTCTCTCTCTCTATCTTTTCCTTTCTCTCGTTAAACGAGCTGATGTGAAGAAACATAAGATATAGAGTACCGATACTGTTATCAGCCATTCGACTTGTACTTCATTAATATTTAACGAAAGACTCCAGAAAGAATATAAAGGGAATAATGTATTCTCTCTCTCTCTCTCTCTCTCTTTCTCTTTTCTTTTTATCTCATGCTTGAATTATACCGTCTTTGTGCTATACTTCGTCGTATGATCGTGACAACATATCGTGACTAAAAGTAAGAGAGAAACTGGAGGATGTGAAATCGTGTTAAGAGTAATCCAAGACGATTCTCGACAAAGGTATGGAATTGGTTTGAAGAAAAAAAAAAAAAAAGAAAAAAAAAAAAAAAAAAAAACAAAATTTTCATATAGCGTTACCTGAGCGTAATATAAAAATTCTACATGATAACATTTCTTAGGCAAAAAAGAGTTTTCGTGATAAGCGATCATTCGTTTGTCGTATGACTAATGTCACTTTTCATTGTCGACGGAGCTATCGTAGTAATATTTCAAAAGATGCAAATGAAATTTACGTTCTTTTCATTTCGATGTTGATTAAGATAACCAGAGAAAACCAGATGTTACCAAAATTAACATGATTTATGATATTGTGTATATGTTGAGAAAATGAAGAGGAAAATTTTGGAATGATTAGAAATTAATTATAATACAACTATATTCGATTGTAATATTAAATATCATTATCATTATATTTCTTAGAATTAATATTATCGTTATAATTATTATTTACGGTCAGTGTTGCGACAGTCTTTAGTTTTTAAGTAAAATATCACATTATATTGTAAATTATAATAATTCTTAATTATTAATTCTTAAATTAATCGTTAATAACTATGGAAATGTATATTATTGACTTCTATTTATATATATATATATATATATATATATATATATATATATATATATATATATATATATATATATATTCATTTATTTATTTTAATAAATCCTTTTATAGAATTTGAGGTGAATTACATTGAAAAGGAACACTTTGATGTTTTATTTATTAATGGACTTTTGAATTTCAAGAAGGCTCTTCCCTTTTGTTTCTGGTATAAAGTAGTAAACATAAGGGATACAGGTCATGACAATAAAACCGAACGTCCAGAAAACGACTTTCTCTTCGGTTAAGTCAAGAAATGGTTGAAAAGTTTTCGTTACAATGAAGGATAACAAAGCGTTTCCACATCCTAATAGAAGAGAGGCTAATGTTTTCAAATCTGCTGGGAACATTTCTCCTAAAAGTGCACCTGGCACGGGCACAAAGCCGCAAGCTAAGAAAATATAATAACATAGTAAAGCAGTGAGTGGTAGCCACTCGAGGATTTGCGATTTGATGCCAGTCGACATAATGTGGAAATGTAGACCCAGTAATCCGAGAGAAATGGTTACACCGAGACTCGATATCATTAACAGAGACCTTCTGCCAAATCTGTCTACTACAATAACCGCACTAGCTCCAGCTACAATAGTAGCGAATCCTAAGATCATGACGACGACGCTAGGTGTAAGATTCATCCCAGATTTAATTACGATTATCTCGGCATATGCGTTGATAATGGCGTATCCACTTCCGTGTACTAATACATTCAGACCTAACAAGATCATGGCGTTTTTCAAGTTACCTACGATCAAACGATTATAAGAATTATTTGCTTTTAATCCTATGATCAGGTTTATATATATATATATATATATATATATATATATATATATATATAAATATATTCAATATAAAATTTTATGGTACTTATACTAAAATATAATATACCTGGAAGTATGAATGCTTTGAGCTTCATCATAATACTACTTTCAGCACCATCGACGAAATCCTGAAGCTCTCGCATCTCAGCCTTCACGTCAGCTTCTCGTCGGAACCACTTCAAAGATGCCTCTGCTTTGTCGATATCTCCATGGAGGATGTAATGGTACGGTGATTCGGGTATCAGGGATACGAGGGCCATGAAGAGGATATTCGGTACGAGGCTCACGTAAGCGAACATCTCCATGGACAGATAAGGACCCATCACGTTGCCCAAGAACATACCCACGGACGCTGCGTTTATGTTCATGGATATCTAAAGGCGCGACCTCGGTTAAGATCTTCTCTTTTGTGAAAAGATTATGTTGAGTAGCTTTAGGTTATTTTACTTTCTTATAAAAATTACGTATAGTAAGTATTGATCGATATTTAGGTACGCCAATACGTATATATGAATTTTCATATTAATTCGGATAATATTGGAATCAATAACAGAATGTAATATTCTTTGTGTATAATTTGAACGAAGGCTAGGACGATATATTAAAATGAATCGAACGTTTTCTACGAATTAAATATGAAAATAAAATACATTACCAGAGCCCCACGTATTTTCGGATTAGCGATCTCTCCTAGGTACAAAGCAAGGGACAGCCAGACCATACCCGATCCAATTCCAGAACAGAATCTTGATATGTAAAGCCACGTGACTGACGTTGTACATATACTGAATACCCAACTCAAGGCCAATGGTAGACCACCGATGATAAGCTGTTTCTTTCGTCCAACATATTCTGAAGATCATGTTGTGACACACGCATTACAGATAATGTCATCCTGAGAACAAGATCACCACAACTCAGAACACTCTTCTTGTCCTTTCATCAGAATAATCGATTTTTTTTCGATCGTTGTTTTTTTTTTTCTTTCTTTCTTTTTCTTTCTTTTTTTTTTCTTTCTCCTTCACTTTACGCTCCTTCCAAAGAGTTAACTCGAATTTAGATTCTCTTTGTTTTACATAATGCCACTTACATCGTATATTTCGATAATTGCTGAGTCGTGGCTGGCTTGTTCTTAGGTCGCTTTATTGCTCTTATAAACTCTTGTTCAAACTGTTGTGTTCGCCGATCGTTCAATTGTCTGTTTCTAAGCTTGAATGGAGGATCGGTTGAGTCAACTGAGTAAAACGATTCAGATTATACTTTACTAAGATTGCTTCTTGGTACCTTGACGAATCATTATTGTTTCATTCGAAAGATATTATTTAACACAAAGCTATAAGGCTTGTATAGAAATTTTTGAGGGAATCAATGATACTTCAAATTTTGTTCATGAGGCTTATCTCAACGAATCCTTTTTCCAATTTCAAAAGAATACATATCTTTACCTTGAATTATCGAACCGATCAGAGCTCCGAAAAGTCTTCCAAGATTTAAAAGAGACGCTATCCAGGATGCTTCGTTATCCGTTAATCTAATAGGCATGTCAGATGTCGTTGATGTCAATTGGGCCAAATATGGTGATGCCCAACCATTTGCCAAGCCACTCACGATCGGAGCCAAACTGACTGTCGATAATGTATGTATATTAGAGAAATAATTATTGAAAATGGGTATTATGTATAATCAAATAATAAACAAAAAAAGTTATTTACTAGCGCATGCCGCTAACCATTGTGGCCACACTGTTATTTGTCGGTATTCTTGTTTCTCAGGATCCTTCGAGTCGGACATTTTTCGATCGTCGGACCTCTCGTTAGGCGTACAGGGTTGTAAAAACACGTGTTGCGTGTACCGTCAATGACTTTTAGACTGTCTCCCTATACCCTAGAACACGGATCCACCATACGAGGAAGACAACAGGAGACAAGACGTGATACATTTACTTTTCGATAAGATGATGACATATTTACTGTCGTCAAGACACGATTTGATTATTCATGAATGTCTCGCATGTTTGCATCTCAGATCGCGCGATCTATAAAACATGTTATCTAAATGTATTTTCCACGACGTTGTCAGATAATTTAAACTTTATCATTGTTTCCTTTTTGTTCTTTTTATTTTATTTTTTTGTTGTTTTTCTTTTTCTTTTGTTTGTCTTTTTTTTTTTTTTTTTTTTTTTTTTTTTTTTTAACCAAATTTTTGAACAACATTAACTATACGTAATCATTTCCATTTCATAGAGATGGTTGACGATTATTGTGGAAATTTATCGTGGAAATATATCGGGTTTAATCGCCGATGCGTGATATCGAACGTTACGTTCAAGATGTCAAGCTTCTGCTATGGCCGTTATGACTTTATTACTCTGATTAGAACGATGGAAATAGCATATTGTTTAATGTGGTTTTACAATTCTAATGAATATTTATTTTCGTTATCATCCGATAGGATAAAATTTCTTCTTTCAATAAATTGAAATACTACTTTGGAATATTTATGCCACCGTTTATATTTACAATAAGTAAATATTTTAATTGCAACGATCTTCGTCTTTCTATTATTTTTCCTCCATTGCTGTAACGCGTTGACGTGTAATCAGTATAAAGATCTAACGTTTAATATGTTTTTTAATTAATGACGAAGAAGTTAATGACTTTAGAAACTTTTAATATATTTTAATATAATATGACGACAAGGAAGAAGAGAATAGAGAAAGAAAAGATTCCGGTTCCGGAATTACGTGTTCGTGATCCTATGTCGGTTGTTGTTGAAAAACTTGGTAATAGGGATGCACGCGTTAGTGGTGATATAAGGTTCTAACAAATAATACAAATTTTACTTTAAACGTCTTTAGAGAAAAATAATCATGTGAGTCTGAGTATTTACTTTCTTTAACATTTACATTTCATTTATAGCAAGGAAACCCTAAAGGAATTATTGATGTCATCGTTAATGCTCGTACCTAAAGATCAATCGATAATTTCAGAATCTTTTCGAGATATGTTGAGTGAGTACGAACGACAAATATATAAGAGAATGATATAGTAAAAATTCATTCTATCGTTGTTTTATTTCTCTCTCTCTCTCTCTCTCTCTCTCTCTCTCTTTTTTTTTTTTAGTGTCAGTTCCTCGAAAAGTAACGAGACATCTTCCGTCAGAAAAAAAAGGTCGGAGAAAAAATAAAAAAGTATATATGTTATAAAAAAAGGAACTGTAGATCGTACGACTACAAATACCTAGAAGAAATGACATAAAACTTTGCGCATGTAATGCCTGTGTAATCTTTTCAGACGAAAATTCGCAAGAGTATAAAAGACCGAAGTGATGTAATATCGGATGGAGATAGTAGATGGGATCTTTACGATGAGGCAAGTACTGACGAAGAAATGAAGAGAACGGAAGGAGAAAAAGAAAAAGAAGAAAAAGATCTACCAAGTTGCCCTAGCTCGCTCACGGAAGACTTAAATCTCTCCTATGATGGAAAATGGTTGAGAAAATACATGAAGATACCATTGAAAATGGCATTCAAAGAAATCATTGCAAAAAAACCTTACGATCCAGTGGGCTATCTAGGCTTTTGGTTACTTAATTACAAAAAAACTCTAGAAGACAATAGACGAGGTTTAGAGTTAGAAGAAGAATTATATCATTTAAGATGCATGATGATAAAACCGGTATAAACAAATATGCGATTAGAATAGATTTATGAGACGATTAAGAAATACTATTACGTTTTAGAGGGAAGAAGTTGAGGAGGAGGCATCTGAATTTAGAACGGACGACGAAGAGGAAAATATCGAATTGGATTGGAATTTTCAACGATACAATAATAATTGATAATAAACATAATTGACTTTATTGAAATCCATCAATATTTTTTATAACATCATTGGTCCAATCGACCATAACATATATTGTATACAATGGTGCATTAATTAAAGAAGAAAAAAATAAAACGTAAGAAAAAGAAAAAAAGAAAAGAAAAATAAATCAACGTATCCAAAGAAACTGCGAATGGTCTGGTCTTCTGTCGGACCACATCCTAGAGACTACTCCTAGCACGTATGAGGCGTGCACAAAGCTCATTGGAACTTGCTATCGTGCCGAGAGATGGTGTCACGGTCGCAGAAGCTAAAGCTCGTTTATTTCCGGCTGGAATCGAGCATCTTCGGCGTCGCTTCGCGCTCCTTATGCGGGGGTGCGCTCAGTTCGAATCGCGCAGCCGCTCGTTCTATCTCGGTGGGCGCTTTATCGAAAAGCGTAGAAAAAAAAGGGGGGAAGAAAAGCGATGGACTAGAGAGGGCGGCAGGGAGTAAAGTGAAGAAGGATAGAGAGAAAGAGAGAAAGAGAAAAAGAAAGAGAGACAGAGAGAGAGAGAGAGAGAGGGGGGGGGAGAGAGGGAGAGACGAATAGATAAATAGATAGATAGATAGATAAATAGATAGATAAATAGATAGATAGAGATAGAGGGAAAGTAAAGGAAAAGGAATTATCGAAAGGTTCGAGTCGCGATCGCGTCGCAAGAGGATGAAGGTTCCTCGAAGGCGCGCGATCGCGGCACGGTGGGTGATAGAAAAGTATAGAAAGTGCTGCTTGGTCGGACGCGTGTCGAGGGAGCAAAAGGAGGAAGAGAAAGAGGTGGTGGTAGTGGTGGTGGTAGTGGCGGCAGTGGTGGTGGTGATGGTGATAGTGGTGGTGGCTGTGGTGGGTGCCCCCTCTCGTTATTGACGCGAGGGTTGGCCGAAAGCGGCGGCCATGTCGGTCGAACGGTTCGCATCTTGATCGCCGGATGGCGCTGCTTCCGTCGTCGCTTCCGTTATCGCGGTCCACCCTGCCTGCGCTGGAATGCCCTCGAGGAGGAGGAGGAGACCGTCGAGCTTTTCTACGGGGCCCCTTTACGCGTCGCGATCAGGTGACTACATCCTAGTCCGACTCCATATATCCGGATGCCTCGTCGTTTCCGTGTTCTACCCGCGTAACAGTTCTCCCGTTTATACGCGATCTTACGTGCCAGTGTCATTGGGTAAAAGAAAATAGGAACTCACGCACGGTGTTGAAGAGCGAACGAAATAAGATTGAAATTGAGAGAGGATAGTGTGAAAAAGGGTGACAGAAAGAAAAGAGAAGGAGAAGGAGGAGGAGAAGGGGGAAAAAGAACTAGAAGAAGAAGAAGAACGAGAAAGAGTAAAAAAGAAAGAGAAAGACCAAGAGAGAGAGAGAGAGAGAGAGAGAGAAAAGAAACGGGTGGTCCACTTTCAACGCGGAAGAGAATCAAGGGTGCAAGAGAATGGTGATAGTGGTGTGGTGCTGTGTCTTGTTATGACCTCGAAGCTTGCGAACTATTTTTCTTGGATCCGAGCAACGCCCGTTTTCTGAAAGGAAAGATCTTATTTCTAATCTCTCGCTGAGTAAAAAAACGGAATGAGAAGGTAGTTATAGGGAATACGAAAAAAAAGAGAGGAAGATATATATATATATATATATATATATATATATATATATAACGACACAGCATACGAGTAAGGGGAAAGAGTGAGAGAGAGAGAGAGAGAGAGAGAGAGAGAGAGAGAGGGAGGGAGGGAGGTCGCGGCGACCGAGTTAAAGCGCGAACGCGGAACACGGGAGTGTCGTCCACCATTTTGGGTGCGCGAGGTTATTCGATGCGTGCATGGATACATCGTACGAAAGGGACCTACGTCCTTCCTCATTGGCGAACAATGAAGATCGGCAAATAGGAATGGTGCGCTCGTTAATAAGGGTTACATCGAATAGGTACGGTGACATAGTTATTATGGAAATCGTGGCTTCAGGTGTCGTGTCGTGAGTTCGAACGGACGGAGTTCGAAGGTTTTGATTGTGGTAGTGGTGGTGGTGGTGGTAGTAGTGGTGGTGGTGGTGGTGGTGGTGCTGCTGCTGCTGCTGCTGCTGCTGCTGCTGCTGCTGTTGCTGCTGTTGCTTGCTGTTGCTGCTATTTCTTCTGGGATACGTGGATATCGTTCGTCTCTAGTGATTATTGTGCTACGATACATGATAAATAGCAATTACGATAAATAATAATCGGTTCGTTGGTGATTTTCCGATTTGTTCTCTATATTCTTTTCAAAACGATTGAGATTGATCGAAGGATAGGTAAAAGGAGGGTAAATAAAAGAGAAAAAAGAAACGAGAGAGAAGAAATAAAAACAAATTGAAGAAGGAAGGATAAACGTAAGAAGAAAAGGAGGAAGAACAGAGAGAGAGAGAGAGAGAGAGAGAGAGAGAGAGAGAGAGAGTGTGTGTGAGAGAGTGTGGGGGAGGGGGGGTTAAAAAGAGACAAGAAATACGCGCGCATTTGTTATTGGTATTTAAACTTGCTGATCGTTCGTATTCGCGAGTTTTCGTTAACCGATCGTGCTGCGTGTTCAGACAGGTGGACACAGAGAGTGCACGCATCCTGAGAAAGAGAAAGACAGAGAGGAAGAGAGAGAGAGAGAGAGAGAGAGAGAGAGAGAAGATACAAAGTGAAGACGAGAGTGAATGTCTTTGTCTTTCGATGATCGTAAAGACGACGAAGACGACGACGACGACGAAGAAGAGAAAGACGACGACAACAACAACAACAACAACAAGAACGACGACGACGACGATCACCAAGTAGAAGAAGTAGAAAATTAAGAGAGACGAGTATTACGAGAGGAGTACGTACGCTCGATTGCAAAGCTGCCGAACGCGTGAAGAACGGGTGAGCGGGGAGGAGGTTCGTTAGGACCAACGATCAAGAGAGAGTATATGACGTTACGCGGGTGAAATCGGCTCGGCCGATAGAAGAGGAAGAAAAAAGTAAGTGGAAAGAAGGTGGGGTAAGGGGTGAATCGATCAGGATCATTGTCCTTGGACGATGATGAAAGTGCGCGACAAGAAAAAGTGATAATAATAGAGATATTCCTTTCTCCCCCTCACCCCCCACCCCACCCTATTTAATTTTATTATTATTTCGACAAATACAATCGTACATTATTTATACCTGATTCGTATTGTTTCGACGAGGACGAAGACGAAAACGTGCGCTTTCTCTTTCTCTCTCTCTCTCTCTCTCTATTTTTCCCTCTCTCTATCTCTCTCTCTCTCTCTCTCTCTCTTACATACACACATACACACGTTCTCTCTCTCTCTCTCTCTCTCTCTTTTTCGCATTGAGCAATGACAAGTCAAAAGTTTTCAATCTCGCAGTTTATTTTTCTCGTCGATGGTGTCACTTGAACGAAACGTCTAACGAAGGAGGTTATGTTGTGATTTTGATTTTTTTTTTTTTTTGTTTGTTTTTTAAGAGAGAAAAAAGAAAGAAATAAGAAGAAAGAAAGAAAGAAAGAAAAAACAAACGAAAAAAAAAGGGAAGACTTTTAAAAAACTGAAATATATATACATATATATTTATATATATATATATATATACACACATATATATATGTATGTATGTATGTATGTATATATATATCATCGAAATGAACGAAAAGTGTGCATCGTCATTGTTATCATCAATAATCGTCGTCGTGATGCAGTCGAGTCGCGGATCACGCGTGCAGTGAACTTTCTCGTACAAATGAAACGCTCTTTATTATTATTGTGCCGCGTTCTCAAGTGTGCCGACGATTACCAGTGTTGTTTATATTAAATTCCATGGTTATTATTTCTATCGGCGTTCGACGTTACAAAGACACAAGGGATTACGCGTGGCAACGCAAGTCGACGACGACGACGACGACGACGATGACGACGACGACGACGACGACGACGACGACGATTACGACAACGACGACGACGACGACGACGATTACGACTACGATTACGACAACTACGAAGACGATTATGACTACGATTACTACAATTAAGACATCGCTTTTTGTTCGTTAGACGTAAGTAATCGTATTACCCTTTTTCCACCTTTTTCTTCTTTATTTATTTATTTATTTTTGTTTTCTTTTTCTTTTTTTGTTTTTTTGGATTGTTTTGATTTCTTCTCGACCTTTTTTTTTTTTTTTTCGTTACTTCGTTCGACGAAAGAAAAAGCGCGGGCATTTTGTATAGTAAATCTCATTAAAACGTATTATTGTTTATATGTTAATGCTAATTATTAATTTAATCGTTATTACTTGATTATTATTATTATTATTATTATTATTATTATTATTATTACTTTTTTCTTTCTTCTTTTTAATTACTTATTACTTGTACGGTATAAAAGGAATCGAATATTTTAATCTACGATGAAAGTTTCGTTTCAATGGCTCTCTCTCTCTCTCTCTCTCTCTCTCTCTCTCTCTCTCTCTCTTCGTCCATATCACTTTTGTGTAAGCGCGTGTTCTATTTTCTATTATTCTTTGATATTACGTAAGGATTCTTACGCCAGTCAAGAAAATAAAAGGGTATTAATTAGAATTCATTATATTCGTTCGAATACAATCGTTCGTATACTTATAGATATTTAATTATTTTTGATCTTTCTTTCAAAGATAATAAGTCCAACGTATATATGTTTTTATTTACTTTTCTATAGACTATTAACATTTTCAAAATTTTTATACGTTATTCCATCGAATTGTTATTATTAATTCTAAAATTTAAGATTAGATTCTATATTAGAAAATATTATCTTTTTACAAATACATATACAAGTATATTCAAATAAAAATGAATTGATTTCTTTTTTCTTAGTCGTTTTTTTAGAGATATAAATTTTATTTTCATATACGGACACTATCTCTCTCTCTCTCTCTCTCTGTGTGTGTGTGTGTGTATATGCAAATGGAAAAAAGAAATGATTGGTTTCTTTTTTTTTTCTTTTTCATGTCATCTTATTTTTTTGTCTGTTTCTTTTTTTTCTTTTCCTTCCTTTATATAACAAATAATATTGCAATTAATTCACAAATTTATCGAATTTACTAAATAATCTTCAAAGTATCAATTCAATGTGCAATTCATTAATCGACCGATCATGAAATACCGAGATTTGTGGCTTTTGGAAACGGCCCGCAAGTATTATGGGATTTACGAAAGAGCTTTTCGAGTATTGCCTATATTCTATTATTGTTGGGTTTTAACCTTTGTTTTTTGTCGTCTTAATTAAAACCATTTTGATATAACTGTTATATCACATTTCATTTCGAGACGATAATTATAATTTCTAATGTTATCTCAGTTTAAATATATATTTTTTAAAACACTTTTAACAAATATTTCATGCCGATAAAATCAATTGTTATTTCATATCGTAAAAATTTAATTTTATTTAATATATTTAATAGATTTAATATATATATATATAGCCATATCATAAGTTAAACGTTATTTAATTTTTTTTTTATTCAGAAAAATAATTAGTATTCGTTCTTTAATTCATTGAAAAAATATCGTCAATGTTTACGGATATTATTAAGATTTCGAAGGATACGACATGACATTGAAAATATTTTTCTTTAATTTATTCTTTATTCTTACTCACTCTTTCTCACTCTTTATATATGTATATATATATATCTCTTTTGCGCGCGCGCACTCATTTTATCCACCTTTTTCTCTTTACTACTTTATCATGGCTTCTTTTGGAACTTCGCATTGCGCAGTACGTATTGAGTACATTGCAAGTTTAATGGGGAATCATCGAGTATGGAAAACTGGCGTAGTTCCAACATTCTACTCCACCACACTATTCTTTTCGGTTCTTTTTCATTTGGTTATTCATATTTTCAAAGACTCTACCTTATGCATATTATTATTAATGTAGAGAGAAAGAGAGAGAGAGAGAGAGAGAGAGAGAGAGAGAGAGAGAGAGAGAAAGAAAGAGGAAGTCGTTTACTTTTTCCAAGAACAAAAAAGAAGAAATAAAGAAAGATTCGTTAAAAGGGTGAGTCAAACGCTCGTTATTATACGATATATTTTCCGTATTATTCAGGATAAAAGAAAATCAATGTTCCTTTTTTTTTTTTTATTTTCTTTATTTCTCTTTTTTTTGTTTTCTTTTTTTTTTCTTTTTTTTTCTTTTTTTTTTTTTCTTTTTGTTATATCATCTTTATACAACGAAAATAATTTAATAGAACGTGTTAGAGATGGCAAATCGTTTCGTTTAATTCATCCTCAATTAAGTATAATTTCTCGATAAATAAAATTAATTATGATTAAAATTTTTAATCGATTGCCATACGATAGCCGTGTCAAATTAACTTATCCCAAAAACAAGGAACGTGATTAATCCCTAAGAGACTTTTTGGGGGATATTATCGTAAAAGTTTTAATTGAGAATTAGAGATAATACTAGATAATAATAGTCGTTAGACTTTAATTTTTATTTATCTGATTTTAAGAAATTTTATTATTATAACGAACATTTGGATCGCTGTATTCGTTTTAAATAACATAAGAGATAATGAAATGACGAAAAAAGTGTTGAGATAATACGTATTAAAGAAAAAATTGATTCGATCTAAAAAAATAAGAGAAATATTGTATATATATATATATATATATATAAGTATATAAGAAAGTTATAATTGAAATTTATAAAATAAAAAATATATAATATCAAACTCTCGTTTGATTGGATCAAAAGAAAAAGAAAAAAAAAAAAAAAAGAAAAAATCGAAAGGATGAACGTTTAGAATATAAATTATTCTTTCGAATAAAATAATTTTTTTAATATGTATATATATATATATATATATTATATACATTCCATAGAGCTTTTAAAATTTAGCAAAAATAAATATTTCAAATAAATCGATAATTTTCTTTCATTGTTAGGGTTTTCTCTTTCTTCTTCTTATTTTCTTTTCGCGGATCATATCGAAAGATATTATCGGAACCCTTTTACCCTTTTCTTCGGGGGTTAGTTCAATATTGATAAAAGTTAAAGTATATATATATATATATATATATATATATATATATATATATACGAGAGAGATTACGAGCGAGATGAGAATGTTTATTATC
>NC_062188.1:3369507-3372007 GCF_912470025.1 Vespa velutina
TTTCAAGATTATTAGTCGATATTAAATACATTTTTTTTTCATTGCGTCATTACTTTCTTCTCTCTTTTTTTTCTCTTTTTTTTTTTTTTTTTTTGTCTTTTTTTGAATTATTAAAAAGAAAATTTTATTAATTGCCGTCGTCGTATTGACGATGATAAGCGAAGGCGCAGACAACGTTATTGACGCGCACTGTACCAATCGTTCTCGTCGGTATTTTAGAAATCGTTTTGACCGAAGCGAAGTCTCTTTAAATACGTACATACGTAAGTAATGCACGTACGTGTTTGTACATATTTGTATGTAAACTATTTGTTAGATCGAACGTTAGATCGAACGATAGATCGAACGAATGCTTCTTTTTTTTTGGGTATACGTTTGTCCTTTACACTTCAAAGACTAGTTTGTAGTATATAGGAATAACCTCATGTTACACTTTTTCTTCGTTAAAAAAAATTGGAAAATGCTTCAGCCATAGGAATTATACGGATTCTCTTGTATTTATGAGAAATAGTATGTGTTTGTCTGAGAGAGAGAGAGAGAGAGAGAGAGAGAGAGAGAGGGAGAGAGAGAGAGACATATTTGTTTGCCATGAATCATGGCAGAGGCTGCGAATGAATGGCCGACACAACGCAACTACCTTCGCAATATCCTAATGTCCTATCGGGATTTTGCAGCTACGATTTCCGGATAAAGCAGAGGGTGCCCTACCAGAAAGGGATAGAGAGAGAAAGAGAGAGAGAGAAAGAGAGAGAGAGAGAGAGAGAGAGAGAGAAGAGGAATATATGTTCGCGTGTGTCTATTTTTGTGTGCGTGTGTGTGTGTGTGTATGTATATGTGTATGCGCGCAAGGACCAGCAGGATGGCTGAAAACGCGGACTAGAGCCGTTGTGGTTTGCGTGAATGTGAGTCTCGCGTCATTTCAATGAAACTATGCGCCATGGTATTGGGCCAGCGATGAATACCACCTTTGAATAGCCTCATTCAAAGGTGCAAAATCGACCTAAAGTCGATCGCGTTGCCACCGTTATTCCGAAATTTTGACCTCGTAGAAAAATGAATGAATGATCCCAGCTTTTATATATATATATATATAT
This sequence comes from Vespa velutina, assembly GCF_912470025.1. Classification (NCBI taxonomy): domain Eukaryota; kingdom Metazoa; phylum Arthropoda; class Insecta; order Hymenoptera; family Vespidae; genus Vespa; species Vespa velutina. Next base: position 3,370,602 of record NC_062188.1, read on the forward strand.
ATATATATCGAATATACATATATACATATGTACGTTGATATTTCTTTATGCGAGTAAAAAAAAAGATAGTCTCTTTGTTATATTTTTATTTATATATTTATTTGTCATTCATTCATACATTCATTTATTCATTCATTCATTTGTCTGTTCAAATTGACACTGTGCTGAACCTATAAGAACGTTTTTCTTCTTTGGGTTCTTTTTTTCGCTCATCTTTTCTCTTCCTCTTCCTTTTTTTTACTTCTTTCCTTTTCTTTTCTTTTCTTTTCTTTTCTTTTTTTTCTTGTATTAACGCAATTGAAGTACACTCGATCAATTCGTTCGGATCAATTCGTAGTCAGTTTTAAGGTTGAAAATTCTCGTGGTGGTTTTGTAAGTGAACGAAATTAATCGTAGTTTCTCGGTTAGAGAGAAAATGAGAGAGGGGAGAGAGAGAGAGAGAGAGAGAGAGAGAGAATAAATTCTCTCGAAAATTTGCGGCCGTAAGTCTGGTACTATATTTTTCGGTCGGTAAAATGGCCACTCCAACCGTTACCGGAGAACTTTTCATGCGGATATCCTGAGTGCTCGACAAACAGACGGTCTTTATTTCGGTCTCTGATCCAGTGTTCGCGCTTAATTTATGCGCCTTTCTTTCCTTACGAGTTTTTCTTTTTTTTTTTTTTTTTTTTTCGTTTGCTCCTTTTTCTTTTTTTCTTTCGTCCTTTCCTCATGTTTTTGCATTTTGTATTTTCTTTTCCTTCTGTTGTTGTTTTTCTTCCCTTTTTCTTTTTTTTTTGTCAGCACTCACTCGTCCCTCTTTCTTTTATCGTCTCGTTCTTTATTCGCAGCGATAATCAGCATACCATACTTGCCTTTAAGGAAATATTGTATGAAGCTTTTCTTTGATAAAAAGAAAAAATTTTTTTTAATAAGGAAAGAGAGAGAAACAGAAAGAGAGAGAGAGAGAGAGAGAAGGTAAAGTTTAATTAATATCCCCTTTTTTCTACTTCTTCTTCTTCTTCTTCTTCTTCTTCTTCTTTTATTCCTTCTTTTTTCCTTTTTTTCTCCCATTTCTTTTTTCTTTTTTTCCTTTCTTCATCTATCTGCTTCGAAATGTCAAATCTTTCCATTAGCCAATGTGCATCAATTAGAGATATTAATTATTAACGCCATTATATATCGTCCGTATAAATCAATAAATTAGGAAGGGAATATATGAATCCAAAGTACACCGAGCACGTCATGATGTAGTGCATTTAGGTAATTAATGAACACGTTGACGAACTATGCCGAACAATACGTTGTGTATTAGCGCGTATAATCTACCTGCTATTATTATCGTTTTCATTGTCCTTTAGTTGACTTCGTTATCGATTCTCGAACAACGAATTACCATCGTACATTGTTTCGTTTGAATTTCATTG
>NC_062188.1:3374507-3389507 GCF_912470025.1 Vespa velutina
AGAGAGAGAGAGAGAGAGAGAGAGAGAGAAAATAAATAAATAAAAATAGAATAAACCAAATATGACGTTCCTTTTAATCCGGATTAACGTGTTCTTCGTTTTCGCTTATCAACCTGGCTAAAAAAGACTCGCGTTTCTTTTCGGTTTTATCCGCTTTTCTTGGAAGGCAGAAACAAAAGAAAATTATTTGCTCTTTTTTATATTCTCTCTTTCTTTTTTCCTATCATTTTCCTTTTCTTCTCTTTTCTTTTCTTTTTTTTCTCCCATTCGAAATTGGGGATCGTCTTTGGAAAAAATGAAAGTAGTTTTCAAGTAGGACACATTAGTGTTAAGACGATATATTTTACGAATGTAGAAAGCGTTTGATTATGTGATAATTAAAAGAAGAAAAAATAAAAGAAGCAAATAATAAAAAAATGAAAAATAGAAAAGAAAAAAATAGAAATAAATCAATTGGCCTACGTAAACGAACATTTTAACAAGCGAGTCTCACATGAGGATATATAACTTCAAAACACACACATATATATATGTATATATACATACGTATATTGTATATAATTTCATCTTTTCTTTTTTTTTTTTTCTCATTTCCGTAGATAAATGCAACAAGTATCTATATTTGTAAATATCGAAAATAGAATTCTCAAAGTGCATGATACAGTTAGTGTCAACAGAAACGTCGTTTGCCGAACGAAAATATCCAAGATCGAAGTTGACTTCGAATGTATCTCCTGAAAATGTGTTTCAAAATCGTTCCTGATAACATTTCGTCCATCGAAAATTGACTTGGGGTAGTAAAAAAAAAAAAAAAAAAAAGGAAAAAAGAAACCAGAAAAAAAAAAGGAAACAAAATTTCTACCATTGAAATATTTCTCGAATTTCATCAGCGAGTTAAACGTCATTGAGTTCCGCGAAAAAAAATTCGAAATACGAACGAATGATGATGTTGAAATAAAAAAAAAAAAAGAAAGAAAAAAAAAAGAGAGAGAAAAAAGAGAACAAAAAAATAAAATACATGATAATTCATACACAATGATTTCAGTCATTGTGTAGAATGAAAGAAAATTTTTACGCAGCGATATCGGCCAAAAGTTTTTAAGGAGACTTAATCCTGTAATTTTGTTTTCGAGGGAATTTGAAAACAAAAAAAAAAAAGAAGAGGAAGAAGAAGAAGAAGAAGAAGAAGAAGAAGAAGAAGAAGAAGAAGAAGAAGAAAGCAAAATCATCGTAAGGAAGGTCCAAGGAGAAAGGATAATTGAATTTGTAATATCGATTAGGGTACATTTAGGGGCCCAAACGTTATATCAAAATAATATTCCCCCTTGCGATATTATTTTCTTTCGTTTCATCGTTGAAAGAACTTTTCTATTTTTTTTTTTTTTCTTTTTTCTTTTTTCTTTTTTCTTAATAAGCTTCCAAGCTTTATATAAGTACGTATATCCAGTGTCATAAAAATCGTATTTTCAAGAGAAATACAAGGGAAATGGAAAGATGACGTGTCAGACGAGCGTTATCAGCCGGATATACTCGTATAACAAACGGAAGTTTAAAAGAAATAGAGAAAGATAGATAGAGAGAGAGAGAGAGAGACGGAATATATATTCTTGCGTCTTATTTTTCCCTTTTTTCTTCTTTTTTCCTCTCTTTTATCCTTTTCTTTTTTTTTTCCTTTATTTATTTATTTTTTTTTTTCTCATGTGCGTGAAAGCTAGGACTAGAGGAGGGGAGGGCGGGGGGGGGGCGGGAGAGGGATAGTTGTGATCGTTGAAGTGACGTAGGCGATGAGAAGCGATCTTTGCTATTCTCATTTTCTGACCATTTGACAAAGATTAATGAAGAAAGTGGGCGGTATCGGACATTCTCACTACTTCTGCCAGAGAGAAATTCGTCACGGACAATGGCGTATTCGCTATGGTTGATGTTACAATGGCGTCAGTATATCGTTCAAAGCTATCGAGATACCTGCGAGAAAATCTATACCTCTTATATTTATGTGTTCAATCGCGTGCCTCCTTCTATCATATTTCTATAGGCTACCAACGAGCATTATTCTTTTTGTTTCCTTTTTTCTTCTCTTTTCTTTTTTCTTTCTCTCTCTCTCTCTCTCTCTCTCTCTCTCTTTCTCTCTTTTTTTCTTTTCTTTTCTTTCTTTTTTTTTATTTTTTTTTTTATCATGTATACACGCATATATGTACGTACTTCATAGATATGTCTTTTAAAATCAAATCTAATTTAATTTTTTTCTTTCATTTTGTTATAATTATCTCAAAATTTAATTATATATATATATATATATATATATATATAAATATTTAAATAAAGATTGTATGATCCTGAAAAGTAAATATATAATAGCATCGTATATTTATGATTCGATGAAGATTATGAAAAAATTATTTCCAAGTGATTTTTTTGTAATTTTTATAAATGGAAATCAATAATTTTTCTGTTAGAAATCATATTTTATGGAAAGAAAAAAGAAAAAGAAGGAAAAAAGAAGCGCACAACTTTTGTCTAAAACAATCTTTTATCTGATCTTTATATTTTACGATATTTTATATTGTTTAAAAGATGTGATAGAAGAGAATATAATAAAATAGAATCAAATAGGAACGAATAGGATCTAATAGGCTTGAATAAAATCGAATAGGATCGAATAGAACCAGAAATGATCGAATAGGATCAAAGAGGATCGAATAGGATTGAATAGGATTCGAAAAGGATTGAATAGGATCGAATAGGACCGAAAAGAATCGAATAAGATAATGATTTCGGATCATATTCGATCCGAATCGATTTTTTTCGATTATACTTGATCCATTTCTATTCTATCCGATCCTATGCGTTTTAATTCGGTAATTAATTTATTCGATAATTTTTTTATCTTATTCGGGCCTATTCGATAATTTTTTATCTTATTCGGTTCCATTCGATTCTATTAAGTCCCATTTGATCCTATTAAGTCCCATTCGATCCTATTAAGTCCCATTCGATCCTATTAAGTCCCATTCGATCCAGTTCGATCCTATTCGATTCTATTTGATTTTATTATTTTGTCCTATTTGATCCAACTGGATTTTATTCGATCCTTTTTGGTTCTATTAGATATTATTTAATCCTATCAGATCCTATTCAATCTTATTCGATCCTATTTCTTCCTTTTCTATTATATTTGTTTTTGTCTGATTCTATTCTGTCTTGATCCATCCAACTTTTTTTTTTTTTTTTATTTTAATCTAAACAATGAAAAATATACTCAAACGTATTACGAAAAAAGATCTAATAAAAAAAAAAGTGTTTGAAAAGGAAATAATTCGGCCTTATTAAAATGTTTCTTCAAAGATGATATCTTCGTATATAATTATTTCCGTGATAATTTTGAATCAGAAATAAATAACGCTGCTTATGGTTTTTCCATTCAAAATCGCATAATTATCGTTCAAAACTTTTGTTTTCATACATATCTTTTATATATCTTTTATATATCTCCACACATAATACATACATATATTATATATATCATCATTTTCTAATTCTCGAAGATTTTACTTTTACATTTTCGTCGTAATCAAATCAATACAATTTTCCATTTAACCTTCAGAGATTTTTTTGTCTCTCCTTTCTTTTTTTTTCCCTTTTTATCATCCTAGAATTCGCATTCCGTCTGACGGAAGAAGTTGCGAGTTGTGAAAGGAGAGAAAAGAAAAAAAAAAAGAGAAAGAAGAAAAGTATAAAAAAATAAAAGAAAGGTGAGAAAGAAAGAAAGAAAGAAGGAAAGAAATAAAATCATAATAAATAATACAAAAAACTAAAAAAAAAAAATATATATATATATATATATATATATATAGGATGGGACAAGTTCAATGTCGATGATATTGGTCTTCTCGACGATCAAAGGATTTTTCTTTTTGCTTTCTTTCTCTTTTGCTTTTCTTTATCTCTCTTTTTTTTTTTGTTCCTTTTCTCAACCCTTCCTTTCGTCCAATCATTTCAATTCATTCACGATGAAATTCGAAGGACGAGATACTGAACGTCGGAGTGAAGGAGAAAAAAAAAATAGAAAAAGAAAAAGAGCAAAAATAGACAAGAAATGAGGAAAGAACGAAAGAAAGAAAGAAAGAAAGAAAGAAAGGAGGATAGAAATATAGAAAAATGAAGTTTCAATGAAGATTCCATTTAAACATTTCCACGCTCGAGGGTTTATAAAGGGTGGGGATAATAACGAACTGCCACGCCTCCCGAGAGAAGCAAATTATTGATATCGAATTAAAGTTAATTCCCGTAGATTGGTTTTCGGCTCGGTCGTGCGTACATTTCACTTGGCGAGTTATCGATTTACGAATAGCCTTCTCTCTCTCTCTCTCTCTCTCTCTCTCTCTCTCTCTCATTAAAGTTTGCTGTAAGCACACAGCACCTTCCTTCTCGTTTGGCATCGACGTTTATTCTCTTTCCCTCATTCTTCTCAAATATACATATACATTCATATACACACACATACTCACAAAAAGAGAGAAAGAGAGAAAGAGAAAGAGTGAGACACATACTCATTCTCTCTCTCTCTCTCTCTCTCTCTCTCTTTCTCTCTATCTCTCAACTACGCTCGAAGCAATTTGAAGGAAGAGATGCCGGCGTCAAAGGCTCGTAGAACTTTAAACGACTTCGAACCTCTTCAACCTTTTCTCCGTTAGATCGAAGCCATCGTCTTCTTCGTCGTCGTCGTCATTGTCGTTCTCTTTTCCTCCTCTTACTCCTCCTCCTCCACCTCCTTCTCCTCCTCCTCCCATCTTTCTCTTCTTCTTCTTTTTCTTCTTTCTCATTTTCTTTTTCTTTTTCTTTTCCTTTTCTTCTCGTACCTTGTAACAGGTCAGTTTGGAAAGTCGAGATGGCAGTCGATAAAAGTTATGTCGTTTAGCGACGTTCTTAGCCGAATGAAAGTGGGAGTTAAGGGTAAAAAAAAGTGTAAAAAGGGGGGGGGCGGGGGGCGGGGGGAGGGGAAAATAAAAAACAAACTTCCTCTTGCTAGAGCACACAGGGCTCTAACCATTGACATTCTTATTTTTTGTCTTCCTTTCTTTCCATCGTGAAAAAAGTGAACGGGGAATATAGTACGGGGATTTTAACTGGTTGCATAAGAATCCATGGATGCATTCAAAAATCGATTAAAATAACGAGGGGAAAAAAAAGCGGGGCTGAATCGGAAAAGATGTCGGTGAAGCGTGATAACGATAGTAACGATAACTGTGTATTACTATAGATATGTCAGGGAATTGGCTAATCAGCTAAGTCAGCTAGTTAGTAAGCTATATATCTAGCCAGTTAGTATTCTAACTCTGTCATCCGTGCTAATGATGAATTTTACAAGTCCCCATCTGAGATTCAAACGTCGATTATTGGATTTTCTGACTTTTCTTTCTTCTCTTCTTTTTTCTTTTCTTTTCTTTTTTTTTTTTTTTTTTTTTTTTATTTTTTTTTTTCCTTTTATTTTTTTTCTTTTTTTCTTTTTTTTTTTTTTTTTTTTTTCCTTTTTTTTTTTTTTGCTTTTTTTTCCTTTTTTTTTTTTTTTTTTTTTTATTACTACACTTTTTGCTTTACGATAGAAAAATGTTTTTTTTTTTTTTCCTTTTTCTTCCTTTTTCCTTTTCTTTTTCTTTCTTTCTTTCTTTCTTTCTTTCTTTCTTTTGTTCTTTCTTTTTTTCTTTTCCTTTCCTTCCTTTCTGAACGCATAACAAATTATATAGATTCGAAAAAATTTTTACGGGGTTACGGAGATAGGGATAGGGTGGAGGGGAGCGATCGGACGGGGTGGCTGATTGGGTGGGTGGAAATTATTCTGATCGATTTAATTATTATATTAAATGTATACTTCTATCGAAATTGCGAACACGTAAAATTTCAATGTCATCGAGTATCCTTAATTCTTTCATAATGAAAAAGTTTGCAATTTAAATGAAATATGTTTTCTTTCCTTTTTTTTATTCCCTTTTCTCTCTTTCCTTATTTTCTTTTTTCTTTTTTTTTTTGGCTCGTTTCTTTTTTCCTTCCCTTTCTTTCTTACTTTCTTTCTTTTCTCCTTTTCTCGGAATGTAAATTAAACGGAATAAAGACAATTCTTTCTTATTATCTTATCATATTAATATTTACGTACCTCTCTTAAACTTGTCTTACGAAGATTTTAAAGTCATAAAAAATTCACAGTAATTATCATGGAAATTCGTATTTTACATAAAAAAAAAAAAAAAAAAAAAAAAAAAAAAAAAAAAAAAATATGTTTCCTTCTTTTTCTAGTTTCCTTCGATTCTTTTTTTATTTTTGTTTTTATTTTATTTTATTTTATTTCATTTCATTTCATTTCATTTTATTTTATTTTATTTTATTTTTTAATACAAATTAAACGCGAGAAAGACAATACTTTTTTTTTTTTTGTTTTTGTTTCTTTTATCATTTCGTCGGTTTAATGTCAAAGTTCATCTAGCGAGGATCATTTATACGAATAATTTCATGGGGTCGCCGATCAAAAGTCATATTAAATTATCAGTAACTAAATTCGAAAATTTTTCGATTGTTACGCATTATGACATATTTTATCGATAAATTGTCATCGCTCGGTAGAAAATTAAATGTACGTCGCCAATATAACAATGAAAATAAATTTCACTTGTGATAATTAATTATTTGCTTAAGTACGTTCAGTGTTCACGTTCACGTTCACGTTCGCAACCGATGATCACAAATTTTGTCGGATTAACAGATTAAGTACCAAATTCATTTTATTCTTTGTTAGATAAAAAAGAAAAGTAATAGGAGAGTGGGTGAATGGGGATAGGGGCTTGGGGGAGTAAGTGAGTTTGGAATAATTGATGGTTGGTATTATATACAAAAGAAAAGAAAAAGAGAGAGAAAAAGAGAGAGAGAGAGAGAGAGAGAGAGAGATATCGCGTGATCAAAGAAAGAAAGGATAACGCGTTACGACATTGCGTGAGTTTATACGTTAATTTCAGGAGATCCTACCGACTCATTTCTTTCCTTTCTTCTTTTTTTTTGTTTTTAATTCTTTCTCTCTCTTACACGTGAGCACCGATCATTAACCATTATTCATCCCTTTTTTCTTCCTTTCGTCGATATATTTCACGAGGTGTTTTTTTTTTTTTTTTCATCGATAAATAAAAGCAATATAAGACAACGTGAAAGAAAAGACGACGGCGAAGTAACGAAACGATAAGTAAGTAAAAGAAAAGAAAAAAAAAAAAAAGAAAAAGAAAAAGAAGAAGGAAAAGAGAAAAAAGAAAAATACAAAGAAAAAGAAGATAAAATTGTTTCGTCTGGTGTATTCGAGTTTTCGCCGAAGTTCTTCTTTCTCTCTGTCTCTGTTTTTCCCTTTACAGGGGTGAGTCAAAAGTTCTTAAGTGATGTTAGAAAAAAAAAAAAAAAAAAAAAGAAAATCAATTAACCCCCTTTTCGTGACGTTTCACGCTACAATTCCTTTGTCAGATTGTAAAAAAAAAAAACGTTACCAGAGCTTAGCTTGTGCTACTACGAGCCTTACTACGAATCTAAATAATCTTCGAAATGGGGTAATTGTTTTTTTTTTTTTCCTTCTTCTTCTTCATTTCTTTTTTTTTCTATTTTTTTCTATTTTTTTTTTCTTCTTCTTTTTTTTTTTTAATACCTAGGAACTTTTCATCCATCTAGAAACTTTTCACCCGCACAGCATAAATCATTTCCATAATACCTGTCGTTACTATTATTATTATTATTATCATTATCATTATCATTATTATTATTATTATTATTATTATTATTATTATTATTATTATTATTATCGTCATCGTCGTCGTCGTCGTCGTCATCATCATCGTCTTTCGTCATTCTTATTGTTATTCTCGCTCATTAAAAATCATACGAAGGAGAATAAGGAAATCCTTAAAGTGCTATATCTACCTACTTTCACGTTTATCTTTGTCGTAAAAGCATAGTTACCGGTGGAAGAGGGGGGGGGGTGGAGGGGAGAGGTTTGGAATAACGAAAGCGACAAAAAAATATAGAAAAAGAAAAGACGAGAAAAGGGAAAAGGGAAAGGAAAGGAATGAAAGAACGAAGGAAAAAGAAAGGACACGAACTCTTTAAAGGAACTTTAGCTTTTTATTATAATTTTTTAATAAAACCCTATAACGTACTTTTAATATGTGAGAAAAAAAGAAAGAGAGAGAGAGAGAGAGAGAGAGAAAGAGTGAGGGTGAGGGTGAGAGTGAGGGTGAGGGTGAGGGTGAGAAAGAGAGAGGGAGGTAAGGGGAGGGAAGAAAATGTTAGCTACGACATTTTTAAATCTTTCGTCGTTCGAGCTTGACAACCGGACGACACGTAAGCTCGTAATAACGATAAAAGATTTTACAATCTCTCCTCTCTCTCTCTCTCTCTCTCTCTCTCTCTTTCTTTTTTTTTTAACGCATACGTGCACGATCATCGTTCTTTCTCTTCGTCACGAGACGTAAAAAAACAAAAAAAGAGAAAGAAATAGGAAAAGAAAAAGATAAAGAAAATGAAAGAGTTGTCCCTTGAGAGATGTATAAAAAAGAGAGAGAGAGAGAGAGAGAGAGAGAAATAGAGGGGTGAGAGAAAACGAAGTAAAGAGGGCGGAGTTTATAGAATCACGGTAATTATGTGCCAACATTTGACAGCTATTACGACCTTCGAAGGAAACGCGTCTGCGGAAAATTCGTCGTTGTCGTTGTCGTCGTCGTCATCGTCGTCGTCGTCGTCACTGTTGTTGTAGGAAATCCTGAGGTTATTAACGGAATGAATATTAACAGAGACGATGACACGAAACGAAGGGGAGAAAGGTATAGGCATCAGGGCTGTAATTACCTTCTATGCGTTACTTATATCGTACTTATGAATCCCCATACACTTATATGCCATCTTCGTCTGCATTGTCTTAAGATATTTGATATATATACATATATATATATATATATATATATATATATATATATATATGTATTTTTTTCTTTTTCTTTTTCCTTAAAAATTTTGTTTTTGTAAAGGATCTCATGGATAACACGCACGAGGCCATTTCTTTTTTCGCGAATAAAAATTTGTCAAAAGGAAAAAAATTAATAAAGATGAATAAATTAGGATGAATAAATTTCGACGTCATTGAACGAATAAGTTAATCCCCTCTATTGTGTGTTACAGAATCCGTGGTATGCGTAAACCAAAGGACGACGAGGGCAGAGGCGTAAAGCATGGCGCAGTAGCGCTCGTTCTCGGTATTACCTTTGGTTCAAAGGGTGTCGGAGAGGGTCTACTCGCTCTGGAGCGCATCGAGGGCCGAACGAACGGCCGGTGAGCACCGCAACGGGGCGAGCAACCCCGTTGCCTCGGTCAACGTCTACAAACCACCCTCGAGTCTGTTACCGTCGACGAACAGCAGAACAGGTTGGTTGGTTGGTTGGTTGGTTGGTTGGTTGCTTGCTTGCTTGCTTGCTTGCTTTCTTGCTTGATCGCTTAGTCGGTCGTTTATTTATTTTCTTTTTTCTTTTCTTTTTCTTTTCCACTTTTCTTTTTCTTTTTCACTTTTCTTTTTCTTCTTCTTTCATCTTTTTTTTTTTTTGAACGATTTTTGTTTCTGCAAATTGAATATTCTTTTTAATTTTTTTTATTATTTTTACATGTATATATATATATATATATATATATATATATGTTTTTTTTTTGTTGTAAATAAGGGAGAGTTGTTAATATATTTTTCTTTGATCGAAATAATAGAAAAAAAATATATATATATGTATATATATCTATGGTGGATAATATAAATATCGATAATTTATTTTTCATTATCATACATATATACAAATAAATAAATAAACAAATAAATTCTTCACTATACGTAAAATTTTTCATCTATGCATGAATATTATCCGAATTATTATGGGGGAAAATAATTTTCTATATATTTCTAAGTTTTATTAATCGTTTAGAAAGAAATTCTTTTTCTTTTCTTTTCTTTTCTTTGTTTTTTTCTTTTTTTTCTTTTTTCAATCGATCATAAATGATCACTACAGTAATACGATTATCACGTAATAAATTAATAAATATATTTCTCATAGTACGTATATAAATGAATTCATCGCAGTTAATATTATATTTATAAATACATTTATGTATACCTCGTTAATACACGGGCGTATAATTGTTGAAATATCCTAATGAAACAAGTATGGTAGCAAAATGGGGCCGTGGTTTTGAGAGTGAATTTCGCGGCTCATCGTGCCACGGAACGTTTGCCGCGACCGGCGCCGCGTACAAACCGCAAATGCGGCAGTTTCTTGCGGTGCTTAGAGGGGTTTCTGACCTTCAACGCTTCCAACTTTCACGTTGGCATGCGTAAGTATTAGGAGAATTAGAAGAAAGTCTAAAAAGAGAGAGACAGGGAGAGAGAGAGAGAGAGAGAGAGAGAGAGAGAGAGAGAGTGTGTGTGTGTGAGAGAGAGAGAGAATGTAGCTGACAAAGTTTCTAATTCTAAAGAACAGATTTCATTAGCTGAATTCATTAGAAATATATGTATATTATATTCTCCTTGTTACTCGACGATTTTCTTAAGAGGAAACTTCGTTCCAGTTACAAAACATATATACATATATTATATTAAAGGGAAATTTGTTTGTATAGAATGTAAATATACGATAGTGCGATAAAATAATATTTTTCGTGATTAAATACCTTCGTTATAAACGGAATTATCGTATTCGATCAGTTACTCTCTTTCGTTAATTAATCTCTCTTTCTCTTTTTCTTTTTTGTTCCTTCGCTTTTTTTTTTTTTTTTTTTCTTTTTCTCGTTTCTTTTTATCCGGTATCGCGCTAATTTTACCAATTATCGAGCCATTCAGATAACTTTAGTTTACTGAATTAACGAATTTCAAAGAGATCATTCGATCGAATTGAGCCTCGTAAAATGGCAATAGGATATTGCGAAGAGATAATTTATTATCTTGCTTGATTAATGCGCATTGGAATTCAAGATTAATTTATTTATCGTTTTATTTCAAACATTTAACAAAAAAGAAGAAGAAGATGAAGAAAAAGAGAAAGAGAAAGAGAAAGAGAAAGACTTATTACTTACTTTAATAATATCGTCTTTTCCTTTTTTTTTTTTTTTTTTTTTTTTTTCTTTTTCTTTATACACATACACGAACACACACACATACACACCGTTCTTAGAGCAAAAGCTCTCATCGTAAATTGAAATTTAATTTGATTATTCGTAGAGAGAGGAAACTTCGTCGAGAGAACAGACCATTTCTCTCTCTCTCTCTCTCTCTCTCTCTCTCTCTCTCTCTCTCTCTCTCTCTCTATATATATGTATATGTATCTTATTCACTCTCGTTTGCTTGAAACAGAAGGACCAATCCATTTGCATTTATAATGCGTCGAACCGGAACTATCCCTGAGGGAGGGATAAACATTACATAACAAATACTACGTCACACTGTGGTGATTTTGGTGATCGGTAATTATGTACATGACACGCTTGGACTCGTTGAAACATACTTCGTATGTTTTCACATTAAATAGAAAGTTTCGATTCTCGTTATGGGAAAGATCGTCGACGTTGAATGACATAATACGATACGTTAAAGGAAAATTATTATCAAATTCTTTCATTTTCATTCTTATTTCATTTGATGATATTTATTAACGATTATCATTGTTTTATTAATATTGAATAATTAAAATATGTATCTCAATTATTGACAATTGATCCGATATCCTTCTGATTTTTCATACTTCTTTGTTTTACTTTTTAAAAAAAAAAAAAGAAAAAAAAAAAAAAGAAAAAAGAAAAAGAAAAAGTAAAAACCATAACAAAAATGGCAAAAATTTTCATAATTAATACGGTTTCACATTTCACAATTATCTTATATTATTTATCTTATATTTTAATAATTTTATATTATCATTAAACGTCATAATACAATATTAATTTTATATATATACATAAGCTTTATAGGATTATATGAAATCCTATCGCTTTCGATATAATTAATGACGAGAGATCGTCTCGAAATGATCGATCTCGTAGATTCCATTATTCTTCACGTTGTTGTTTGTACGATTTACGTACGATGTTTACAAATTTCACGAGCACAATTTATACAAGGTTAGAATAAATTGAATTATGTGTCGGTCAGCGTCAGTCGCATTAAACAGTTGGAGTGATAAGGGTCGGATTAACTTCCACACCAATTAACAATCTCGTATGATCGTGACATTTGTTGAACGAGAATGAAGAACGTCGAAAAAGAACGAAAGATCCGTTTTGTCGCCGTTTATGTTTCCCACCCATCCCCCCCTCCCACCCTCTCTTCCCGCTTCTCCCCTGTCACCTTTCTACACTTCTACACTTCTACACTTCGTTTAGCTCTTGAAAATTTTCCAAATGAAAAGACGATGTCGAGAATAATCCAAATAAACGGCACCAACACGATATTCCACTTTTTATCTTTCAACGATATCGTTCCTTTCGCCGTAGATATATATATTTTTTTATATACTATTATTATTATCATTTAGGTGAGGCTTCAAGTCGAATGTTCGGTTGCATGGTAACGGTGTTTGAAAATGGGGTAGAGTAGAAAGAGGAGAAAGTGAAGAAGTCGTTCGGGTGAAAAGTGATGAGAGGTAGTAGGGGTGATAAACGAAGAAAGGGGTAGAGTGAATAGAGAGAGAGAGAGAGAGAGAGAAAGAAAGAGAGAGAGAGGGGAAAGGAGAAAGAAAAATAATCTCTCGCGATTGCAGTCTTTTTCGTGATAATGCCCGTCAACTAACTTTCCGCAGTACTATATAAGTCGGCGCCGCACGCGGCCACTATAGGGACAAGTTACTAGTGTTACTACTAAGTCTTATATATATATATATATATATATATATATATATATATATATATATATATATGTGTATGTTTATGTATGTATGCATGCGTGTGTGTGTGCGTGTGTGTATGTGTGTGTGTCCGAATGTTGTAAGTTTGCGAATGGGTGGCAATAAGCACGTGGGGAGTCTCTTCTCCGTAGGGACCAGTGCGGTGACTAATGCGAAAACATCCGTCGTTGCGGTTGGTTTTGTGCAGAGTGCGGAGAAATAACGCTGAGAGAGAGAGAGAGAGAGAGAGAGAGAGAGAGAGAGAAAGAGAACGCGCAAACGGGTTTTGGTTTGGTACTCGTTTTCGTTCTCGTAAGAGGGTAAAAGAGGGTGGTGGACGAACGCGATGGGGTAACGGGCAGGCAGGGAGGTAAAGGAGGGAAGTGGGTGGTTGGGTGGGAGTGCTGGTGGTTCATGAAAATGGGGCCGAGCTGGGTGTGTCGTTCGTTCGCTTGCTCGGAAGTCCGCACCGCAACTTCGTCCATCAATCAGTGCGCGGTACATTGTACATGAACCCTTATCCATTGAATTGTATCGATTTCTGTTCTTTTTTTTTTTCTTTGTTTTTTTTTTTTTTTTTATTCTTTTTTCTAATTTTATTTCCTTTTTACTTCTTTTTTTTACTTTTCTTTTTTCCCTTCCTTTCTCTCTTTTTTTGCTTTGATGTGTCTTTTTCTTTTTCTTTTTTTTATTTTTTTTTTATTTTTTATTCATCCCTTTTATTCTTCCTTCTCGTTACTTTACTCGGTTCTTTTTTTTTCTTCTTTCTTTCTTTCCTTCTTTTCTTTTCTTTTCTTTTCCTTTTTTAAGAACGTTCGGTCGGAGATTATGATCGATATTATGATTAATGTTAGATATTCTCTTTAGTTTATCCTCTTTTTCTTTTCTATTTTTCGTTTGTTCTTTTTTTTTTTTTTTGTTTCTTTTGGGAAAAATTTGCAATTAGGAAAGCTTTTCTTTTTCTTTTTTTTCTTTTTTTTTTTTTTCTTTAACGTCGTCATCGAAATGGAAAGTATGAGAAACAAAGTACGCTGAGCTCAAAGTGGAACGACATCGAAATACTTGCTTAACTTTAAACTTCTACCGTTGATAGTCTCTTCCTTCAAAAGATGAAACAAGAGAAATAGAGAAAAAGGAGAAAGAGAGAGAAATGGAAAGCGTTACCTCGAGAAGTTCATCTTAATTGTCGGAATTCTTGATTAATTATACGCTACCCTTATACCGACTGGTGCGGGAAGTGGTTGACAAATTAGTCTTCGTGTCTCGATGGGGTTGCCAATATTTAACTTGTCTTCAGGGAACAGAAAAAGAAAGGAATGATAGAGATAGGAATAGAGATAGAGATAAAGAGATAGAGATAGAGAGAGAGAGAGAGAGAGAGAGAGAGAGAGAAGGTAAAAATTTTTCCATTGAATTTTCTCTTCGAAATAAATAATAAAAACAAGAATAATAATAATAATAATAATAAGAATAATAATAATAATAATAATGAAAATAATTTCGTTCTTTCACAATAAAATTCGAAGATATCAAAAGAAAAATATTGACGTGTAATATATATTTTCCTTCTTATTAGTATTATTACCATTATTATTATTATTATTATTATTATTATTATTATTATTATTATTATTATTATTATTATTAGATAAAAGAAAAAGAGAAAGAAAAGGAATAGGCGATAAGAGGGGAAACAATATTTTTGTCCGTAGGTTAAAACCCATGAACTGACATCGATTTGGCCACAGGTATAAAAGGTGAAAACGAGTTTAGTTCGGTTGTTGTAACGCGTGTCCTCGTTACTAACTGGAATTTGGTGCTTTAACAGAGGGGTGGAGCCCTCATTTCAAGAAAGTAACGCAATTTCTTTTCCGAACGAGATATCCTCCTTCTCTTCCTCTCTCTATCTCTCTCTCTCTCTCTCCCTCTCTCTCTCCCCTATTCTTTTTATGTGGCTCACGTAAAAGGGCAAGCAAAAGCACGAGCTGCTTTCAACGAGACTTGCCTGAACGTCTTTTTCCCCCCACTCCCTTTAAGTTGTTCACCTTTCTTTTTTTTTTTTTTTTTCTTTTTT
>NC_062188.1:3397007-3424507 GCF_912470025.1 Vespa velutina
ATCGATCATGTCAGTCGCTGAAATCATATGAAACAATTTTTATTATAATTAACATTGATTTCGTTAATTATATAATATAAAATTAAATAATAATCATTTTATTAAATCCAATCAATCTGAAATAAAAATCAAATAAAGTTTTTGATAGCTTATACGTATCTCCTTTTTTCTTTTCTTTTCTTTTCTTTATTCTTTTTAATTACAATTGCATAATCCCTCCCCCCCTTTTTTTTTTTTTCTTTTTTTTTTTTTTTTAACTTATCTCAATTAATCAAAATTTAATACTCACTGAAATTTTGACGAGACGTCAAATTCAAAAACAATTTATCAAATATGACGTTCGGTTTGGCCTCCCTTAGATTATCCTTTTCCGATAATAATAATACCGTAGCTAGGACCTCAGGTTCCGGTTTTTTTTCGATTAGATCAGGCAAATCGCAATGAGGAATCGATGGTATATCACAGAAAGGATCCTTTAATTTAATCTCTCGTGAATCGGATTTTCTTTCGATATTATTACACGTGCCGGTACAATTGCTTACTGAATAAAAGAATACAAAATGTATCTTCTTCATAGCAATCTTTTCCTTTTCTTCTTTTATTCCATGCTCGTGTATAAAGAAATAATAGATAGATAGACGATTGGATGTATTGAGAAAAGAAGACAGACAGAGAGATAGATAGAGAAAGAGATAGATAGATAGATAGATAGATAGAGAGAGAGAGAGAGAGAGAGAGAGAGAGAGAGGGGAAAAGAGATTAGAAAAATATTTGTTAAAATGACAAATATTTTTTAATGACTCGTTACTCCCTCGCCCTTCTTCCCCCTCCTATTCCCTTTCTCTCTCTTTCTCTCTCTTTATATATATATATATATTGTTGAAAATTATCGTGAATGGATCAAGCAAGCGTTATTTATTTTTCTCCCACGAGAGAAATATTTCATTTTACGAAAGAACTCGAGAGTTGGATGGTGAAGGAGAAAGGAAGTTGTGGATTGCGAGGGGGTATAAATGGGGAGGGGGGAGGGAGATGGAGCATATAGGGGGAGAGGGGGAGAGAGAGAGAGAGAGAGAGAGAGAGAGTGTGGAAAGGGATATGAGCTCTCAAAAGGAAGTTGCGTTTTATTACACACAGCGAAGCGTTTTATATTTTATAACCACGGAATATTCATATTACATAGAGCGTAGAATATTTTTTAAAAAGGGACGATTAAACACTAAAATGAAATATGTATATACTCGATGACGAAAGTTATCAACTTACGTTTTTCTATTATGGGAAACGTGCACGTACTGATATCACTTTCGTTCCATTCGGCGTTCTCCTGTAAAAAAAAAAAAAAGAAAACAAAAAAAAGAAAAAAGAATAAAAAGAAAAAAAAAAAGAGAGATCAAATTAGAACGTAGGAATAAAGAGACTACGTCACGAATAACGAGAGAGGTGCTGTGTTTCTTTCTTTTTTTTTTTTTTTTTTTTTTAAATCGAATTAAAAAATGCATATATATATATATATTTGTATTAAATAATTATAAAAACCTGAGTACTCGTAGCCCTGAACGGGAATAGAAAGTCCTGTAATTGTTCGTCGTCCTCGAATTTGTTACAATAAATTATCGAATAAGCTGGATCGTCTATTTCTTTCGTTCGACAAACGTTATTTCTTTTCTTCGTGATTATCTTGTTGGTCTTATTTCTCTTCTTTTTTTTCGACTTGTCTGGATCTGTTTCGCTAAGAAAAAAAAAAAGGAAAAGAAAAAAAAAAAATGGAAGAAAAAAAAATTGACGCAAACCATTTAAAAATTGTCAACGAGTCAATTTTCTTTTTCTTCCTTTTTATTTTCTTCCACCTCTAATTAAACTTTAACATCTCGAAATGTAAAATTTGAAAGCTTTCAAAACGCAGTAATAAGTCTCGTATCGTTAATTATCTCGTTAGAGATAATTGAACAGTTTTGTAATCTTATGCGGAAAATTATTACACGACGATAAGAATTTGAAACGAGTATCGATTATTTTTATTGATCGTGATTTTTTCATTTTTTTTTTTTCTTTTTTTTTTTTTTTTTTTTTTTTTTTTTTTTTTTTTGAAGTAAAAAAAAGATAAACGACATTATTATCTTTTAATGTTACAAGATTACAGTTATGGTTTATATGATAAAAGACATTCATCTGTATTTATTCGATCAGTATTTTTATTAATTAACGTTAAGTATTTCGATCAAAATAAATAAACGTTCGATATATATATATATATATATATATATATATATATTTTATAAATATATATAATTATTTTATAAATAATTAAGTGTCTAGTTTGTTGGTGGATTTTACTGATACTCCATTATAAATATATTCAGGATTTATTTAAAATATTGATTAAAGTGATCGAATAAATGGAAGGCCATAAAAGATTCTTTAATATTATTGCATTTTACAAAACTTTAACGTCCTTTGTTTCGTATTAGAGTAATCAATTTCCTTTTTCTTCTTCTTTCTCCTGTTTTTTTTTCTATTTTTTTTTTTTTTTTTTTTTTTTTTTTTTTTTTCTTCTGACTTACAAGAGTTTTGCGATCGATAGATACGTTGAATATAATGTAACTGTTAATTTTAATAAAATGATAAGACTTACTACGTGTCCTTCAAAGTCGATGATGATTTAATTATTTCTCTATTGATCGATTTAATATATTGAAGATTTTCTTCTGGACAAACGCAAGGATCAAACTCGTCGATGCTCTTTTGATGACTCGTATCTTTCATTTTTTTTATATCTTTCTTTCTGTCACATTACGATACTATTATTTATGATTTTTTATGAACACGGATAGAGATAATATCATAAATGTTAATTTTTTAATATAATCAATTATCTTACCGAAAATGATAAGAAGATTTTGGTCGTCGGGAGACGATGATCTCCTCGCAGGAACAATCATCGTCGACATCATTATCGAATTTTGAACTGTACATATTTTTTATATATACGTATTGACGTTGGAATATATTTTATTAAAGAAGTTAATTTTCTTCGAAATTTATTTGTTCCACTCGTTTGTTATTATCAAATTCAATAACATTTTAAATTTCGTATGTTTTTAATTTTATTCATCAGGTTAAAATAAATCGAATAAATCGTCCGTGAAGTATGTCGATTTATAGCTATCGATATATCGTGTTATGCTATAAGCATCTTATTTAATCGAATTGATTAATAGTAATTTTTTACGTGCTTTACTTAAACGTATGGTCGGTATATATGATTATTTTGATCAATATGTATAATAAAATATCAATGTCTTTTATAAATGATCAATATATATATATGTATACATATATATATATAATTATGTATCACGTTTCCGTTTAATTTTATTACAAATACTGACCATCTATTTAAAAGACTGATAAAAATTATTATTATTATTTACAAATATATTAATTAAAATACCGACAAGAGTTATATTAATATGCGTAATTTCGATCTTGCTTTTATTACTTATCGATATTTTATTATAAATTATTGACGATCTATTTAAAATACTGATTAAAAGTATTCGAAAAAAATTCTCCCGAATAAATAACAATTTAGATCGTATATGAGTAAATTCAATTGATTACAATTAATATGTCAATTTAATACGATTAAGTATTATTTTTCCTTTTTCTATTTTCTTTCTTTGTTTTTTCTTTTTTCTTTTTTTTTTTTTTTTTTTTTTTTTTTTTGATTCCTTTTTAATCGTTACGCACTTGTGTGCAATTAATAATTCTTTGTACGAAAGAGAAAAATGTAAAAGAAAAAAAAGTTAACATGGAAAAAATAAATACGAATAAAATCGTACAAAGAAAGTAAACGTGAAATGTAAATACAAATTTTTCTTTTCGTTTACACGTATAATGCATACATACATACATACATACATATATACATACATACATACATACATACATACATACATATATACATATATATATATATATATATGTATGTATATATACATGCGTACGTATGTACGTAAAAACACAGATACGAATTAACCAAAAAAAAAAAAAAAAAAAAAAAAAAAAAAAAAAAAAAAAGAAAGAATAAACAGAGAGAGAAAAATTTACACACTTTCTTGAACTCGTTATTGGATTTCTTTTTCCCTTCTTCGAATTCCGATTGGAATTGTACGATACAGAAACCCGTTTCCAACATTTGTTCGTTCTAATTCAAGACGTGCACAGTCCAGAGAAAAGACAAGTCCAAACAAAGCTTTAAATTCCCAGATCGTAAAGCCTTTACCTTATATCCTCTCTTCCTCGCTTTCTCTCTCTCTCTCTCTCTCTCTCTCTCTACCTTCTTTTTCTTCCTTTCTCTTCTTTTCTCCAAATCCGATCAACGACGTCAGCATTCTTATCGCGTAAATCCACGTACGTATACACGCGTGTATATATACGCGTTATCAGAGGGCCGCACATAGCCAGGATTCTGCAGGACAGTTTATACTGACTTAAGATAGAACAAAATAGAGATAAAGAGAAAGAGAGAGAGAGAGAGAGAGAGAGAGAGAGAGGAAGAGAAGGGGAAGAGAGAGAGGGTATTGAAAAGAATTCCGCTTGCGTCTGGGTTTGCGTGTTCCTGAATTCCCAATGAATTCCATAAATTTTAACGAGCGAGCCTGCTGCCTATGCTGTGGCCATTCGAATATCTTTGAAAGAGCAATATATATATATATATGTAAAGAAAGAGAGAGAGAGAGAAAGAGAGAGAGAGAGAAATGTTAAAAGCAAGATTTTAAAGTGGATGCAAGATAGCAGCAGGATGGGCCTTGGTTACTATGGAGGAGGTCTGGTTGACAGAGGGTTGAGGATAAGTTTGTAGAAGTGGACGAGGGTTGTTTAGCTACCGGGCGTCGTTAGAAGCGATATTCCTTCCTCCATTAGGGAAATGAATTTCAACCCTCTCTCTTCCTTCCTTCCTTCCTTCCTTCCTTCCTTGCTTATTTCTTCCTACCTTTCTCTACCATCACCCCGTCAAACTCTCTCTCTCTCTCTCTCTCTCTCTTGATATTTTCCTATGCTGAGTAGCAGTAGTAACAGCAGCAACAGCATCATCGGACCGCCATGTCGAGTTTCAGAAGTAGTAAATTCGCAAGGCTATCTTGGATCTTAATCTAAACCACCCTCTTATTCTCAAACGAACGAGTTAGTCGTCTCTGCACTTTCTATTTCTATTTCTATTTCTATTTCTATTTCTATTTCTATTTCTCTCTCTCTCTCTTTCTCTCCATCTATTTTTCATTATCACTTTATCTCTTTATCTCTTTATCCGTCTCTATCTATTTTCACTATTTTATTCTCTCTTCCTACGACCCCGATAAATTATTTTCAATATAATTATCAAATACAAGGATTGTAGTACTAAGGGTGGGATGGATGGGTGTTTTGTGGGTGGGAGATGGAAAAAGAGGATGAAGCCGAATCCCAACGAGAACGATCTTATTTAAAGAGAACTTCGAGGGGAATGAGGTGAGATGGGGCGGGGGGAGGGGGAATTGAGACTGAGGAGTGGGAAGTGGTAGGTTGCCGGGAGAGGGGACGGGGTTGAATCTATGGATAGAGGAAGGATTTTACTCGAGAACTTGGAATATCGATATGATCGCGGTGGATAAACTTTCAAAATTACTTTTCTGCGTTCTATCTGATCCTCCACCTCTACTCCCTTTCCCCTCCCCCTTTCCCCTCCCCCTTTCCCCTCACTCTACTTTTCTTTTTTTCTTTTTTACTTTCTCTCTCTTTCTCTCCTTTTTCTCTCTTCCCTTTTCCCTTTTTTTTTCCCCTCGAAATTATTTTAATTACTTATTTACGTATTTATGTTGTATCACTTAATCGAAATATACAACTTTTTGTCATTTCTTTTGGTTCCATTCTTTTTTGTTTCTTTTTTTTCTTTTTTTTCTTCTTCGTCGTAAATAATAATTGATTATTATCTACGACGAATCCCGTGTTAAAATTCGCATTTGTATGTATGCATGTACGTATGTATGTATGTATGTATGTATGTATGTATGTATATATATATCGATATAATAACACTGTAATTTATTTTTTTTTTTTTTTTTCGTTCATTTCTCTTGAGATATTATCCTTCGACTTCTATATATACTATCCATAGTAATAGTATCGATTATATTTTTAGTATCTTCTCTTTTAATTAATCTTTTATTTTCTTTTTTTTTTTTAATTCCTTTACCCTTTTTCTTTTTCCTTCCCTTTTGTCCATTTTCATTTTGACTTTTTCTACATACTCGTTAATCTATATTTTTCTGAATATTAGATTAAATAATATTCGCGGTATTTATAATAAAGCATCTATAATTTTGGAGGAATTCTAACGATTTATTTATTCGTATCAATCAAAATATTTGTCATTCATTAAAAAAAAAAAAAAAAAAAAAAAAAAAAAAAAAAAAAAAAAAATACTCGACCGAGCGAACAGAAGCGTTTTTTTCTTTTCTTTTCTTTTTCTTTTTTTCTCCTTTTTTTTTTTTTGTGTATATCCTCACAGTTCTAGGTAATCTTCGGTGATCGTTATTTTTATCCATTCCTCGGTCGTCACTCCAACTACCACTCCCAACCACTCCCGCTCCACCACAACCACCACCATCATATCCATGCAAATTGTTGAAAAGCTTTTTCTTGGAAAAAGGTCTGTTTACGGGAGAATGAAAGTTTGACTATTCGTCAGGTAACTCACAATCGGGTACATTCATGCAAGATTCAAAGTTACCGTTTAGCCTGGATTTATGTAATACTACTAAAACTTTTGTTCGATCATACCTACAAATATATGTATATATTCATCTATGTATGTACGTCTCTCTCTATGTGTGTGTGTGTGTGTGTGCGTGTATATGTGTGTCTTTTTGTGTCAACGTTGAACGTTTCATTCGTTGTCGTTTTTTCTTTTTTTCTTTTTTTTTTTCTTTCCTTTTCTTTTCTCTCGTTTCTTTTTCCTTCTTCATTTCTTTTCTTTTTCTTTTCTTTTTCTTTTTTTTCTTTACCTCGTGCAGCTCGATTTAAGTAATATTAAAAAAACAGGAGATGGATTTTCGTGAATGATCGTTCTTTTACTTTATCGTTTCTCTTTTTTTTTCTCTCTTTTTTTTTTTTTTTTTTTTTTTTTTACCTTTATTGCTTTCTTGTAGTTGAGAAATAAGGCAATTTTCTAAGTTTACACAAGTTAACACAAAATTGGAATATTTCGTCGTTGCCAACGTTACAAATTTGGTAATTTTTCATTCGTTAAATTCGACCGAAGTTAAAGACGAGATAAAAGATTATTTATCATTGGTAGAAACTTCTCTTATAAGTGCCTGTTTGTGTGTTTGTGTGTGTGTGTGTTTGTGTATGTATTTAAATAATATAAAATAATTTTCGTTACTCATTATTTATTATTATTACTATCTATATCTATACTTTTTGAAATTGAATAATTTCATTTTTAAGTAAAATACATCAACTTCTTTCCCAAATTCTTTTTTTTTTCTCATTCGTTTCTTTTTTGTTTAGAATTTACATATATTTAAAAATGTTTTCTTGTAAAAAAAGAAAAAAAAATATATATATATATATAATATTTTTTGAAATCGAATAATTATTTTAGATATATCATCTGTTTTATATTTATACAAAAAAAAAAAAAAAAAAAAAAAAAAAAAAAATACACACACACATCCCCTCACAATCTTATTCATTGTACCCAAGGTCAATGTCATTAGATGTTTTCTAAAAATAAGGAAAAATCAAATAAAATTATTCTCAAACGTGAAAGATTCTGATTGGATCATTATCGTCGTATCTTTTTATTCTTTCAGAATTTACTCTCTCGTTTCTTTTCTCTTTCAATTCTATTCTCCTTTCTTCTTATTCTTCCATTTGTTTTCTCTTCCTACAAAAAATCATGCCGTTTGAAGATGGGAAGGAAAAAAAAAAAAAAGAGAGAAAAAAAAAAGAGAGAAAAAAAAAGAGAAAAACAAGAAAAGAAAAAAAAAGGCAGAACAAAAGTCGGAAGAAGAAAAAAGAAAAAAAAAAAAAAGAAAAAAGAAGAAGCAAAGAACGTTTCTCTCTCTCTCTCTCTCTCTCTCGCAAGAGTTATACTTAATGGAGTATTTAAAATCGATAGAAATAACGTTAACGCGTAACAACAGATTGGCCAGAGAAATCATTTCTTGCCGCTTAGTTTGACATTCAGGACGATTAGCACAGTACGATCCGCAAACACGTACACGCATGCATTAACGAGGCACGATTAATTGGCGAGGAAAATTAATGTGTTCGACAGCCGTCACGTTGCTGTGACGCGCGGGTTTCATGCTAAAACGATCGACGGGATAAACCTTCCCCTTTCTATCCGAGGCCTCTCCCCGCCCCTCAATCCACTTCTCATTCCACTTCGCACCCCCACTTCTTCTCACCCCCTCTTAGTTTTCCCCTCGTCTTCTCGTTCATTTTCGTAATCGTTCGACTTCGTCGTTTATCTTTTACTCGAACTCATGTCTCTCTACTCATGTCTCTCTTCGTAAGAGGATGTTTCGTTTAGTATAGTGACAGAGAGAGAGAGAGAGAGAGAGAGAGAGAGAGATGGAGTGAAAGGTCTTATTAAAAATACAGATTTCCTTTTCTTCTCGAATTAGCAATTAGTAAGCATTCGTAGGAACAGATGTTTTTTCTTTTTCCTTTTTCTTTCTTCTTTCTTTTTTTATTTTATTTTATTTTATTTAATTCTTTTTTTCGTTTTATTTTCTTCAAGATACTACCTTTACGTATAAATATCTTTTACATTTTCTTTCTCTTTTTTCTTTTTTTATTTATTTATTTATTTATTTATTTTTTTTTTTTATTAATAATTTTTCTCTTTCATGATTTTCATGATTTTCATGATTTTCTTGGATTTTAAGGTTTACACTTTTAATGTGTTTTCAGTAAGACAGCAGTTTTATATCCTCAATTAGCAATTAGTAAGCATTCGTGGAAAGAGAATTTTTTTTTTTTTTTTTTTTTTTACAATTTTCATTACGATTTTCTTGAGTTTATATTTTTGAGCGTATTTTTTTTTTAGTACGAAAGCGCTTAATTTTTTTTTTCATTTGCTTCACGTTTATATATATATATATATATACATTTTTTTTTCTTTTTTTATGACTTCTATTATCTTCTTGGATTTAAAGAAGTACAATTTTTGGTTTTAGTATCATAGGGTTTATCTCGTTTAAAATATACAAACATATAAAGATATATATTTTTTATTATTATTATTATTTTTTTTTTAATGATTTTTATAATTTTCTTGAATTTTTACATATACATGAATTTTTTTTTCTTTTATTATTATTATTATTACTATTATTATTTTTTTTTTCTTCTTTCTTTTCTTCTTAATAATTTACATTATCATCTTGGATTAATTAACGTAAAAAAAACTTTTAATCAGCGTTTTAAGTATAGTGATTTATATATGTAAAAAAGTTGGGTCTTCTTTTAAATTCATACAATGAATAAAATCTATATTGAATAATGGCTATCCCGGGTATTTTCTATTGTTGGAAACAATTTACCTTAGGCTATGTATCGAGAAAAGGGTCTACTGTGTTAGACCGAAGGAGACCGTAAACCCTACTAGGAAGTGTTAGCAAAGGTGACGAGGGTTCGTTGTCTCTCTAAATACTTCGCGTTAATCGTCACACCCATTTCGACCTACGTACTAACATTACATGTCCATCGGTTGAAAATTTTTGTTAGCTTTTATAACGACGTCCCTTTAGAAATTATTTAACCACGAGTTTATCGATACAAAGGATATTAATATAAAGCTGATAATTATATAAGTTGATCTATATATTTATAAATAAAATTTATAATCATTCCATATTGTATTATTATATTGTTTATGTGAATCAATGTAATGATACATTGATTTAAGTTGTTTTTTCTTCGTTTCTTTTCTTTTTTTACTTTTTCGTATTCTTGACGTAATTGAATGCTGTCGATGAAAACAAAAAAAGAAAATGAAATTTTACTTGTTTGTTAGATCGATTAATTTTCATTATATCGAATTAGTTCGAGACGTGATTTTTCTTTTTCTTTTCTTTCTTTATTTTTTTCTTTTTTTTTTTTTTTTCTTTTATTTTTTTATCGGTACAATTAATTCATAAATTTATTATTAACGATTACTGTCGTTTAATCGAAACTATTTACGAATTCGGAATAATAAGCGAAATTATTTATTTTCTGTACGTTTCGTGTAATGGAAATTCTTGTAGGATTTTACGAGAAAACACGTAGATATATATTCCTTGGGCTTTAGGAAAGAAAGAAAGAAAAATAGAAAGAAAAGGAGAAAGAGAAAAAAATAAAAAGAAGAGAAATATAATATCACGTCGTTTTCAATATTAAAAAATATTTATTTATAACGTCGAACGTATTCATTTCATAGTTTTATATATATATATATAGATGAAAATATTATGTTACGATATGTTACACGATAATCGCTATATGTTTTTCTCGTGTTTGACTCGTGTTTATAAATTTCATTTCCTTCTCTCTTTCTCTCGACTTTTCTAAAATTTTTACAGACATTATCTAGTTTAAAAATTTTATTTCATTCTTTATCAAATATTTAATTTTATATTAAATCATATTTAGCATATAATATATATAATATATATTGTAATATATATTATAGTGGATATATTATTGTTAGTATTATTGTTATTGTTATTATTATTATTATTATATCTGATATTTATATATTTGTATATTCTTATTTTAAAGGAATGATGACTAGATTGTATGAATTTTATATATATATATATATATATATATATATATACACATAACAGTATTTTATTATTTTTTAATAATAATATTTAATTATCATTAATACATATAGATATCTAAATTTTTTTATTAATTAAGATAATGTATTTTTGTATTTTTGTTTTTTACGCACCAATGAAAATTCGATTACAGAAGGTTATATATAATCGACATTTAATTATTTTTCCATTAAAATATTTTAATCAAGATAGCATTTAACTATTGTTTTTAAACGTACTTACTTAATTATTTCACTTATTGAGACGAATATATTATTTTATCGGAACAAAACGAAAGGAGGGAAATGTGAAAAATAAAAAAGAAATAGATAACGGCTTATAAAATATTACGTTGGTGTTTGATCAATCCTTGATTATAATTATTCTCATCTCGAAATGAATATTTGATTGTTTTATTAATCAAGATCGTATTTTTTCTTCCACCCCCCTCCCTCCCTTTTTTTCTTACAAACTAAAACGATCTACAATAATCCAGTTAGTAGTAAATAAATTTATATTAAATTAAATAATAATTATTTTTGAGACCCATCAATTCGTTGAAATTTCATTATGAATATTTCGAGGAAAGATATTTATGGAAGAAAGAAAAAAAAAAAAGCAAAAAAAAAAGAAGAAGAAGAAGAAGAAGATAAACACATATTCTATAATACTTACATTTAAAATGGACACATTTAAAATGTTTCAAAGGAAATATCGATTGATTAATAATTAATTCAAGTCAATGTCGTTCGAGTTTCGTTTCTCTGAAGAATAAAATATCGCGAAAAGGGAGATATACAATGTAACGATCGCGATGGACATTAGAGATATGCGATTTCGTGATTTCGCTAACGTATAAAGAAAATTTATATTCCTACGGTATTTCGATTCGGCCGGACTGCTTTATTATCCGGTACTCGATCTAAACCTCCCCTTTTTCCCAAATCCCCCTGTCCCAACCACCCTCTTTCCTCCTTCCTCTTCCTCGTGTTTCTGTTTGCCAGAGAAACAACCCTGTCGGCGTTTCTAGTATAAAAGCGAAGACTAGGGGGTTTGGGAGGAGGGATGGGATAAAGAGGAAGGGAGGGAGGGAGGGCGGGCGGAGCGGGGAGGGGTGGGTGGTAGTTTGAACCCTCGGCGAATAACAAATCCGAGTCTTTCGACGGTTCCTGCTTGAATGGCGAAATAAATAATGCGAGAGAGAGAGACAGAGACAGAGGCAAAGAGAGAGAGAGAGAGAGAGAGAGAGAGAGAGAGAGAGAGAGAGAGAGAGAGAGAGAGAGAAAAAGAGATAGGCAGACAAGGACGATGGGGATGGTAGTAGTATTGGTGGTGATGGTATGAGGGTATTGCAGAGAAAAAGTGTGTGAGAGAGAAAGAGAGAGAGAGAGGAAGAGAGGTAGGGGTGTATACAAGGGTCGAAAGAGAGCATGAACGCAACCCATGCTTTGTCGAGTACCTTTATCCTCTCGTCTCGACCCTAGGCCATCTATACGAAAATGCATTCTACCCTTCGTTCAATCGAGCAACGTACGTGTACATTCCTACGTACATGCGTGTGTAAGTAAGTACGTATATTGTAGTACATGTACGTATATATATATATATATCATATATATAATATATATATATATCATATATATAATATATATATATATATATCATATATATAATATATATATATATATATATATATATATATATATGTGTGCCTGTGTGTGTGTGTGTGTGTGTGTGTACATCCTCATTCATAAGTGATAAGAGAGTAGCGAAATTTTATATATTTTTCATTCTTCATTTAAATCATATCAATTATTCGACACTATTCGGATCGACAGATCATTTGATTTTTTATAATCGAAGATCGAGCGATCAACCTTTTTCTTTTTTTTTTTTTTTCTTTTTTTTTTCTTTGTTTTGTTGGCCTTTTTTCCTCCTTTCTCCGTTTTTTCTTTTTTCGTTCTTTTTTTTTTCCTTCCTTCCTTTTTTTTTTTTTGTTTTTTTTTTGTTTTACTCCTCCTCCCTCTCCCACTCCCCTTTCTTATTTTCTCACCTTTTTTTTTTTCCTATTCTTTTCTCTCTTCTTTCATACGCTTTGTTCATAAATCATAAAGATACTGCGCGAAGGTTTGTGCTCTTCTTCGTCTTTCTTTCGTTCTTTTTTTTTCCTTTTCTTTTCTTTTCTTTTCTTTTCTTTTCTTTTCTTTTCTTTCCCTTTTCTTTTTTTTTTTTTTTTTTCGAATTATTTCGATCCTTCCAGGAGCGACTGTTATAATAATTTGATAATATTTGATAATTCGTAATTTTTTTTTGCCGTCGAACTAGAAAAGAAACGACGCTTTTCATTCTTTTTTTCTTCTTTTCTTTTTTCATTTTTTTTTTTTTTTAACTTTGTCCTTACATCTATTCGTTTCAATGGAAGACAAGTAGTGTCAAGTTTTTCTATGACTTATGAACGAGGGTGTACATTGATGAGCCGCGCCCTGGAAAAGTAACCCCTAACACAGAATACTAATCTTTTGGTCTCTTTCTCTCTCTCTCTCTCTCTCTTTCTCTCTCTCTCTTTCTCTCTCTCTTTGTCTGTCTATCTCTCTGTCTCTCTAACTCATCGTAGATCGGACGATACTGTAGGACATAGATGCTACTTTTCCAACGTCCATACATCTTCGCTTAGACGTAAACGTTCCTCCATTCGCAAGCTCGTAAATTTTTCTCCTCGATATTTTCTTCTTGTTTTTTCTTCTTCTTCTTCTTCTTCTTCTTCTTCTTCTTCGTGTCGCCCAACTCGAGAGAATTCTTTATGCTTAGGGAAAAATTTACGAATCGAAGTCGATGTTATCGATCTTTCTCTTTTCTCTCTTGTGTTTGAACGCTTTCTGTCTCTCTCTCTCTCTCTCTCTCTCTCTCTCTTCAACATATTTTCTCTTTTATAACAGATAGAATATTGATTTTATAAGATCGCAGATCGCAAAGCGAATTCTTTTTCTGTTCTTTTTATTTTTTTCTCTTCCTTTTTTTTTTTTTTCTTTTCTTTTCCCTTTCTTCGTTCCATCCTATCTTTCTTTATGGACTCTAACAAATTTGTCCGTCAATAATCCATAGAAATTATATTCGCCGTTTGTTTTAATCTTACATAGTAATAACATTATAGTTATCGTAAAAAAGATAAACGAATTTTTTCTCCCTTCATTCGATATTAGTTTTATGATCACTAACTTCTTTATACCACAACGTATATAGATTTTTGTTTATATAGATAATATATGACAGTATATCTACATACGTACGTATATACATACATATACATGCTTTTTTTATTTCTACCAATTTATACACACACACACACACACACACATACGCATATATATATATATATATATATACTTTTTTCTCACAGACAATTATATATATCATATGTTTTTTTAACTCCGGTTATTAAGTTCATATCATGATATATTTTTCGAGATCCTCTCTCTCTCTCTCTCTCTCTCTCACTCTCTCTCTTTTTTTCTCTCTCTTTCTCTCTTTTTCTCTCTTCTATGAAATATCGAGTAGGGAAAAGAAATCAGTGTGTATGGACGTTGTTAAACATTTTATTACACGATAAAATGTATCCATGTATATATATATATATATATATATATATGTATATATATATGTGAAAATATATGTATATATAAGGGGGACCATTGTATAGCTGTGTTTTTTTTCCTGCCAATAAACAACGTTTTACGTCCGTCGTGATATATGACGACAGAAGATACGATCGAAAGATAAAGATAGTGGGTGGTGGCGGAGATATGAGAAGGGAGGGACTCGGAGGGAGATAGAAAAGGTTAAAGGAACACTTAAAATGACAAATTATAAGGAAAATGAAAATGTTTTTTCTCTTTTCTTTTCTTTTCTTTTCTTTTTTTCTGTTTGTTCGTTCTCTCTCTCTCTCTCTCTCTCAAAAAATTCTTCTCCATTAGTTTACGTATCGAAATTTTTCTATCTCGATACCAACGGCAAATATTTATTTATTTATTTATTTATGTATTAATTTATATATTTATTTATTTTTTTATTTATTATTGTTGTTTTTTAAATTTTTATTTTGTCATTGGAAAATCATCCAACTATTTCGTTGTCCTCCTATATCTACGAAATTCTTACATTTTCTCTGTCTGTCTGTCTGTTTGTCTGTCTCTCTGTCTGTCTGTCTGTCTGTCAGTCTGTCTATCTGTCTGTCTGTCAGTCTGTCTATCTGTTTGTTTGTCTATTCTCTAAAATAAAATAATTATAATTAAAACCGAATCAGTAATATTTCTTTTCTTCTGTTTTTTTTTTCCTTTTCTTTTTATTTGACAAAAAAAAAATTATTTAAAGATTTCCCCTTAAGAATGCTCGAAATAAAATCTATGCTAACGCGATTATTTATTTTCTCATTTTGCTTTTCTATTTTTATTTCGATATTGAAAAATTATTCTCTCGTTTTGTTGTCTCACCTTTATGTAACCTTTATACCGCATGATATAAATGATTACCTCGTCTTTTCTCCGAACGGAGTATTATAATTAAAGTCAAGTTTTATTTTTTATTTTTATTGAAAAAAGAAAAAAAAAAAAAGAAAAAAAAAAACAAAAGAAAATAAAAGAAAAATAAATTGTTTTCTAAAAATTCTCGAAAGAATTCTTATCGTTCACGATAAAAATGCGATTATTTATTTTCTTCTTTTTCTATTTTTATTTTGATATTGGAAAAACATTCCCCTATTTCGTTGTCTTCCCTTTATATAAGATACATTTTACATAAATGTATATATCCGTACTCTCTCTCTCTCTCTCTCTCTCTCTCTCTCTCTCTCTCTCTCTCTCTTTCTCTCTCTCTTTCTTTTTTTCTTTTTCTTTCTCTCTTCTATTCTGTACATTCACTCTCATACTTGTCTCATATATAGAATAACACACACACATACACACACACATGCACACAAATATATATATATATATATATATATATATATATATATATAGCCATATGTTTACATTCTATTAATACCCACAAACGATTCCATGGGTATATCTCTTTCGTATATATAACATAATTTTATAATCGAAAGTCATTTTTTTTTTCGAAATTCGTATCTACGTGTCTGTATCTCTCTCTCTTTTTTTTTTTTCTTTTTTATTTTCTTTCTTCGATAGAAAAATATCCGAAAAGGGAAATGTTTGAAGCGTATCATCGCCAGTTAACGCGAATGTTTATTCAGAATTAATCGATTAATTATTTGACATAGCAAAAATGTATTTAAATATTTAAAGGGATCACTCAATGTCACAGGTATAATGCAGATGAATAATTAGTGATAACAGTTTTGAGATAAATAATTTTGTATAATCGTAATGATAAAAAAATAAATTACATATAATAATAATAATAGTAATGGTAATAGTTAAAAGAAATTTCTATTTGATTAGATTGGAAATATTTATTATAGTAATTTATATTCAGATACAACTATATTGCATTATATTCTTCGAGTGGCTAATAAATAATGTCAGAATTTAAACAATAAAAAATGTTTATACGTTTAAATATTAATAAATTTATTATATTAATATTATAAAAATTTTATATAAATATTATATAAATATTGTATAAATATCAGTAAAATAATGCAATATTGTATTATTACTTATTGTCCAATTAAATATTTCATATAGAGTATTTTTATATACATATATATATATATATTTTTTTTTGTCTGTTTCAGGTACGTGAAGAAATAAATTGGTGATAAGAAAAAAAAAAAGAAAAAAAGAAAAAAGGAAAGGAAAAGAAAAATAACCCAAAATTGTGTGAGTAACTTGCGAACAGAATTTTCCTTTTAAAAATAATATTAATTTTGATATCTTCAGGATGAGCTTATTTTATTCGATTTAACTCCCGTCTTTTAATGAGATAAAATTTCGAGAATAATCGAGTAAAGTACGAGGAAAGGAAAGTTCGTAGATTTTACGAAATCCTTTGAACGAAATACGATGAAAAACTTATGAACCACGTATTCCCGTATATTATTTTGAATTATACAGGATAAAGGATTCTCATTCATTATTTTTTTTTCTCTCTCAAACATTTCCTTACTTAATTGTCAGCAACGAAATTAAGGATATTCGAATATGATTATTTTTCGTAAATAAATTTTCTATTCTCCTGAAAGATTAAAGTTCGTATTATCGAAGACAATTGGATCGGAATTGGAACGATAATCGATATATCGTATTCGTGGTTTCATCTAAAAAAAAAAAAAAAAAAAAAAAAAAAAAGAAGAAGAATTAATAATTAAATTAGAATTGCAAAATAGTTTTCTTTTCTATCTTTTTTTTTTTTGTTTAATTTATATAAATAAATAAATAAATAAATAAATAAGAAAGAGATAAGACAATACATTTTTTTTTTTAATATAAAACAGTAAATAAATATAATTTCTTTTATGATAAATAAATATATAAATAAATAAATAAATAAGTGAATAAATCAATAAATGAGAAAAAGAATATGATGATAAATTTTTGTCCTTTAATGTAAAATAATAATTAAATACAATTTTATTAATGATAAATATATAAAAATAGAAAAAAGAAAAAGTAAGAAAGAAGAAGAAAAAGAAGAAGAAGAAGAAGAAGAAGAAGAAGAAGAAGAAGAGATGAACGACAGAGTAAAAAGAAAATTCAATTTTGACAAATCGAATAATATACAATAAATACGTATTGAGTCAATATATTTAGCAAGGTCAGAACGTTTCTCTCTCTCTCTCTCTCTCTCTCTCTCTCTCTTTCTCTATGAAACGAAATTAACTCAAAGGATAACCACTCTTGTCATTACTGCACAGTACTCCTGCGAATGATGCTGGGAATCGAATTCGGTTGCCGTTCAAATTCTCAGCACAATGTGCTATGCTCTCTCTCTCTCTCTCTCTCTCTCTCTCTCTCTCTCTCTCTCTCTCTCTCTCTCTCTCTCTATTTCCTCCTTTCATCGATCGCGTAAATTAATTCCTTCTTGTCTATCCGATTGGTGGGCCAATAGAGACCCCTCTTGGTTGAATTAGACAGCCACCCCTCTCATATCAGCACAAGTTCTCTCCCCCTCTATCTCTATCTCTATCTCTTTCTCTTTCTCTCAAACAAGAGAGTTCGAAACGACGTGCTCGATGTCAAAGACACACCAATTTGCTTTCAGAGCATAACGACCATCACGAATTTTGCCCTGTATCCTTGACTCTATATAATTATTCTAATTTTTCATTGCAATATCAAAAATTTTTTATTATTCGTTTAAACGTCTTTTTGTTTCGTCGAATTTGATTTATTTTCTTAAAGGAAACGAAACTATTTTATTCTTTCTTTTTTTTTTTTTTTTTCTTTTTTTCGTTCTTTTCTTCTTTCGTTGTACACAAGAATTTTTCTTTTCTCGTTATAGAACGATCGAAAAGATCTTAATGCTATTAGGAAATTGATAAAATTTTGAAATATGATCATGAACATTTTAATGTATATTTTGAAACGTATTTTAAAAACTACATCTTTTTTTTCTTTTTTTTTTTTTTTTTTTTTTTTTGAGCGGTGGTAGCAATGATCAAGATAATTAAAGTTGATAAAAGTTTTGAGAATTGATTACAATATTTCAATAGTATAATTATTTTAATCCGAAAATATGTCTGTACATTATATATATGTATATATATATATATGTTTTTTTTTTTTGCTTTTTTGGTGTTTGTTTAACGGAACGATGGAAACTGTTTACAAATTTTGAAAAATAATTATAGTCTATTTGTAACTTGTCACAATAATTCATTAGTTATAATTTACTTTATTCCCGTGGAAAATTTTTTTAATGATCGGTACCATCTATCAGGATGATAAAAATTTGCTGAAATTTTTGAAAGAGAGAGAGAGAGAGAGAGAGAGAGGGGGGAGGGAAAAAAAGAAAAGAAAAAAGAAAGATAAAAGGTTCGACTTCTATGTCATTCACTTTGCTTTCGATAAAATTTTTGTAAATGATCGAACCATTCATTAGAACCATCATGAAAATACCGTTGAAATTTTTAGAGAAAAAAACAAAAAAAGAAAAAAAACAAAAAAGAAAAAAAAAGGAAGGAAGGAAAAGAAGAAGAAGAAGAAAAGAGAAGGATAAAAACCTCGACCTATCGTTCACTTTATTTTCACCAAAATTTTTATAATGATCGAACCATTCATCAGGATGATAAAATCTCTGTAGAAATTTTCAAAAGAGGAAAGGAAGAACAAAGATAAAACTTCGACTTATCATTCACTTCATTTTCACCAAAATTTTTATAATGATCGAACCATTTATCGGCGCGATAAAGTTCCTTGGAAATTTTTAGAAAAAAGAAAAAGAAAAGAAAAAAAAAAAAAAAAAGAAAAAAATGGAAGATAAAACCGGCTTATCGTTCGCTTTATTTTCACCGTAATTTTTATAGTGATGGAACCGTGCAATGCAATTTCAGGATGACGAAATTTGTTGAAATTTTTAGATAAAAAAAAATAAAAAATAAAAAAAAAAGAGGAAAGACTTGTCACTTTATATTTACTAAAATTTTTATAATGATCGAACTATTCGTCTGTAATCGTTGAAATTTTTACAAAAAAAAAAAAAAAAAATAAAAAAAAAATAAAAAATAAAAAAAATAAAAAAAAAAGGAGAAAAAAGAGATAGAAAAAAAATGAGAGATAAAATTGACTTTATCGTTCGTTTTAATTATCATTATAATTTTTATAATGTTCTACTGAATCGATGTACCATTCGTTGGTATTCGTTGAAATTTGAAAGAGGAGCGAAAAAAAAAAGATAAATAAATAAATTAAAAAGAAAAATAGGAAAATAAAATCGACTCATACCTTCGCTTTATTTTTCTCCATAATTTTTTATAATGATCGCATCACGCTATTACAGGATGATGAAATTCGTTGTAATTTTTAGAGAAAAAGAAAAAAGAAAAAAAAGAAAAGAAAAAAAGGAAAAAAAGCATAAAGAAATAAATAAATAAATAAATAAATAAATAAAAATAAATAAAAGGAAAAAGATAAAAGTTATCGTTCGTTTAATTTTCATTCAAATTTTTGTCGAACGATGCGAAATCAATTCATCGGTGTTCGTTGAAATTTTTAGAGAAGAACAAATAGGAAAAAAGAACAGAAAGAATAGAATAAAAAAAAAAAAAAAAAAAAAAAGAAAAAGAAAAGAAAAAGAAGAAAAAGAAGAAGAAGAAGAAGAAAGATAAAAAAAGAAGGAAGATAAAGAACGAGAGATTAGAAAGAAGAATGCAAAAAAGAATGCAAAAAAGAAAAGAAAAGAAAAGACTACATAACATTTAATGGTGAAAGTAGCAACGGATAGGACTTGTCGCTCAGTTGGTAGATGGAGAAAACGCTTAGCCCGATATTGATCGACCTCCACTACTTCTCTTTCTGCACGACCCTTTCTCCTCCATCCATACCACGACACTTTTTTCTCCACCTTCTCCACCACCTCCACCACCTTCTACATCTCCTCGTTCTTCTCGACCCTTCTCTTTCTCCCTTTTCCATGCATCATAACCAATGAGTTTTTCGTGCCACGTTTCCGAATGCCGAAATGTATTTTCCATTTGGACCGATATTCCTACGTTCATATATATATATATATATATGTATATGTGTGTGTGTGTATATAATATTTATTCTATGTATCTATGTATATTATTTGTCTATGCGTATATATGTATTTATGTATATATGTATGTACATACGTATGTACGTACGTATCGTATTCGAAACATTTTTGACAGACTGTGCACAAACCTTCCTTGCTTATTTCTTTTTCTTTACTTTTATCTTTTTCTTTTCTTTTTTCTCTTTTCTATTTTTTTTTTCTTTTTTTGTTTTTCTTTTAAACACTATTCAATTAATTCTCATTTGATAAGAAATCGTTTACTAACGTTCAGCGACCTCTCGAGCGATTTCATTCTACAATTAATTTTTTCAAATATTATCGTCAAGGGAGAATATAATGGTCGTCTATGACGACGTGTAAAAATGTAAATGTCTGTGTTGGTGGGGGTGTGGATGTTCTCTCTTTCTTTTTTTTTTTTTTTTTTTTTTTTTTTTTTTTTTTTTTTCTTTCTTTCCTTTTGTTAAAAAAACGGGGTATCTTTATTTTAAGATCGAAAAATTTTCCACTTTCTATATAATTTCTTGCGGCCTAATAAGGGAGAAAGAAAGAAGAACAGATAAAAAATAATAAAAAAAAAAAAAAAAAAAAGGAAAAAAGAACATGAAAATGGAATGAAGAAAACAAATTAGCCCATTAAAAGTCTCGAAAAGGAGTAATTGATTTTTTTGTTAACATTCAGAAAGAAGTTTTTGGCTTATCCTATATAAATAGTCTAATTTGTTTTGGCATGGCAAATTCAAGTGTATATATATATATATATATATATATATATATATATATATATATATATATATATAGGGTGTCCCACGGAACTGGGTCGAGCTATATCTTTGGAAGGATTAGAGATCGAGAAAAATGTCAAAGGACAAAATTAAATGGTATTAATGCGCTACATAATTCTACGAAACTTTTTATGGATTTTTATGCACCGTTGCAGTTGCAAGCAGCAATTGCACTTGAAAGAAAAAAAAAGACAAAAAAAAAAAACCCCTCCCAAAAAAAGAACTCTAATTTTGAATCACATCGATCGATGAAGTTTTTCACCCTCTACAAAATCATTATTAATAACGTTATGTTTGAAATTTATTAATTTAAATGTTATTTCAATTTCAAATAAATGTCGAATCATTTTAATGTTTCAATACGTTTTAATATCATTAAACAATTTTTCACGATCTCCAAATATCCTTTTAAGGATATAACTCGGCCCAATTCCGTGGGACATCCTGTATATATATATATATATATATACACACACACACACATATATATATATGTACATAAATATGAAAGTGTACATAGTCGTACGAGAAGTGGTAACAAACAAGAACACTAAAAAAGCAACATCGTATTCGCCCTCTTCGACGTTTTCTTAAAGAAAAACAAAAAAAAAAAAAGAAAAAAGAAAAAGAAAGAAAAAAAAAAAGAAAGATGGTTGAAAAATAAGAAAAAGCTACTGGCGCTGCGCTCAGTGACCTTTGTATAATGGATGTTCATCCATTATGGGTTTATAGGAAGACTTATTGTTAGCAAGTTTCCCCTTGTTCCAAAAAAAAATTTCTACGACGTTACACACACACACACACACACACACAAAACATACATTAAGATAAACAAATACATAAGTTAGTATTATATATGTATGTACGTACTATGCATATATACATATATATATATATATATGTATGTATATATTTGTCTCTGTAGAAAATCTCTGACGGATTATTAAAGACCAACAATGCTCCTTTTCAACGAGATCTCCTCTTTTATTTTTTTTTGTTTTTGTCGCGAAATATTTGGCAAAAATAAAAAGACGCGAAACGGATCGACCGCCGGGACTACCTTTTATTCGTGCCAGACTTCCTTTGAAAAAGTGATCTTGCAAACTTCAAGGTGAATTTTTCCATTGTTTTTTCTTTCTCTTCCTCTCTCTCTCTCTCTCTCTCTCTCTCTCTCTCTCTCTCTCCTTCTATATCTTTCTATCTCTCTTGATAGTCTCTCCTTTCGTGACAAATAAGCGCTTAAATGAAACATTACTTACGGTAAATGAAGGGCCGACGAGGAAAGAGAAATGTCCTACGTGATTCGTTCGGATGTTACGACAAAGGAAACAGGTCAATTCAGGACAAAGAAAGGAAACTCAATCGTTTTCGAGAAAAAAAGTCGTGATCATCGGTTCGATTTTTATGTACTTTGCTTTACGAACTTTTAAAAGAGGAATGCGATGATTGAGGGAAGGGTTGGACGGAGATAAAGATAGATATACACGTAGATAAGTACTTATGTAGTACGACTACTTATATATATATATATATATAAATATAAAATTAGGTATATATCTGTGAAATTTTCTTTTCTATTTTTTTTTTCCTTTTTTTCTTTATAATTTCGATCTACATAAAACAAGTGTTTACTCATTTACATACGTACGTGCCGATTATTATAAAAGTATTTTGATCGGTGATGAATTTCGAACTTCGACGTAATATACCGCGAGATATATTACACTGTGTAATAAATTGATAAATAAATATATATGGGGTTAAAATAAATCGATTATGTACGATATAAATATAATATATATTTTATTGTTTCATTTGTTCATTTGGATGAAATATTCACTCCTCTTTCTTCTTTCCCCTTCACTTCTCCAAAAAAAAAAAAAAATACATATATATATATATATATATATATATTAAAAGCGATACTGAATCATTTTCGTAGTAATTAAAACGACACGTATAAGAACGAAAAATGTCATTCAATATAATTCTAATTGCAATTATATTTATATTATTGATATCGTATTTATTTGTATTATTGTAAAAATTTGTCATAACTAAACGCACATGAATAAAATAATTAATTTTCATTAATAAAATTAAGATAATCGACGTGAATAATTCGTGAACGAAAAAAAAAAAAAAACCAAAACAAAAAAGAAAATAAAAAGAAAAAAAAACATATGTATATATATATATATATATATATATATATATATATATATATATATATAAAGAACAACGAAAGTACAGATACTTTTTCTTTTTATCGGTTTTTTGTTATCTTTAAATTCGTTTTTTACATTATGATAAGTGTCGACGTAAATAGCTCGAATTTCATTCTTACCTTTTCTTTTCTTTTCTTTTCTTTTTCTCTTTTCTTTTCTTTTCTTTTTTTTTCTTTTTGTTTTTTTTCTTTTTTGGTATTTCCAACGCAAAATATTCACACCGTTTTACGACGCGTCATAACCAAGATGCACGTCTCTTGTCATTTATCCTTTCTCTTTTATTCATACCACACACACACACACACACACACACACTCCTCTTATACTTTATTCGACAGATAGGAGAGAAATCTCTTCAATTTCGTTCAAAGCACGCGAATTTTCTTCTACTGGGATAATTCTCTCTCTCTCTTTCTCTCTCTCTTTCTTTCTCTCTTTCTCTTTCTCTCTCTCTCTCTCTCTCTCTCTCTCTCTCCCTCTCTTACTTTCTCGCTTTACTTGAAAATTTTTCCTCGTTCGATAAACCAAACGATAGTAGTCGATATGAATATATGTATATAAGTAGATGATATATAAGAGACGATTTAAAAAGTTTCATAAAGTGATTTTTAAAAATCAATTATTCTTTTTTCTAAACGTTTCTTATAACTTAATTTCTTATTTCATTTGTTTATTCATCTTTCTTTTTTTTTCTTTTTTTTTTTTTGTTTTCGTTTCCTTTTTTCTTTTTTTCTTTTTTTTTTTTTCCTTACTCAATTCGTTAAACTAAAAGTAGAAAAACTTTCGGCTCACTTTCTGACTATTTCAACAGATAAATTAAATTCTGATCGAGTTTAATGAAATATCGTTAATGGAATTAATTTTATTCTTGACTTTCAATATATTCATTTATTTGCTTATTTGTTTGTTCGTTTAGTTATTTATTTGTTTATTTATTTATTTATTCATTCATTATACCGCATACAATCGATTATATTAAATATATTAATGAAATTTTTTGATAATCGAAACGACAATATGAATATCAAGGAATATAAATATTTTTAAATAGTAAAATTTGCCAGAAAAAGAGGGGAGAAAAGAAAGAGAAAATTCGAAACGCACTTAGGACAGTCTAAAAAAAAAAAAAGAAAACAAAAAAAAAAGGAAAGAAAAAAAAAAGAAAAAGATCTATACGATGTCAAAAAGTATCGATCGAAAACAAAGAAACAGGTTAAAAAATTATTTGAAAAGAACTGTCGCAATATCAAGTGATAGAATTAGTATCGATTAAACATTAACTATATATATAAATATGTATATATATATTTTTTTATCGATATTAATTTATTTACTTCTCAGTAATAATATTAATTAAAACGGAATATATCCGTATGATTTTCACAATAAATAGATAATCGATTTCATTGGCAACATCTATCTATTTATCTATCTATCTATCTATCTATCTATCCATCTATTTATTTATCCATCTATCAACACGTATATAAACATTATTCAATTAATAATTTGTATCGTTTCAACGATATGATATATTCCGAATTGTACGTATTTAGTATTAGGTCTGATCAATATGATGATTATTTACTTTTTCCTAGATCGTATAAACATTTGCAAAATGAATTTGTTATCATTAATTTGATTAGTTATTAGCAACGTATATATGCATTAAATGAATCAAATCCGATCATTATCGATGATTGCTTTGATCCTTCGATCATGTCCGTTCATAGGATTCTTCCTTTTGGATAATACAGTTGAAGTTATACGAACGAATATACAAATGATATAACTATACAACGTGCAGAGACGTACAAAGACATAAAGAGACAGACAGACAGACAGACAGAGAGAAAGAGAGAGAGAGAGAGAGAGAGAGAGAGAGAAAGGCCCATGCAAATACAATATGCATGTCCAAAACTACGTTGACAAAAGCGATGCTAAATCAAATCAATTTGATGTTGAGCCCTCGACGACATTTTGATCCACGATACTGGGATTGTTTTCGTTCAAGTGTACAGAGAATATACATAGATACCTTTGGTACCAAGTTGCTATGATTGAAATAGTCCTTTTGAAACCTTCCACTTTGTGACCGT
The DNA here is from genome assembly GCF_912470025.1 of Vespa velutina. Classification (NCBI taxonomy): domain Eukaryota; kingdom Metazoa; phylum Arthropoda; class Insecta; order Hymenoptera; family Vespidae; genus Vespa; species Vespa velutina. The sequence continues at coordinate 3,422,696 of NC_062188.1, forward strand.
TTGACTAACAATCGAGAAATACATCCGTTTGTCAAAATCGTATATACAATTCCCCTTTCTTTCACTATTTTTCTACTTTCACGTTTGCATCCAGAAACATTTCTCTCTCTCTCTCTCTCTCTCTCTCTCTCTCTCTCTCCCTCTCTCTCTCTCTCTCTGTCTCTCTTTATCTCAATGAATGAAAGGGTTGTTTCCGAATGAACACACACGGACATTATACCAGATGCAAACGCTGATACACCCACACACATATGTACGTAGGACAAAGACAATAGGCCAGTAGTATCGATTGTGAGAATCAGTATTTCTGGTAAAGTGGATTACCAACGTTAATGAATTTTTTATGGTTTCCAATTGGAAATAACACCAAATTTTAAAGGAACTAACTATCATAGTCGCGTATATTCGTACACGTTTTAATATTTATATACGTGTTCGACTTAAACGAATCGTTTACTTAAGTATTATTTATTCATTTATTACATAGATATAGATATATATATATATATATATATGTATATGTATATGTATATGAATATGTAAATGTATATATACGAAGGAAGAATTTTGATAATCGTAAAAAGAAAAATAAAATAAAATAAAATAAAAAAAAAAATAAATAAATAAATAAAAAAACATGTAAAAAACGAACAAACTTATTCGCTAGTGTTTTAACCAATCTTTCTCTCTCTCTCTCTCTCTCTCTCTCTCTCTCTCTCTCTCTCTTTTTCGTAACAATTCGTAACCTGTCATGTTCGTAAATTTTATTGGTAATGAAAAAGTATATACCTTAGCGTAGTCTGGACTTAGAGTTACTGTCGTACTGAAAAATTCCATCAAAAGCACGCAAGTTTCTTCAACTTTCGTCGTATATTCGGTATTACCAATCTCTCTCTCTCTCTCTCTCTCTCTCTCTCTCTCTCTCTCTTAGTCCCTTTCTTCTTTGTACACTTTGTAAAATGTTTAACGATAAAAGTTTCGTCTCTGTAGGTCCACTTAACATGTTTAAATGAAATGCAATTTAAATATTCCCGCGTTAAAATTACGATCGAGGACACCGAGAAAACGACCGAATTATTCGTAATGGAGAGAAAGAGAGAGAGAGAGAGAGAGAGAGAGAGAGAGAGAACGATTAATTGGGAAAAGAGAAATAATAGAAACGACGAAGGTATCTACAAGGGGAAGGATAGAAGAGAAGGGATGGTTGGGTGATTGGGCGTGATCAGGGAGGGGAAGGGTGGTGTCTCGTTTTAATTAGTGACTTGATTGGTAAGTAATAATTACAGTATGTATATATATATATATATATATATATATATATATATATATATAAGTCGAAATGTGATTATGAAAATGAAATGAGTTATATATTGGTCGAACTAAAAGTTTCTGGGTTATATTAAAAATCAATTATTCCTTTTATACGAGAGTTATTTTTTTTCTCTTTTTTTTTTTTTTTTTTCGGGGGGGGGGGGAGGCTAATAATTTCTTTCCTCTTCCTATCGTTTTTAAACGATCCTAATGTTTATAACTTTGCGAAGACTTTGTAAAAGAAAAGAGAAAAATAAATAAATGAATCAGTCAATCAGAATAAATGAAATCGTGTGTAAAAAAAAAAAAGAAAAATAAAGGAAAAAAAAAAAAAGAAAGTCTCGCAAAGGGAATAATTGCTTTTGAAAATCCATTCAGAAATTTCTTTTTACGTACACATTCGAAATATATCTTCGTGCGCGTAAAGATCATCAAAAATCGAGTGTAATAATATTTCGAGGAATATATCGAACGATAATAATTGATCATTAATTTCGAGGA
>NC_062188.1:3429507-3434507 GCF_912470025.1 Vespa velutina
AGAGAGAGAGAGAGAGAGAGAGAGAGAGAGAGAGAGAGAGAGGGCGGGAGGGATGTAGGGAGAGGGTGAGAGGAACATATTTAGTACTCACAAATTCATAGAATTTTACAGCGCACAGAATGATGATCGTATATGTGTTTCCTTATATTTGTTTCCTTTGAAATAGGGCAACTAATCTAACTGAATTTTTATCAATTTTCCTTTTTCACAATAAAGATTTGAGTTTGCAAGTTGATATATAATATAAATTGTAAGAGTTTCAGTAAGGATTTCTACTTTTTTTTTCTTTTTTTTTTTTTTTTTTTTTTTTTTTTGTGATATGACATGAAAGGTCGTGAAAATGAAAGAAAGAAAACGACGAAAGGATTTGTCATTAAGTTTATTAAGAGAATATTATGAAAATGTATTATAATTTTTTATGATAATGAAAAAATTGTAGAAAATAATATCAAGGATTAGAAATGAAATTGAGAAAAAAAAAGAGAGAGAGAGAGAGAGAGAGAGAAAGAGAGAGGAAACAGAAAAGAAAAAAAAAATTATCACTTGATACATCGTTTTTATATATATCGTAAAAAAAAAATCTAACGATTCCAGTGATCTTTGATATATGTATATATATATATATATATATATAATAAAGTTTTAATTACGTTCTTTCAGATCGATCATACATACATCTTGTATGCACTCGCGTAAATCAGCACGAAGCCAATTGAATTGGCGCTTTCGTGGTGGATTACGATTACGAATGCAAATCAAGCGTAATCTTATCTTTATTTACGTGCCATCGTGAAGATTGTCTGTGTGACGTTAAAAAAGAAAAAAAAAAACAAAAAAAAAAAGAAAAAGAAAAAACAAAGATCAACGGAAAACAAACTCGTTTGTTTGATCGTAAATGGATCGGAGTAGATTCGATTTCAAGGAAGATAATTACTTCGATATGCAATATTTCAATTTAATTGACTATCGTCGATTAGAAATTACATGGATACGATTCCGTTCAGCTTTTTCACTAACGAGCGTGAAAAAGAGAATAAATAAATGAAATAAATAAAAAAAAAGGAAAAAAAAGGAAAAAAAAAAAAGAAAAAATAAAAGAGGAAAAAGGAAAAAAAGAAAATTAACAAGTAACCACGACAGACCTTACTCACGTTCGTGGGTTCACGTTTCGTGGTTCACACGGTATAAGATTCGAAAGGATGTGAAACGAATGGACTCGAATGAGAGAAAGAGAGAGAGAGAGAGATATATATAAAAAAAAAGGAGAAAAAAAATATTTGGCAAAAAAGCATCCTTTCAAGCAAACCGCTTGAACGAACGGGATTTCAGAACTAGCACGAGATTATACTTCGAGAATGTACTAACATCAAAAGAATATTTTCGCCAAGGCCAAATGCGCAACGAATTCAGAACTTTGCTAGATGTAGACTAATATATCTCAGTGGTTCTCAATCCTTTTGTGACTTGTTTATAGCTCGGTAAAAAATTTCTTTTCAATCGTATCTCGTGATATTACATTAGAAATACAGTTGATTATATTATTTTCTTATTTGATTTCTTTTATTCGTTCATCTCTCTGAAACATCAAACGTTTATTCTCTAATTTCTGAATCATCGCACTACGATAAATATAGAAGAATATTTTTTGAAAATTGTTTCGTTGAAAATTTCGAAGTTAAAAAAAAAAAGGAGAGAGGAAGAGAGATAGAAGGAAAGAATGATACCAGTTAAAATGTTGGATTAGAAAATATGATAAAAATATTACTTTCCATTTTTGCGATTAATCGATTAATCAAAGGATCGTTCTAATTTTGTATCCGATGAATGGAACAGAGAATACTTTTTATTTAAAGGAAAGAAAGAAAGAAAGAAAGAAAGAAAAAGACAAATAAGTAAAAAGACGAAAGAAAGAATACATATTTTTTTCTCACCTTTTTCGTTCTTCCACTTTGGAGATAGAGAAATTTTTCGGACTGGTAGAACAATGATTGAGAATGAAAAAGAAAAAAAGAAAAATGGTTGTATTCTAAAAATGGTTTTTGGATAAAAAGTGAATCGATTTCGTTTTATAACGATTTGGATCAACGATAGAATACGTTCCAATTTCTGTTCGATTATAACGAAACAAGAGAGAAAAATAGAAAGAAAAAGACAGAGAGAGAGAGAGAGAGAGAGAGAGAGAGAGAAATAGGGTTTTGAATTTTTTTTTTTTAAAGAACTTGTAATCTTTTATTTTTCCTGACAATGCGACAAACGTTAAAATCGAACGAATTAGATCCGGTATAGAAATTCTATTCGCGACGAAAGGTCTTATAAACTATGGTATTATAAACTATGAGAATTTCTATAGATGTTCCGCGTGTGCTATTAACCTCGGTAACGAATGAACGAACCTTTGTATATTCAATATTCAGATTTGAACGTAAAAGGGCTTTCATTGGAATCCGTGAAAATCGCTGTTCTAGTCTTGTTATTATTATTCTTCGTCGTTCTTCTTCTCGTCGTTGTTGTCATCATCGTCGTCATTGTCGTCGTCGTTGTCGTCGTCGTCGTCGTTGTTGTCGTTGTCGTCGTCGTCGTCGTTATTGTTGTCGTTGTTGTTGTTATTATTATTTCATTTGGCGTAATGCTTGAAATCATTGTATTGTGAAAATTTAAGATCTTTAGGAAAATTATCAAAAGGAAAATTTTGTACGTTCCAAAATGTACGTACGAATTTACCGACGTAGTTTATCAAATACTAATATTATATCTTCATTTTCTTTATGCATATATATATATATATATATATATATATAATATAACATAGATGATATAATTATTAATGTAATAAGAATTTATAAATGCATATATAATAATAATAATAATAATAATAATAATAATAATAATTTAGTTATTTATTTATTTTATTAATATTTTTTTTTTTTAAATAATAAATACACAAGAAGGATAGACGTATGTATATAAAAGGTATATAGTGTTTAATCGAACATATAGACTTTTGATACGATAGATGCAAAATAGATTTCAATATCGATTATCTTAGAAAGAAATGAAAGGATTGAAAGATCAAATGGCGAAAGTAGTAAATAACTTTTCGAAATTGGGAATAGAAGTCCGAATGAATCGTTTCTCGTATTTTAGATTGAAGAAGAAAGTTTCATATTTTTTCCTTCTTTTTTTTTTTTTTTTTTTTTTGTTTCTTTTAAAAACTTTTTAAACAAATTTAACGTTTACATACAAGAATGAGAGAGAGAGAGAGAGAGAGAGAGAGAGAGAGAGAGAGAAAGAGAGAGAGAGAGAAAAGAGATAGAACCTAATGTAAATAATCCCTGTGGTAGTTACATTCTGTAGAAGGAAATGCTGCTGGTAGGTAGACGCAATGCGCTTCTTTAATTAATTAGCGTTAATTAACAAACGTGCTCGAGTGGCACGAAGCCGTTGTACGGTTCTGCTTCTCCTTTCTCGCAAAATTCTCGAGGGAAGAGCGCCGCGTCCGACTCGGTTACATCGAAACCATCTTTCTGACTTCTTTCTCTCTCTCTCTATTTTTCTATTTTTCTCGTTCTCTATTTTTTCCACTTTCTATTTTCTTTTTATTCTTGTTATTCTTCCTATCTCTTTCTCTCTTACATACGTACATACATATGTACATATACGTATATACGTATCTATATATACATTAATCATATACTTCCATGATATACGTGTGTGTGTATGTACATATAAATGTGTATGTATATATATATAATATTTATACATATGAATGAATACATACGGATGATATATATATATATATATATATATATATATGTATATACATATATACATACAATGATACAATTAACCTTTATATATATATATATATATGCTTTCGATCTCTTTTACGAGAAGGCGAACATACATCGACGTTACAAAAGCTATACCTTCTCTACTTCTCCTATCTCTAATTACTAGATTACTAGTTTCCTCCTCTTCGACTTCGATCGTTATAAAGGGATTAGGACTTATATCTGTCCTTCCATTTCAACCCCCACCCCCTCTCTTTCTCCCGCTGGGCCATCTAGAATAGAACTTCCAAGCCGGTAACTATCCTCCTTTCTTCGTAAGAGACGTTACCTGTTCCTAAACACGAAACTAGTATTGTTTTACTACTACGTATACGTATATACTATGTTCTATTAGAACGTATTAGAAATTTTGTGTGTATATATATATATATATATATATATATATACATTTAAATATATATATAAATATATATATACTTAAGATATATATATATACCGGGTAAATACATATAGAGGAACAAATAGTTTCCTCAGGACTACCGATTATTGCAAATCGTTTCTAATCATACCTTAGGTATTATGGTATAATTTGTTCGGAATAGTTAGAAACTTCGGTACTACTCGTATCGTGGGTATTATGCGGGATTCGAAAGTCTTTGATAATGTTTGTTTTTGTATATATATATATATATATATATATATATATATATATATATATATATATAATATTCGTTTTTTTATAAAAAAAAAAAAGAAGAAAACAAATTATATAAAAGAATTTATATATATATATATATATATATATATATATATATATATATATATATATATATATATATATATATGATTCGTGTAATTTTATGTTACAAGCTTTTTTCTTCTTCGTATCTTTTTCAAGTTCACATAATAATAGTACTTTTAATCTTTCTAATTCATGTTTTCTTTTTGTTTTTCTTTTTTCTTTTACTATGACTTTTTTAATGGAAAAATTCTAATTTCTTTTTTTCGTTTTTTTTTTTTTTTTTTTTTTTTTTTTTTTTTTTTAACTTCATGGAATGGAATTTCTTTTCGTCCTTCGAGATCTTCTTTTTCCTGCGAATTTTTTTCTTCTTTTTCTTTTCTTTTTTCTTAACCTTAAATATTTCCTTGTTATTTTCTTTCTATCTAATTTTGTCTAATTTTTTATTGATCTTCCTTATAAAAAAAAAA
>NC_062188.1:3447007-3449507 GCF_912470025.1 Vespa velutina
GATTTATGTCGGCTTCGAATTAGCGTTCGGCGCAAGTAGTTATAAACTTTCGACGTTCTTTTTCTCTCTCTCTTTCTCTCTCTCTCTTTACTTTTTTTCTTCTCTTTTTTTTCTCCAGACGACTTTTCAAGCCTCTATCAAAAATGACAATAATAATAATAATAATAATAATAATAATAATAATAATAATAATAATAATAATAATAATAATAATAATAATAATTGCATTATATGTATTACATGTTATATTTATTACATATATTATTATAAATTATTATGTATTATTATGTTTCTATGTGTTATTATGTATTACATATATTATTTTATTTCTTTTTTTTTTATTTTTTTTTTTTTTTTATTTTGTCATTATTTTATGTGTTATTATCTATTACATATATTATTCTAAATTATTATGTATTCTTGTAATTATTACATATATTATATGCATTACATATTATGTAAACATATTTGTAAGTAATTAGACTTACTCGTAACTTGGGAGTATTCGATGTCGCACAGTGTTATTAAGAAAAGATTTTTTCTTCCGTTTCTTTTCCTTTTCTTTTTTTCTTTCTTTTTCAATTCTTCGAAATGAAATTTTTAATTTTCTGTTTCTTGCTTTTCTTTTTTTATCTCTTCCTCTCTCTCTCTCTCTCTCTCTCTCTCTCTCTTTTCCTTTTAGGAAGTAGAAAGATGAAAAGAAAAAGAAAAAAGAAACGAAAGAATGAAAAAGGTGTGAATTCCTTTTCTCTTCTACTTTATTTTCTAAAAATGTTGTGCGCGTGAAAAAGAGAGAAAGAGAGAGAAAGAGAGACAGAGAAAGAGAGAGAGAGAGAGAGAGAGAGAGAGAGAGAGAGAAAAGAGAGATGTTCCTATTTTTCTTTTCATTTCTTTTTCTTCCACTTTTTTTATTTTCTAAGAATTTTTTCTACACACACACACACACAAATTATTTGTTATTATTTATATGTATATATGTACATATATATATATATATATATATATTATTACTTATTATTTATCGTTTATATTTAAATATATATATATATATATATATATATATATATATATATATATATATATGCCAATACAAATATGAAATATACGATATTATATATCTTTAGAATTTTCTTATCTGATCACATTCGATATTTAATTAATAATTAAGAAGGTATCAATATACACACACACATATACACACGTATACAGATATGCACGCACACGCACACGCATACGCACACATAGATATATACACGTACATATTGATATATACAAGAGGAAGGTATTGAAGGTAAATCGATTTATTGGTGGTAAGGACGAAGTGACGATAAAAACAGGATCGTTCAGGCTTTTTCTATTGAAAAATGTGTAAAAAGGAAGGAAAGAGGATATAATATGTATATATATATAGAATGAAAGAGAGAGAGAGAGAGAGAGAGAGAGAGAGAGAGAAGAGGAGTGGAGGTAAGAAAGGAAAGAGAACGTAGGGAAAGGGTCTCCGCAAAATCATCCATGGTTCGATTTAGAATCACGATCGGTGTGTGATAGGTTTCTTTTTTTTTTTTCTTTTTTTTTCTTTCTTCTTCTTCTTCTTTTAAACGAGCTCGTACAAGTGCTAAATTTCAAAATCCTTAATCCAAGCAAAATAGGATATTGCGTGCCCTGTGTCCTTGAGGCATCAATTCGTTCCTTCGTTTTTTTTTCCCTTTTTTTTTTTTTTTTCGTTCATTCGTTCCTTGAAAATAGGAAAGTCAGTTTCTTCTTGTTTTTTCTTTTTCGTTGTATTTTCCGACGATAAGCGTTGAGAGACGTGAAATAGTTGAAGAGTTTTTTTTGGTTTATGACGTCACGAGCTCGATCAAACAATAATTTCAGGAAGAGGAAAAATACGAGTGTGAGAAGGAGATGAAAAGAGAATGCGAAAGAAAGAGAGAGAGAGAGAGAGAGAGAGAGAGAGTAAGAAAGAAATATACACAGACACACACACATACACATATATATATATATATACATAATAAAGGAAAAATCCTTCTTGACCTAAAAGAAAAGGATAATAATTTCGTGTTAGTTTCTAAAACGGCCTTGAACTCGTCACTTCGAAGATCTCGAAAAGTTCTTTTCTTTTTGTCCCATCTCCGTTACCTAACACCCGAAACCCCTTTAAATTCCATCCTTTTCCACCATCATACCCCTTTTTAGAGAGTAAGACTAGCCTTTTATCCTCTCTCTCTCTCTCTCTCTCTCTCTCTCTCTTTTTCTCGAAGTTCTCTATTTCTATCTCTGTTTTTCTCTCATTCTCTTCTATTGGTTAGGATAAAAGTCAAGAGAATTTCAGGGAGATCAAAGAGAAGTAAATCCTAACTCTCTTTCTCTCTCTCTCTCTCTCTCTCTCTCTCTCGTAAAGAAGGATAACTCATGAAACGCGTTCGCATTAACGTTCACGTTCTTCTTTAGATCTTCTTTTTCACTATCAAACTCCGTTCTACCAACCTATCTATGT
>NC_062188.1:3454507-3467007 GCF_912470025.1 Vespa velutina
TCTCTCTCACTTTCTTATATACGTAAACATCCATACAGATGATATACACAAAGAGACATACAGAGATAGAGAAATGAGATAGATAGATAGATTACCCGGTAGGTAGATAGAAATAGAGAAAGAGAGAGAGAGAGAGAGAGAGAGAGAGAGAGAGAGACCGATATAGTTCATCGAAATTGGAAATCCCACGAAAGGTTTGTGTTTCCGTATCGGAACAATCTTGTCGCTTGGTTTACGAGCGTGCGAGCTTACATGTGTTACTCACTCGCAAGAGAAATGCGTATACGAGTGGACATGAGTTTAGCGGAAATGCAGCGAACTAATCGCTCTGCGGTCAGAGATCAAAGGATGAGTAAATTTTGGTATCGGTGCTTGTGTGTTTGTTCCGCGGAACCGAACCGTTCGGCGTATCCAGCCGCATTTAGAATTTTGTTACCATAATCCAAGCGCATCACTGCGTCCCTAATTAATTGCGATTCTATCGATTTGCTATTTCTAACGAAGATGTAACAGAGATGTTCTAACGAAGAGATCGTCGTCTTTTGCGTAATACTATACGATATGCAATTGCAATTAAGGAAAAGCGACTTCGTTTCGTTTTTACCTTTATCACGTGTGCAAAATATTTTTTTTTATATTTTTATCAGAAGAGAAAGTAATTATAAAAAATTATATATATATATGTATATGCATATATTTATACATATTTATTTATTTAGATAGGAATATTAATATCAAAGTTTATATATATATATATATATATATATATATATATATATATATATATATATATATATATATATGTATTTATCTATATATATGGAAGATATTTATATGTAAATAGATAGATTAATATGAGATTATCATATATGCAAATTTCACTGACAATGAGATCATTAACGATTCAATAGGAGTATTATTCCTGATATATTAATATATTGTATAGGATGCATTTGTAAGTAGTACGAGTCAAAGAATATTTCGCTGGCTTTAAGATTAGAGTGTTATCAAAAAGGAATTCTAATGCAATAACAATTGGAAAAAATACAACTGTCTTTCTTTTTTTGCTTTTCGTTAAAAATTATTATCAATAAGTTGTATCACGCATTGAGAATGACAAGAGAAAGGAAGAATAAAAAAAAAGAGAGAAGAAGAAAAAAGAAGGAAAAAAAAAAAAGAAAAAAAAGAAAAAAGAAAAGCGATGACATGTCTAAAGAAAAGAAAAAAAAAATTTCTAATTTTAACATTACTTTCTTTATCTCTCCTTTTTCTCTTTTTTCCTTTTCCTTTTGGTTGTTTTATATATTCTTTTTCTTTTTCTTTCCCACTTCTTTCATTTCGTTTCATTTCCTTTTCTAACCCTTTCGGGAGAATTTTATCGCGAGACGAAAGATCGACGACAAATCGACGCGAATTATTCGTTTAAAAATTGAAGGATAACGAAAACGAAGTTTTTTTTCCTTTTTTTTTGGTTTTCTTTTCTTTTTTTTTTTTTTTCTTTTATCCACTTCTCTATTTAAGTCCATTATATCTTTCGTCTTGTTTCTTTTTTACTTCCCTCTACTTTTTTCTTTTTCTTCTTTTTCATTTTTTTTTTCTTTTTCTTTTTTTTTTTTTTTTTTTTTTTTTTTTTTTCCCTATACACCGTCATTAAGCTAATTGATAATGAAACGTACTCGGGAGGGGGCGGGTGGGGGAGGATTGTATTTCGCGATCGTTCTAAAAGATGCATAAAGAAAAAAGAAAGAAGAAGAGGGAGAAAGAGAGAGAGAGAGAGAGAGATAGAGAGAGAGAGAGAGAGATAAAAAGAGAGATAAAGAAAGAGAGAGGAAGAAAAAGAGAGAGATAGAGATAGAATTAGAGAGATAGAAAAAGAGGTGGAAAAAGGGAAAGGACAGAAAGATGAAAAAGGGAAATGGCGCAAAGGCGAACTTCTTGGAGACATTTTATCGCGTAGAAAGATATGTCGTTTACGTTCCGCGGACGAGCGGAAGCAACATCGTTTTCTTCTGTGACAGGGGGTAATGGCAAATGGGGATGGTGGTGATGGTGGTGGTGGGGAGGGGTCATGTGGAGGATTGGCCGGGGACATGGGGGATGGTCGAAAGGGCGGTGGACTTAACGTTTTCTCTTTTCCTTTTTTTTTTTTTTTCTTTTTTCTTTTCAACATTGAGATAAATAGTTTTTGTTGTCCAACCCAGTTTTTCCTGGAGCATCTCTTACCTTGACTTAACTTGACTTAACTTAACTTAATTTAACTTAACTTAACTTAACTTAACTTAACTTAACTTAACTTACATTTTATCTTAACTTACCTTACCTTACCATTTTGCGATGCCACCGAAAAGAAGGAAATAGTACCTATACGTTTGTTCATTCGTTCGTTCGTTCGTTCGAGCGAACGAGTACGAAATGTTAACTTAGGGAAAAAGTTTTACCAGTTTTCAACGGTTCGGACGTTTCCATATTTTATCATAAAAAAAAAAAAGAAAAAAAAAGAAAAATCCAGTTAAAAAGATATCATATAACGTGTGCTAACGTATACGAGAGTGAATCAACGTTGACGTCTTCGACTTGTCATTGAATTTTTCCTTTCTTTTCTTTCTTTCGTCTTTCGTTTTTCTCTTTTTCTTTGGTTTTGTTTTCCGTTTGTCTTTTTGTTTTTTCTTTTCTTTCTTTCTTTTTTCTTTTCTTCTTTTTTTTTTTTTTTTTTTTTTTTTTCTTTCGTACACGCGATATATTCAGAAATAGATCGTTATTGATGGAATTTTGTCATTAAATTTTTTTGTTCTTTTCCTTTTTTTGCTTTTTTCTTTTTTACCCCTTTTTCTTTTTTTTTTCTTCTTTTTTTTTTTTTTTTTTTTTTTTTTGGTTTCGTTCGAACGCCGTCATTCCTTTTGAAAAGGTAAAAAGTTTGATTAGAAAAATATTTTTTGATTACATTGCAACAAAACATACAAGTTTGTTTTCCTTTTTTTATTTTCTTTTGTTCTCTTCAAAAGATTCTTTCAAATATTTTTTTTTTTTCTTTTTTCGCAACAAAAAATAATATGACCCGACTTGATATCGAACTTTGATTTGGAGATTTTTCTTTCACGTTACGTTAGATAAATTATTGATAGAATTTTATCAAATAAATTATTTCCATTCGTTCAACTATTCTCAATTTAATTTTTCCTTTTGCTAGAGAAATAATATAGAAATTTGAATTGGAAATGTTTTTGCTTACATTAGATATATCACTGATTGAAATTCATCGATAAATTATTTAATTCAAATAAAAGTCAAATAAACTCTTCCTAATTTTTTCTTAACACGATGAAAATGAAATTATTCGATCGGCATAGAAATTTAAATTGGAAATTTTCTAAACGGAAATTTTCTAATTGATATATTTTATTTCAATTACTCTTGTACTAATTTTTCTTTGAAAGAAAAAAAAAAAAAAAAAAAAGAAAAAAGAAAAAGAAAAAGAAAAAGAAAAAGAAAGAAAACAAAAAAGAAATAAAAAATAAGAAACCAATAAAATGAACTCGATCAGTATCAAAAGTTAAATTAGAAATTTGTTATTGCGTTATGTTAGAATCGATAATAAAATCTGACTACGTATCAAAAAAATTTATCATTTTTTTCTTTCCCTTATTTTTTATATATACATATATAACAATAATAATAATAATTTATTTATATATAAATATAAATATAATCTTGATTAATATAATAACATATTAATTAATTTATTATAATAACAATATATATTAATATAATATGTATGCATATATAATTTTTTTTTATATATATATACATATATAATTTTTTACCGAAAGATTAGTTCAAAAAAAAAAAAAAAAAAAAAAAAAGAAGAAAAAAAAAATATATCTCCTTCCTCTCATTCCTCGAAGAAAAATCACTTACCAACAAATTCGTTCCTTTCTTTTTCACTTTAGTAAACGTAACGATTTAGAATGCGAAGCTCGTGCGACGACATTCGTAAAACGAATGGAAGAAAATGGGATAATATTCGCGAACGTCGCATCAAATGTACATACGTATGTATCTGCGCATATATATATATATATATATATATATATATATATATATATATATACATACACATACACACGAAGACATTGGGCTTTTCTGAACGTATTTTTCACTCCTAGCTGCTCGGCTAGGCGAGAAATCTCGAAGAACGAAATTCGTGCTCTCGTAGAGTCGGTGAAAACGTCTCTGACAAATGGATCTTTGTTACTCTCTCTCTCTCTCTCTCTCTCTCTCTCTCTCTCTCTCTCTCTCGTGCTCCTGCGTGAATGGACATGACACGTATCGCTTGTCTCTTGGCCCGTTCAAGATAAAATTCTATCTTTGGAGGATCCTAGAAATGTGAGATTCGCATAGGGCCACTCGAATATACTTTTCAATTTTCTAAAGGCTTTATATATCAGATCTAATATAAAATAGATGAAAACTTTCAAGATAATATACGATGTTATTATTATTATTATTAATCACATTTTAATTAATCACAATTAAAAATATTGATTATGATGGACAAACGTTTGATCAAAATTAACGATATAATATCAAATTATATATCTGTACCTTTAATCGAAAAATAGTCGATTAAAAAAAAAAAAAAAAAAAAAAAAAAAAAAAGAAAAAAAGAAAGAGGAAAAATATAGGAAAAACACATATAGGGTGTTCTGTTTCAATGATATCACGATTATTACGTTTCTATCGATTATTTACGATCAATATGTCTATTATAACAAGAAACAAATATATATACGTATATATATATATATACATATATATCATATGCATTAATGCTGACAAGATTATTTCAAATATCTTCCACGATCATAATGATATTATATTCGAATTCACGATTCACGTATTATCTTTCACGTTTAAAAATCAAATATGATAAATGAGACAGAAGCCAATGATGATTATTGTCGTTTCTTTCTGCTGAAAATAAAGAAGAAAAGGAAAAAAGAAGAGAAAAAAAAAAAAAGAAAAAAAGAATGAAGAGGAAGGAAAGGAAGGAAGGAAGAAAAAAAAAGAAAAAGGAGAAGGAGAAAAACAGGTGAGGGAGTGTCCGGGAAAAATCGAAAAGAAAAAAAAAACAAAAAAAACAGAAAATATCCCATACAGGTATCCAATCACAAAATACACGTAGGAGAATGAACAAAAGGATGAATTTATATTCGCTTTGAGGTATCTTGATCGGGTCCCTATATAAACGAGAGCTCGTTGAAAGACGACGTAGTTTCGAAATAACAAAGTTCAACTCAGTATGGACTATCAACGGGTTCGAAAGCAAGCTTCGAGGGTCGCTCTAAAGCTCTAAACGAAATGAAAGATTGAGAGAGAGAGAGAGAAAGAGAGAGGGTAAAAGAGGGAGGGAGAACTAACAACTTGTGAATGTTCGAGTAACTCTCTTTCTCTCTCTTTCTTTCTTTCTCTCTCTTTCTCTCTCTTTTTCTTTCTATAGTTATCGCTCTCGCTCTTTCTTTCTTTCTCTCTCTCTCTCTCTCTCTTTCTCTCTTTCTCCTTCTCTCGCTCTCTTATGGTTAAGAGTACGGTGGACTCGCTAATTGCAAAAACTGCCTGAAGCGAGTCGTCCACGCGAGAATCCACTTTTCTCGAAATGAGCGACTAAAAAAGATGCATTAAAGTCCGACCCGTGCCTCGTCTTTTCTCTTTTTTTCTATTTTTTTTTTCTTTTTTCTTTTTTCTTTTCTTTTCTTTCTCGTTTTTTCATTTCTTAAGTATCACTCGCTATTATATTTACCAATCAATCCATATCCATCTATCCATCTAACTATTTATCTTACAATCAATCTCGATTAATATGGCGAACATTTTTTTTTTTTATCTTTATTTAATCTCAGAGAAATAGAAAGAGACAAAAAAGAAGATATATATATATATATATATACATATGTGTGTGTATATATGTATATGTGTGATCGAAATAAATTTAAGCGAATCTCTGTTTATATTATACTTATCTTTTTCATTAATTTCATTTTAATATTGTAAAATAAATTGTTTGAAATTTTTTAACCAATCCCTGCAACATCTCTCTCTCTCTCTCTCTCTCTCTCTCTCTCTCTCTCTCTGTACTTTCTACAGAGAATATCGTTTATTCATAAACGTAAAGTTAAATTTCGTAAAGTGTGCCGATAAGTTTCGTAGTAAAAAGGTAAGTTGGTGCAATCGATGGGCCAATGATATTATACGATTTGCCAGAATTTAAAATATCTCTATCTCTCTCTCTCTCTCTCTCTCTCTCTCTAGCTTTCTCTTTTTCTCTGTCTTTCTCTGTCTGTTTCTTTCATTCTAGTTCACTCACTCGCGCCAGCTGCGTTTTATCTTTACGACACTGACAACGCGCACCATTTCCACCTACCTTCTAACTTTTTTCTTCCCTTTTCGATCCTCTACACTGGACGACGACGCATTGCAGTGTACAAAAATTTCTCTCTCTCTTTCTTTCTCTTTCTCTCTCTTTCTCTTTCTCTCTTTTTTTCTTTCTCTTACTAGCAACGATATTACCGCACGCTGCGGTACGATACTATTTCCAATTTACGTCTTTGCCGTGTTCGATAAGAGATATTCGATTAGAAAGAGAGAGAGAGAGAGAGAGAGAGAGAGAGAGAGAGAAAATATATATACATATACATACATATATACAGACATATATATAGTACAGTGATTCTTATTTCTTTATAATTCTGATTTATTATCTCCCCTTTCAATATTATTTTCATATTTTCATATCGTTTGAATATCACTCGGATTTTATTTTATTTCGATGACACAACCAATGAGAAAATGCATTGTTCTAATCGTATGTTATGATATCGTCCAATTCGTTTGTATCATTCAAATCTCCCAGTCATGTAATTTTTTTTCAATTTTTAAAGAGAGAGAGAGAGAGAGAGAGAGAGAGAGAGAGATAGATAGACAAATAGATAGATACATAAAGAGAGAACGAGAGAGAAAGAAAGAAACAGAGAGAGAGAGAGAGAGAAAGAGAGAGAGAGAGAGAGAGAGAGAGAGTGAGTGAGTGAAAGAGAAAGACTGATATATATATATATATATATATATATAAAGAAGGACAGAGAGGATAAAATTCGATCGATAAAATCGCTTTCGTATGTCGCAGTAATTCGGCATGGAAGTCGCGCTGCGGTTGTGTATGGTCATACGCGTCACTCGTTCGGACACGTTCGGCAATAACGAAACTCGTACGAGCGAATCGAGCTTTGGAGCTCCAATTAATTTGCAGTCGATTATACGAGTCCGCGTTTTAACGTCACGTAACAAACCATCCGTACCTTGTCCAATGGCCATTGCGTATCGCATTTTATCGTTATGACGTGACATCGTTCGTTTATCGTTTTGCTATATTCGCTTGGCCCCGAAATATTATTAGATACGTAGGATTTACTCCAGACGAGGAAGTGTAAATTGTCAATATCTAATCGTAACATCTCTTTCACCTATTTGTCTAAATAAATAGATGGATAGATAGATAGATAGATAGATAGATAGATAGATAGATAGATAGATAGATAGATAGATAGATAGATAGCTGATCACGTATGTTAACGACCTGCGTTATCATATACGTCGTTAAAAGTACTGAACGTATATATTACATCCCCTGTGGGCCTTTAGAGATGCAAGATCGATAGTCCTTAATTTCTCGATGAATAATCGTGTTAACTCCTAATGCGTACGCTTTTTTAATCCATCGAAACGTATGTGCTACTTAAATTGCCAATTAATCTTTTAATTATTATACAAATATAAAGATCAAATTAGAATGAGACAATAGCATTATAGTAAATTAAAGGGAATTCAATGGTCTGTGTTTTTCCGTTATAACAAAACATATGTACGTGTATGTTGCTACATATATATATATATATGTGTGTGTGTGTGTGTGTGTGTGTGTATGTATGTATGTATGTATTTATCTGTAACGAGTTAACGTAATGTTCATTTTGTACATAATGAATATATTTGGTCAACCGAATGAATCTACTTTATATTACAGTTCGGAATTTATTTCTCGATAAAATAAATCAATAATATGTAATAGAAAGATCTGTTCGCAAGTTGTTATTACAAATGTTAATTTAATGGATTTGAAGAGATTAGATAGATATGAAGGTAGAATTAAATGTTAATAATTTCTTTAGATGTCCTGACAGCGGGCCCCGGGCCACCAGGATGCCGACAGACGACGACTATGGCCGAAGAGAACGTCACCTGTTGCACCAGCACCCGATTGCCCAGTACGGGCCCTCGTCATCCCCGATTCCAGGGCCCAATAGTGGAAATTCCGGGAGTCTCGGGACACAAATCGCTGCGGTTAACCCAAACGATTGCTTTAAACAGCAGCAGCAGCATCAGCATCAGCAGCAGCAGCAGCATCAGCAGCAACAACAGCAGTCCGAGTCGCGATCAACGCCTACCATCACCGGTACATCAAGCCAAGATCGTTATCAAACCGATCAGCAAGTTCAAAGCAACGATCACAGCGAGTATGGAACTCGGGAGAGAGTCACGGCGATCGATCGGCACGACAAGTCAACGGACAAGCCCTCGATCGAGGATTATACCAAATCCAATGTCGAGACTCGATCGGTACAATCGAGCTGCGAGCGATTCGGACATTACCAAAATCAGGAGAGATTTGGTCAATCCAGCTTGCAAGCACATCACCAATATAACGGAAGACAAGGTGGTACAGGCCAATCCTTGTCGCAGAACGTCCTTGTCGACCGATTCGCTCGATTCACTGATCTCAGCAACCTGCATGCCGAGCAAAGATTGTCTTTACCCCCAGGAGATCGGTTTCAGGTAAGATAACTTCGTTTAATACGATTATGCGCTTTTGTTATTTTTAACAATTTTCTGTAGTTATTTTTTGCCTTTTTCTTTCTTTTTTTTTCTTTTTTTTTTTTCTTTTTAACGATACACACGCGTATAACGATGTTACGTGTCGATAGGTCGCTGGCGGCGGTGAATTGCGTTTCCATCACGTCAGTAACGATTCCGGACTCGCATCAACGAACAACGAGTACGCGAATGCAAACGTCCTCGTATCTTCCTGCACGTCGAGCTCCTTCTCGTCGGAGACCTTTCCGTCGCCACCCTCACCGGCACCAGCCAATGATCGATTCGTACCGCCACCGCCCCTCTCGCCCAGCCCAAGCGAGAAATATGCCTCGTCCCAGAGCTTGGCTGGTTATCCTCCTCCTGATAGGATTTTGCCCCCCGGTTCTCCGGGCGCCAGATATGGCGGTGGAACAGCACCAGCCTCGCCTATGCCAACGAAGGACCGATTCATTTCGGGTGAACGATTGTTGGCCAATCAACAGCCGAACGGCAACGCGACGAGCGTGCACGATGTCAAGGAACAGCAACGATACGGCGGCGGTAGTGGGAATGGGGATCGTCTCCTGTCGGGATCGTCACCAGTGTTGGGAGCCCTTCAGACCAATCTACAAATCGACCGGAACATCCTTGCTGGTTACGTCAGTACGGGAAAAGATTCCCCAGCATCGAGATATGGAACTATCTCAACGGATAGATTATTATCGGCCTCGCCGATTCACGCCCCGGTACCCGAAAGATTTGCCGGAAAATCTACGTCCGATAGATACGGACACGGTGGCGAATCACCTATCCACGAACGATATCACCGTTCCCAACAAGAGACATCGGCGAGCCTGCACCACGATCGTTACAACTCGATCGCAACAAGCGGCGAAAGATTTTTCCCGATTCCCACGTCGAATAACGAAGGGACGCATCAAAGATATTCAACGACTGAGAGATCTCTTCAGGTACCGAACGCAACCGATCAGAATAATAGACGGCTCTATGCCGATAGATCGGTCGAAGGTGTTTGCCAAAAATATTCCGAAAGGACGAACCAAGTTGGTTCGAATCAAGTTGGTAACGCGGAATATGGTAGATACTCGGCCTTTCAAGACGTCAGATTCAATGAGCTCGCATTACAAAGAGCCTGCGGACAGGGACGTACAGGAAACGAGAGATTCTCCGTCGCAAGCGGGGTCGCTTATCTCACGGCCTCGTCACCAGGACACGACGGTAGATCGTCGAATGCCGGTGAAACGTCGTCGTCGTCGTCTAATAGGTACGTCGTCACAGACTCGAATCCAACCGAACGTATCCTGGCCGCGACGTCGTCTTCACCGTCGTCGTCTTCGGAAACTGGAGCGCGCTATCATTCGCCGTACACGAATGCCAATGGCATCCAATCGTCATCGGCGACGACGAACAATGATCGGTGCTTCTCATCGATTTCACCGACCCCAGAAACGTCAGGTTCGGTACTCCGTGGAACCGTTGCAAATACTGGACCACCACCTGGAAGCTATCAAAGCACGGCAAAGAATGGAGATAAGTTCCTTCAAGTGTCGAAGTCGGTTCAGAGCTATAACAACGACAGATATTCGCTCGGGAACGAGCATCAGTTTGACAGATCGGTTCAAGACCGATACGACAGGTTTCCAGGGTCAGGGGGGTCAAACGATCGATTCTCATCGTCTAATACCACTCCTGACCGCTTTCACTCTACTTCTGATCGATACTCTCCGGCACGTAACGTCACGGACAAGTACTTGTCTCTACCGAAACCAAAAGATAGGTTTACCGGTAGGATAGCGCCGATCTCTAGCTGCGCCAATTCTTCCGTCGTTCCTACGTCGACCGATAGGCCCTACGGATCGTCGAGTACAGGCACTTATGTACCGCCGACGGCTCACACTCCGGTCGAACGGTATGTATATTGTATCTCAATGAATACTTTATCATCTTTCATTATGATTTAAAAGAAAACAAATCAGAAAAGCCTAATCCAAAATATACGTGGCTTGTTTTTATTTCATCAGACTTTGAGATTTCAACTATCAACAGATCAAGCGATACATTTGTACTTATAAAAGAATGTATTATATATATTTTATATATATGTATATATATATGTATATATATATATATATATATATATATATATATATATATATATAATTGTATATTATATATGTATGTATAATATATAATACGTACTTTCATATTAAAACAAAATATATATAATAAATAATATATAACATATCTAATTATTTTACAATTTGGATGTCTTGTAAAAAAGAAAAAAACAAATATATATATATATATATGTATATTCAACTATCGATATTGAAACATCTTCCATATCTTAATTCTATCCCTTCCATAAATTTGACACAAAAAGTATAAACTTCCGATTTAATTAGGTATGTGCCGCAACCACCTCCGGAGGTGCTCTATCCGGACAGGTACGTGGACAGGTACGTACCACCGGTTGCCCATACCCCAACGGATCGTTACGTTCCCACCAATGACCCCGGCGATCCGTACATGAGGAGAGATTTGGGCTTCCACCATCATTACCGGCTACCACCACCAGCCGGATATCCGTACCACCAGGCGCACTTCCGGTTCCGCGGTTTCGCCTACGCGTCACCGGCTCGTCTAGGTGGAAGTCCAGGCTCCAGTAGCTCAAGCAGCTCTGCAACGTCAAATCAAAGAGGTGGTGCTGGAGGAGGAGGTGTTGGTGTAATAGGAGGAGGAGGAGGAGGAGGAGGGGTAGGTGGTGTTGGTGGTGGTGTTGGTGTTGTCGGAGGAAGTGGTGGCGGCGGCAGCGGCGGCGGAGGAGCAGGAGGTGGCAGTGGTGGAGGAGGAGGTGTAGGAGGAGGTGGAGGTGTAGGTGGCGGTGGTGGAGGAGACAGCTTCTCGACGTCACCGTTGCTCAGGCCAAAGTTACGCACGTCTGCGGTTGAATTTACGACTAATTCTGCTGGCATCGTAGCGAGACACGTTTGCGCCAATCCACCAGCTTGCTGTAACGAAGCTACAAATCCTAATGGACAAAGGCCATGCTGTCAACCAATAAGAAGATCCCTCCCACCTGGTGCCCTGCCATCGATACCGGCACAATCAACTCATTCCTCTTGGTGAGTCTTGATACGAACTCTGTTCTGTTTTATTTTATTTCATTTTATTTATTTATTTTTTTTTTTGTTATTGTTATTGTTATTATATCTTTTTTTTCTCTTTCTTCGTCATTGAATTGACATCTATTATGCGTATTAAATGAATTAAAGTATTCCTGTATGGATCACTTTTCGATACTTATATGAACGTTTTATGAACTCGCGTTTTATTGAAGAAAGAAAGGAAAAAAGAAGAAGAAAAACAAATAAATAAATAAATAAAAATGAAAAAAAAAAAAAAAAAAAAAGGAAGCACCGAGACGTTCGAGATCGTATCGTTTAAGTAAAAAGAAAGAAAAGAAAATAAACCAAAAAAAAAAAAAAAAAGAATAAAAAAATATTACAAATTATATTTATACACGCATATACAAAATGTCGACAATTGATATTACATCAACGAAAGAAATAAAGATT
>NC_062188.1:3472007-3479507 GCF_912470025.1 Vespa velutina
GAGCCATCCTTCTCCCTTACCAACGCTGCCGCCCTCTCCTCCCCCCCCCCTCCACCCTCCCCCTCCGACCATCCGCGAGATCCCACCCCTCGTTTATTCATTTATCAACACATATCGTTATATGAAAAATATTTCTATTATTTGTTCTTGATTGAACAATTTAATAATACATTCTTATTCATCTTCGATCCTTTTTCGATTCTATCCATTCGTTCGATATTTAAAATTTACAAGTTCATTATTGTCGTCATTGTTATTAATATTATTTTCTTTTCTTTTTATCTTTTCTGTTTTGTTCTTCTTTTTTTCTGGTTGTTTCTTTCTTCTTCTTCTTCTTCTTCTTCTCCTTTTTTTTTCTTCTCTTTTCTGCGATGGAAAACATTTTCGTCTCATCAATCTCTCTGTATTACATATAACAAAAATCGAACGATTAGATTTATATCGATATCAATGTGATACGATACATTTGGAATTGGTCGAATTAAATAACATGGAGAAACTGTTATAACTAAAACTCTATATTGAATATATCAATCTGTAAAATCGTATATTAATTTTGTTCTCTTGATATAACATTTGTAAGCTATCATGGAATAAGACAGAGATATAATGAAAGAGAGAAAGAGAGACAGAGAAACGGAGAGAGAGAGAGAGAGAGAGAGAGAGAGAGAGAGAGAAAGATGGAAAGTTTCAGTTCATAGAGTTTCCAGGGTGGAAAGGTGTCTCATAGCTGGAACGAGCCGGAAGTCGTAAGCAGAACATCGTGGTATTGTCTTTTAGAGAAGAGAGAGAGAGAGAGAGAGAGAGAGAGAGAGAGAGAAAGAGAGAGAGAGAATGAGAGGAAAGAGGAGAAGGAGGAGTAAGAGGAGGCTAGTTAGATGGGCAAAGGTAGCGAGCAGAAACAGGGCTGTGCTGGGTACTGCTGGTTCGCGCACTTCCAGCAACTTCAGTAATTATGTCGTGCCTGTGAGTTTAACTGGCCCCGTCACATGAAATTGCAACCTGACACCGTTCGCCGTTCGTGAACCAACATGAACCAAATCTCGGACCAAACCCCCTCACCCCCTCTAACCCATGTGTCGCGTTCAATTAAGGCTTTTATTCTGCATACGATAAAATTAGATACGACTTTCAGTTTCCGACACGTCTGTCTTACGATGGGACCAACCGTTATCGTGGATACGTCGGTATTTGTTCCTTGCGGTTTGATAAAAAACATTTTGATTTGAGCTGCAATAATATGTCCTTTCGAATGAATAATGGCGGATTCTTTTGTTATTTTCGTTTTTTCCTTTCGTTCTTTTTTTTTTTTTTTTTTTTTTCTTTTATTTTTCTTTTTTTTTCTTCTTCTTCTTTTTGATTCTTTCCTTTTTTTTTCGTTTTTAAGATTCATCGAATTTTGCTCGCACAATAATGGGATCGATCCAATTTTAATATTATGCGCTTGTTGTTATTAATAGATTTTAAAAAAGGAACATTTTGAAAATTATTTGAATATTAAGTTTATTTCCATCGAGATTTCCTTTTAACAGGGAAGGTTTTTTTTTTTTTTAAAGGTTGATGATACATCCGTAATAGAAGATCGATCTAATATCGAATAATACGTTCCTATGATTAAATATTTTAGATTAACATTTGAAAATTAAATGTTTCAATATTATATTTATTTTTAATATATTTTCTCATAACAATGATAGATTTTTCGTAGAATCTATATTTACATTAAATGTACATTTAATTTATCTGTCTATCTATCTATCTATCTATTTGTTTGTTTGTCCTATCCTATATACATATATATCCGTGTATATATGTGTATGTGTGTATATGTACATAAGAAATATATCACTATTAAAAGAAAACATCGTAGAAGTAAACTTAATATTTAAATAATGTTAATTTACGAATGTTAATTTTATTAATGTATTATGTATAATATATATATATATATATATATATATATATATATATATATATATATATAATTAATAATATATATATTAATAAAAATTATTAATTATATAAATATATATGCATATTATTAAAATTGGATGGATCACTTTATTATGCAAATTCAATGAAGCTTAAAAAAAAAAAAGAATCCATGATTTTTCCAAACGACATATACATATACATATACATATACATATACATATATATACATACATATAATATATATATGTATGTATATATATGTATATGTTAAAGGACGTACAACCGAGTATGCTCGTTTGTCTGTTAGTTGAAAGGTTCCATGCGTTCCATGTACGCTACAAGGACTTCTAAAGGTAATATCGTCAAAGCTTTTAGCTCTCTCTCTCTTTCTCTCTCACTCACTCACTCATTGATCCTTCGGGCGAGTTAAAGTTAGATCCCTGTATACCGAGAGAAGTTCCTTTTGTAAAGTTCCTAGTAGATCGTCTAGAAAATATTTAACGTGTTCCCCTATTAAATAGATTTCTCTCGATCGTCTACCATCGAACGAGAGAAATCATCATCCCGCCATTGATTAAAATGATTTTATAATTTCGATTTAGATATAACGTTTCTTAAACTCTTATCAAAGATGAAATATTTCTTACGTCATATCGTTTAAATACGGATGGATTTTTTTTTCTGTTTTTTCTTTTTGTTTTTTTTTTTTTTTTTTTTTTTTTTTTTAACCATCAAAAGAGGAAATACGAAAGGAAATAAGCGCAAAGGGAAAGATTTCGAAAAAAAAAAAAAAAAAAAAAAAAAGAACAGGAAAAAAAAAGAGAGAGAAGAGAAAAAGAAAGAAAACAAAAAATTACAAAAATACAAAAGAAAAGTAAGAGAAGCGATTTCAATTTATTATCTCCTCTCATTCCTTTCCTGTCTTACCCCCTCCCTCCCTCCCCCTATCGTCATGCTTTTAGACGTTCAGAAGTTGTGTTTCGCCCGAAGGATCAGTAACTAATTAAAAGTTTCACCTCTTCTAAGTGCTTGGCTCACAATGAACGACGAACTAGTAAAGGGTGACAGTTCCCTTTATCTAAACTTAGTTAACCAGTAGGACCACATTATTATTCATTATACGACCTAAGGGTACGCCTAAACTGATTTAGGATGTCTGAAGCCGTTCGAATACGTACCAAACAAGTAAACGAACTTCCCCCTCTCTCTCTCTCTCTCTCTTTCTTTCTCTCCCTATCACTCACTCTCTTTGTCTATCATATAAAGAAAATCATTTTCATCAAATCGATTAAGAATTCCTAAGGAAATTTATTTTTTGAAAATCAGAGAGAGAGAGAGAGAGAGAGAGAGAGAGAGAGAGAATAAAACGAAGACTCACACTTTCTCTCTCTCTCTCTCTCTCTCTCTCTCTCTGTGTTTGTATGTGTGTGTGTGTTTGTGTGGTTTAGACATAAAATTTATACGTTCGTTTAGATAAAAATCTTGGTTTTAGATAAATCGTGATCATAAACGTTGATTTACTTGCTCGCAATAAAGACTACCATCAGATTCGTTCGACATTATCTAATTTCACGTGGTAGTCCGCCATTATTGTTGAATCATATCACAAGCGTGTGTGGTTCGAACATGTTTTGCGATTTATAGGGTTGTAAAGTCACCCTCTGGTCATTATTCCACTGTTCGAAACTCTCATATATAGTTCTCGTGTTAGGACAACATATATATATATATATATATATATATATATATATAAGGACAACTGTCGCGATCAAGCATATTCCTGAACTAATAATCCTTCGCAAATTACCGGCTATTAAAATCTGCGATAGCTATTTATGCGGATTATTGAATTTTTGTTTAACTTACAAAAATTTTATATTACTTATAACACATACATTTATATACGAATTATGTTATGTAATATATATATATATATATATATATACATCTTACAATAGCGTTTGAATCGAATGACGATAAATAAAACGACAGGGTCAATGTTATTTTGTATTTTTGAACGATTTTTTTCTTTTTCTTTCTTCTTTTTAAATTGAGATAACAATGTCGTCGGAGGAAAAAGAAAAAAAGAAAAAAGAATTGTTTCGCGCAATATATTATACATGAATACGTACAATATAAATAATCGATCATCTTTCTTCGTGTACCGGTAAATAAACTTTTTTTCCTCCCCATGTCGTCCCTTGCAATAGGCAAAGTCCATCGAAACAACAATATGTCGAGAGTGACATAATAAATACAGTAAAAAGAAAAAAAAAAAAATTAAAAACAAAAGGAGAAAAGAGATCAACGTATTTACGGATAATATATCGGCAATATAATATATTATTATATCGAGTCCTGTATTTGCTGTTGATCATTATTACAAAATTAATAATTTTTACGAATATAATAAAAATTTTTCTTCATAATTTTTCCGCATAACTCGTTTCACTTTAATTAACAATTTTCTTATTTATTTTTTTTTTTTTTTTTTTTTTTTTTTTTTTTTTTTTAATGAAATATGTTAAATCAAATCAAATTAACGACCAAAGATGAAAGATAAGAAGGATATTGAGGTAAATATATATATATATATATATATATATACACGCAAGGCTTGTCTTCTCTCTTCGGTCGAATATCGTTATCCTTCGTCATTATTATCAGACAACGATGTGAGAACGTGATCGTTCGAAGTATCTTCTCTCTCTCTCTCTCTCTCTCTCTCTCTCTCTCTCTCTCTCTCTTTTAACATTTACATACGTACATATATTCATACATACATACATACATAAATACATACGTACATATATACGTACGTACATACATACGTACATACATAAATACATATATACATACATGCGTACATATATATATGTATATATATATATATATATATATATATATATATATATATATATTCTCGCTCACAAGCTCAACGACGTTCGTCCCGGGCACGTTTATGGACAGGATAATGGCAGGATCGTCACGAGGAGATGCCACAGAATAGGAACGCGTCGTGCGAAGGGGAATATTCCGTTATAATTACTGGGGAAGCCACAGCATCCGAGCGAAGAGAGAGAGAGAGAGAGAGAGAGAGATCATCTCCCTTTCGTCCTGAACATGTTGCTAGGACATTCGTGCGAGCAGGATAATTGCGTATTGTTCCAGCAATCTCGTCCTCTTCCGTGCTTCATTGGTTTTCTAACGTTGTTCGTGATTAAGCTTATCCGAGATTAAACTTCTATATACTATGGTTCAAATTGGAAGAGAAAGAGAGATAGAATGAGAAAGAGATAAAGAAGGAGAATGAGTGAATGAATGAGTGAGTGAGTGACCTGTGTTTTATCTCTGTATCTCTGTATCTCTCTCTCTCTCTCTCTCTCTCTCTCTCTCTCTCTCTCTCTCTCTCTCTCTCTCTCTCTCTCTCTCTTACTCCCTTGTGTCCATTTTCTCATTCACTAATACCTATGTTACTTATCCCACGTATGGGGAATAATTTCAAGCTTACACACATATTAACTGAGGACGAGAATAAATCCCTAGATTAAATCGTCATATCTAACTTTTATCTGTCGACAATTGACAAATTTCATTGTTAAAATACAATATCTTATAAAAATCGTTCTATGTCAGATAGACAATATATATATATATATATATATATGTGTGTGTGTATATGTGTATGTAAATATGTATCCATATTTACATTAGCTTACGTAACATAACGTTATGTGCTTAAATGATCGAACAATTCTTATCTTTCGATTTAGAAAAACGATTTTATAACGTAAGTAATAAAACATTTTGGGGATTTTAGATGAATTCGATGCATATTGCTTGTTTCCTATCAAAGATCGTAGTAAATGAAATCGAATTTTTGTCAGACAAGCGATATTACGTTCGAACTATTTTCCATGCTCTCTTTCTTTCTCTTTTTCTTTTTCTATGTCTCTCTCTCTCTCTCTCTCTCTATCTCTCTCTTGCTCTTTTTCTTCTATCCCAGCTGGAAATCATGCGCCATCTTTGAACAACAGAATTGCATTCTCCTCTAAATTCCGTTCATCTCTTCGGGGAGTTAACATCATCGGTATATACGATATATATATATATATATATATATATATATATATATACACGCATACACACACATATGCGTATATATACTCTATAGGAGATATGTATGTACGTATATATGTATGTATGTTTGTATGTATATATGTATATTCGATCGATCCAACAAATTATATTCCCACTTTTGCAATTTCATTTTCTCTTTTCATTCTGAAGCAAGCAAGCAAGCAAGCAAGCTAGCAAATGGTATCTACTTATTACTTTACTCGAACGTCCTGCTCGATTCTTTTGAAAATCACGTTTTTCCCAGAAATACACGCTTTGTTTCCTGCCAAATTGTCTTCTCCATCGGTCACGAATCATTTCATTTTGATATTTTTCCTTCGTTCCTTTGATACTCCAACGTCAAAATATAAACTGATTGAACGATTGTATCCTACCTCGAAATTGTCTAACGACAAATTCAAAATCGAACGGTCCGGAACGTTATCGTTCTGGCAAATCGAATATAATTTTAATTACATTTCTACGATCATATCGAACCGATTAATTGTCAATTTATATTTTAAATTAATTAGGAAATAATTGATTTCGAACATCGAATTAATATTATCTAATCTACCAACATGTTATGCCAGTTACAAGGATATAATATAATAAAAAAATAAAATTAAAAATTCAAATTGAAAAATATAAAAATACAAATGATAATGTGTAATAATAAAATAGAAGGAGAGAAATATAAAATAAAATAATATATTTCGAATGTTACATTTCTTTCGTTTCTTTTTTTTTTCTCTCTTTCTTTTTCCTTTTCTTTTCCCTCTATTTCTCTCTCTCTCTCTCTCTCTCTCTCTCTCACTCTCTTTTTCACACACATACATACATATCAGCTATGGAGATATAAATGTCAGAGAAGAATTTACGTGAGATTTACTCAGATCGTTACGAATACCACTTTGCTATCGTAAGTACGTAGAAAGCATTCAGGAAAAACGGTTCCTTTAAAAATCGAGACCGAAGTAGGAACAAAGCTTTCGCGTTAAATCGCGATGAAGAAGAAGAAGAAGAAGAAGAAGTAGGAAATGAAGAAGAAAGAAAAAGAAAATTTGTGTGAGAAAGAAAGAGATAGATAGATAGATAGATAGATAGATAGATAGTGAGAGAAAGATAGATAGATAGAGATAGAAAGATGGCTTTTCTGGCGTATTAAGTTTCAGGAAGTTTGATAGAAAAACAAGGCTATGTGCAACCATGTCTGGTATATGGCTTTAATGGTATTTGGGCGTGTTGAAAAGTTCAAGACAGATTCTCTCTTTCTCTCTCTTTCTCCATTCTCTTGTTTCTCTTGGACATCTCTCTCTCTCTCTCTCTCTCACTCTCTACATCGTAAAAGAGAACGATGGAAAAAGAGAGAGAGAGAGAGAGAGAGAGAGAGAGAGAGAGAAAATGTTTGATGGTAGGATAGAAGAAGGAAGGACAAGAGTACCA
>NC_062188.1:3484507-3492007 GCF_912470025.1 Vespa velutina
AGAAGTATCGACCGAATCCCCTTTTAACCCATCTTTCCCTCTTCCATTTTCACACAAATGCACATACACACATACTTCGAAATGATGAACATAGCCCATCGTTCTTTCCGTGTAAACCATCGTCCCGCTACTTACCGACCGGCCCCCCTCCCCCTCTCCACCCTTCGTCGCCGACCAATCTGCTCTTATCGATGTTCGAACTTAAGAATTTCCGGATAGAAAATATTTAACATTCTTTTTTCTTTTCTCTTCCTTTTTTTTCTTTTTCTTTTTTCTTTTTTTTTTTTTTTTAACCAATTTATTAACTTTACCATCGATCGTTATTTAATTAGATAGATATGACGATATACAGGGTGTTCACGAAAATTATTGCTTCGATTATAATGAATTATATTAATCTATATTGAATGTAGATACTCGTGATGAAAGAAATGTAAAATTTATAGATCGTCAATGAATGAACGTAATGAAAATTATTTAAAGAACACTGTAAAGAAAATAGAAGAAGAAGAACTTGATGAATAAAAATATCTAATGGAATTATTAGAATCGTTAAAATATTATAATACGTTGAAATCGTTGTGTTTTTATTTTTGCGTATGCCTTATATATATATATATATATATATTAGGTTGGTGCGAATGAAATGTCGGATTCTTAAGTGAATATATTAAAGAAAATCCGACATTTCATACGCACCAACCTAATATATATATATATATATATATACATCGTTATCCACATATAAATAATAAAAAAAAGGAAAAAAAATTGAAAAAATATGGTCAATTATATATACATAATAAATAAAAAATTTATAAAATATCTAAATATAATTATCATATATATATATTTTTTTTTATTATATATATATATATATATATATATATATATATATATATAATAAAAAAAATGTGTTACGAAGATTACTACGAACGATAATTATTATTATTGTCGATTAAATTCCGAGTAACGTCGTTATCATTGTCTGTACATACGTATGTACCTAATGATTGTGCAATGTATTAATCATGAAACGATCTTATCTAGCAATAGCTCGCATTCATAGTAATACTCTCTTGTATTCTATCGAACGGTAGGTTGCTAATTAATTGCCCGTTACACGGATCACTAACGTCGAATCATGTTACATGCACATCCAACGTAGAAATCCTGATACATTAATATAGCCAAGCGTCTATCAGGATATTAGTGAACATTAAGAGATGATGCTGATCAAGATCATGATCATGATTATGACGACGACGACGACGACGACGATGATGATGATGATGATGATGATGATGATGATGATGATGATGGCGACGACAAACGACGATGACGATGATGCCCTTTATCTCTAAATCCCTTGGAGAATTCCTGATGTAATGCTAATTATTCGACATGCGTTTTTTGTTCGTACAAATCACAGGAGCTCCTTTTATTTTCATTTAGATCGCGTGACATATGAAAGACGATAAGATTTGATCGACAGCTACAATTTAATAAAATTATAAACGATCTTTAATCTCCTAAAACATATTATAATCACAATTTATAATCAAAAAAATATAATATTACACGTTATATATATACATATATATATATATATATATATATATATATATTATTATTATTATATTTTATAATTATAAAAGTACATAAAAATCATAAAATATATATATATATATATATATTATTATATTTTGAATAAATAAAGATATATTATATATATAATAATAATATATATAACAAAAAAGATATATATATATATATATATCTTTTTATTTTTATATATATTCTATTTCATTTTTTATTTAGTTTTATAATAATATATATAATAATATATATAACAAATAACATATAACAATATATATATATATATATATATATATATATATATATATATATATATAATAAAAAAGATGCATATATATATATATAATATATCTAATAAAGATATATATATATATATATATATATAATATATTTTTTTATTTATATACACATTTTATTTCATTTTTTATTTAGTTTGTTTCAAATTTATTTCTTTTCTTTCTTTTTTTATTTTTTTTTCATTTATTTTACTTGAAATAACTTTTCGCATTGCAAAACCGTGTAGAACGGCCACCGTTTGGAATATAATTTTCTTACCTTTTTATTTCTATCTCTTTTCTCTCTCTC
Source organism: Vespa velutina (assembly GCF_912470025.1). NCBI lineage: Eukaryota > Metazoa > Arthropoda > Insecta > Hymenoptera > Vespidae > Vespa > Vespa velutina. Next base: position 3,486,692 of record NC_062188.1, read on the forward strand.
TCTCTCTCTCTCTCTCTCTCTCTCTCTCTCTATCTGTTTGTCTCTCTGTCTGTCTATTCTTCTGTCCTTTCGACCTTCTCTCTTCTGTCCTTTCTCTCTCTCTCTCTCTCTCTCTCTCTCTCTCTCTGTCTCTCTCTCTCTCTCTTTTTCTTACAAGACATACCACTGTCTTTTTTTTCTTTTTCGAGTCGTACGAATCTCTCAACCTGTCTATACGTCTTTCTGTCTCTCTTTCTCACGATACACACGGTTCTCGTGTCTCATTCTTCTTTTTTCCACGACGTTACAGATGGCCAGACGTTTTCTCCGATCACGCTCGTTCACTTTTTTAAACGTGTCACACTTTCTCTTAAAGAGAATAACCACGGCATCGACAAAGACGATGACGACGATGACGACGACGACGACGACGACGGCGACGACGACGACGACGGCGACGACGACGACGAAATTTTTCTTTTATTTCTTACATTTTGTTTTATTACTACGAAAATATTTACAATTTTTGCATCCTCGTTGATTTTATCCATCTATAGCGAATTTTTTCTTTTGATAAATGTTAAGTCACCCTATATTCATGATATAATACGTATTACGTAGCACCATTTTTGATATCGTAATATCTTTAATGTCATTCCCATGTGAAAAGATACAACACGTATTATTCATTTGTCGGGTTTTCTTTTCTCTTCCTATTTTTTCCTTTTTCTACTTTTTTCTTCTTTCTTTTTTGTTCCTTTTTTTGTTTTCTTTTTTTTTTTTTTTTGTTTTAATTTGTCTTCTCTTTATTTTCCCATTTTCTTTTTCGCTATCTCTCCAAATGTTTTTTTCCACAGTTCTTTCGGATTATTTTTAATGAACAATTGCTGCGTACGTTTTTTTTTCTCTTTCTTCTTTTTTTTTTTTTTTTTTTTCAAAACTTTTTAAACCAAAAAATACAAGCATATAGCTCGAAAAGTTTTATATATGTATATATATATATATATATATATATATGTATATACATATATAATAATAATAATAATAAAAATACAGGAAAATTAATTTAAAAAATCTGATGAAAAGGTTTTAATTTTTTATTTCTATAATAATCTAAATTATCATCGATTCACTCGATATAATTAAATTACTTGATTTGCATGTGTATCATATATATATATATATATATTATATTATTAAATATGAAACGTCCAATCTTTCATATTATATTTATATTATAAAATTGGACAAAATATATATATATGCATATAAAATATAATATGAATAAATGATCATCTTGTCGAATGAACGAGCGAATGATCGATATAGTTGCGAGATAAATATCTCTTTTACATATCAATTAAACAATGGAATTTGAAATGGAGTATAGAGAGGGGGTCCGTGGAGGGGAGGGAGAAAGACAAAAAATGGTGACCACGTGTTTTACGATCGCGCATGCGTACGATCAGTTTACCGCGACAGCTGCTCGAACGTGCAGCGTCACGAAACGATCTCTTACGTTTTATTACATTTATCATTTCAGTTTCTTTCCTTTTCTTTTCTTTTTTTTTTTTTTTTGTTTTTTCTTTTTCTCTTTTTTTCAACGATATTTCCTACGTTCATTCTTCGTTGACATATCGCGTCGTTATCGTATCCTATCGCAAATCTTCTTTCTTTTTATTTTCTTTTTTTTCTTTTTTTCTTTCTTTTATCGTACCTTCGCGTTAATATTTTCTTTTTTCTTTTTTTTAAACGTTTTACACTTGCAACCGATCTATTATAAATTCGTGAGTTCGTTGTGTGTGAGAAAAAGAGAGAAAGAGAGTGAGTGAGAAAGAGAGAAAGAGAGGGAGAGAGAGAGAGAATCGATATGCTTGACCGAGCCAGGGAGACAAAGAGAAAGGAACGCGAGAGGTTAGAAATTATTATTTCACAGGTATACTACTCGATCTCACTCGACACATTCTCTATTATACGTGAAACAAACACCGTGCATGTGAATAATAATTAATGAGAGAATTTTTATATTCCTTTTCTTTTCTTCTTTCTTTTTTTCTTTTTCTTTTACTTTTTCTTTTTAAACCGACATGCACGAAAATAATAATAATGTGTCGTCACGAGAAAATAATAGACGATCGGGTTTATAACGTGCCGCTAGAAAAAAAGAAAAAAAGAAAAAAAGAAAAAAGAAAAAAAAGAAAAGAAAAGAAAAGAAGAAAGGAACAAAAAATGTCGTGAAATATGAAAGTGAGAGCGTGCGAGGAAGAAACGTCCCTGAAATATTTCAATATCGTCGAAATTCGTCCATTATTTTCGATCAATTAATTTTCGTGAAAAATATATCCATGATATATGTTTTAATACGTTTATTTCGAGTACCTCTATGTGTATATATATATATATATGTGTGTGTGTGTATATATACATATTTTCGTAGCGTGTTAGACTAGTAACGCCTCTGGTGGTTGGTGGACGAAATACAATACTCGGGTTCGTTGACCGATCAGCTGTTTTTTAAAGGTCCCATTTAACTCTAACAAATTCTTTCATTCTTTCCCATCCGCGCTCTTCGTTCCGTGCATTTAACGTTTGGATTTTCTTAACTCATCTAATTGTCGCGGATTAATTCTCTTCTAATTAATATCGAATGTTTTCAATTTTTCTTTTCTTTTCCTTTCTATTTGTTTCTTCTTTTCTTTTTTTTTTTTTTTCTTTTCTTTTTCTTTTCAAATAAAACGCAACGCACGGCCACGTTATTGAATTCGACTTAAGAAATGGCATTATACTATGAAAAAGAAATATGTTTCCATTTTAAAAAATATATATGTTTCTATATATATATATATATTTGACTTTGAAATTTTCTTTGTCAATCAATTTATTGAAAAAAAAAAAAAGAAAATAAAAAAATTGTCACCATAACAATAAATTTTTTTTATAGATTCAATACATCACGATATTCCAATTTGTTTTATATAAATGGAACACTGTATACACATACATACATACATACATACATACATACATACATACATATATATTCTTTTTTGGATTTTTCAAAATTATCGATATTTGTTTTTCGCGATTTCGCTAAACGTAGATTTGACGTAAAACTTTACTTTTCGAAGATCAAGAATATTTCATATAAATATTATTTGTATACAATGTCCGAACATACTTTTTAATCATCTTTAATATGCAATATAAAGTATATATATATATATATGTACAACCTTTTTATATTATCCTATTGGTTATATTAACCTCTAAAGTTATATTAGCTTTATTATATTATTGTTACATTTTCAATATATATATAATAAGCTTGAAAATTTCGAAAAAAAAGATTACCTTTGAAGAAAAAGTATTGTCAATCCTTCCTGTGTTAATCCTTCGAGATTTTTCATATTACGTCAAAAAAAAAAAAATAAAAAAAGCAATATTTTTCACATTAATCACAATTCGACGATATATATATATATATATATATATATATATATATATATATATATATATGTATTTAGATAGGCTTACTTAAACGGACGCACACACATACTAACGAGACTTTGGCTATCTTCGATCAACGAGTTGATAAAAATTCGTTGGTTTTATTTGCACGAATGATACGTTATCATACGAGCACCTACCTATCTACTCGTCTATCCCCTCTCCATCCCTTCTCTATCCTTCCCTTTGTCATTGTATATCATAAACCAACGCTAACGCATTAACCCAAATACATCGAGAAACAAGCGAAATGTTACCAGATTGTTTTGAAACGTTTGCTTTTAACGACATTACGTCCTCGGGATAGATATATATATATATATATATATATATATATATATATATATATATATATATAAACATAAACATTTCTACGCGAGAGCGTGTACGAATTTATTCGGTCATAACGAACGGAGACAGTGTGTCGCCAACATCTCTCCATCCTTGTATTATCGTTCGATTTTCGTCCCCTTAGATATACGAGAAGACATGTTACTATAATTTTTATCGAAGAGGAAGAAGAACATCATCGGATTTATCTTAAAATTCGCGTTTGTATTTCTCTCCCATTTTCTTTTTTTTTTTTTTTTTCTTTTCTTTTTCTTCGACCTATCTCATCGACCTGCCCGTTGTTAGTCTCTCTATGGAACATGGACGTTGGGAGAAAAAAGTGAGTAGAAAAATGAAACGAAGAAAAAGTAAACGTTTATAAGATTTATAGAATTATATGTTTTTTTTTTTTTTTTTTTTTCTATTATTACGATACATCTTTTACTTGGATCATTAATAGATCGTTTTATCTGCAAATGATCCATAGTAAGATGAAGACAATTTTTTTTACATTTTCTTTTCTTTTTTGTCTCTCTTTCTCTCTCTCTCTCTCTCTCTCTCTCTCTTTCTTCTTTTCGATCACGATCCGATAAATACAATAAATTAAAAAAAAGAAAGAAAAAAAAGAAAAAAAGCAAAAAGGAAGGAAGAAAATTTGATTCGGTTCTTTTCTTTGTTTTTTTCCTCTTTTTTTTTTTTTGCCGAACGATTAATAACGTAGGATAATCGCATTAGGAAAATTAATTGCTCGATCTTGTTTTCTTTTTCTTTTTCTTTTTTTTTTTTCTTTTTTCATTTGTAAGATTTCATATCATCACAATTAACTCCATCGAATTAAATGATAAATTTGTTTTGTGTAGGTCTGATGTATTAATGTGAATAATATTTTCACAAATTTTCCTGTTTATCAAATGGAATTAATATCGTTTTCTATAAAGATCAATGTATATATATATATATATATATATATATATATATATATATATGCATATATACGTATATATAAAGGTAAATAGGATACGTAACTACATATATAACATATATTATGTACTAGATATTTCGATTTCCTAGTTCAGGGTTGCGAGAATATCTTTTCCCCGGTTGAGATGTATCGGGACGACGTGTCGCAAACCGTTCTTCCGGTAGTCTCGAAAAGCCATTTCTAGTTGGCCGAATGTTTGCCGCCTCGCTTTCCGTCGGCGGTTCACTCGCGCTCACCTATAATCGGTCTTCTCAAGCAAAGGCACACACTATGCCGGTGACGATGATTCATGCAAGTGTTGATCCCATTTCCGGCCGTGAGAGTGGAATAGAGTTGGGTACTGTTGCCGTGAGTCACGTGCGTTTGATTTACTCGCTTTCGCGTCCTCGACCGAGTACGAGAATTCTGTTAAATCATGGTAGCTGACGTATCGAGTATGGCAACCATTGCTTTACCTTCTCTCACCTACCATTGCTTTATCTATCACGATATTTTGAGAATTTTGATAATTCCATTAT
>NC_062188.1:3499507-3509507 GCF_912470025.1 Vespa velutina
TAGTGGTGGATGATAGTAACATCGGTTGTGGTAGTTGTGATAGTGATGGTGGTAGTGGTGATGGTAGTAGTAGAGATGGTGATAGTGTGTAAAGGTTCTACACCAACGTTTATCTCGAAAGAAAATGGATCCTCCAGGCGGATTTCCGAGTTCATACTCCCACTTTGTCCGAGGAGAAGAAACCATGCGGTTCCAACAAAGAGCGATGTTATCGACAAGCTGTCTTCGAACGTGCTCTTTTCTTTCTATGTTCCTTCCTTTCTCTCTCTCTCTCTCTCTCTCTCTCTCTCTCTCTCTCTCTCTCTCTCTCTCTCTCTCTCTATTTCTCTCTGGCCCTTTCTCGTTCGACATTGTTTCGATACTTAACTCGAAAAGTAAATCCTTCTTTTTCGGTATCAAGTACGCGTCTGATCGATCAAGTCTCGTATACAATTCTTCAATTGTCTTTTTATTTTTGTATTTTGTTATTTGTTATTATTATTTGTTGTTTCTTTTTTTTTTTTTTTTGTTCGTTTGTTAGCTTTCACGTTACCTTTATTTTTTTCTTTATTCATTTTTTTAAAATAAAATTGACAAATCAATCCATAATATCGTATTCGTGAAACAATGATAACTTTGATATCGTTCATTTTAAATATGAACGTGACAGTGTAAATGGGGTGAGTTGAATTAGGGTAAAACGGCCTGGAAAAAACTTTAAATATTTATACTGTAAAAAAGGCAACTTATCCTATGTATTTTTATGTTCCTACTTTACGAATTATTTAAGTTATTTCCTATTAGCATCATCAACATCATCTCACTCCCATCACTCATATTGTATAGATATACGTTGATATTTGTTCAATTTCATTACGTTTCTTTTGATATAAAATTATATCATAATTATTAATTCATATTCGAATAAATTAATATTAAATAAACTATCAATACAGTATTTATATATGTATAGAATTATAATATATTTATATGTATAAATTAGAATATATATATATATATATATATATATCTATATTTTTATAGTATAGTTATACTATAAGGTTTATATTATATAATTTTTCTCTCCTTCGTTTTTCTTTTTCTTTTTTTTCTCTTATCTTTATTCGTAGACATGAAAAAAATTAGGTTGTCACATCGTTTCATAACTTCGTTCAAGTAAACTTTGTTTAAACGGACGAGAAATCTCTTCTTACCTTTGTTTCGAATATCTTACATTTAAGCATGTCTCATTTTGTTTGAGAGAAAGAAAAAATGAGAGAGAGACAGAGAGAGAGAAAGAGAGAGAAACAGTAAGTTTAAAAAGGAATAAAAAGAGAGAGGAAAACCCAAGGATACTAACACCCCGGTTATATACATACGTATACCATGGCAGAAGACAAACGGAAGCGTAATTTCGAAACTTTCTCGCGTTCGAAGGGAGGGTTTGCCCGTAACAAATTATGCTTCTAATCAACATCCGGCTCGGCTCGACTCGGCTCCTCCAGTTTCCCGTATATTCGCATTAGTTTCATGCCGTACCCGCCGTTCAAAACTTTCCCTGCGTCGTGAAAACGTGACAACGATACTTCGCGATTAACGAGTATGAGTTGAACGAAACGACAAGAGCATACTGTTCTCTCTCTTTCTCGCACACATACACACACACACACACAGTCACGCACACATACAAATATGTACATACGCAGCATACGCAGACATCCAGACACATACGTAGAAAAAGACGAAACAGGAGTCAGAGCTAGAGAACTGTTAAAATTAGTGAGTTAGACTAGACTAGACAAAATGTAATAATATTAGAAATTTGTTGAACGTAAAAATAATTATCGTATACTATACGTTGCCTGACTTGTCATTATAGTTAACCATTCTATCGAGAAGCATTAGTTATTCATCGAATGAATTTTCTTTGGTACTTCATTTATTCTCCTTTTTCGAAGGAAAAAGATAGAACTAGAGACAGATAGAGAGAGAAAGAGAGAGAGAGAGAGAGAGAGAGAGAGAGAATAAAGGAAAGGTAAAATGACGTCGCATAGTAAGAAGATTTCGATCGTCTTTGAAACTCCCTAAGATGCCATTTGCGATGGTACTTGTTAAAGGTGTGACAGTAGTAAAGAGGGTAGTAGAGAATAGGAGTGTGGGTGAATTATGAAGTTCGACTAGACTCCTTTCTATATCCCTATTTCATTCTCCCTCTCTCTCTCTCTCTTTCTCCCTTCCTCTTCCTTTTTCCTCTTTTCCACTCTCTCTCTCTCTCTCTCTCTCTCTTTCTTTCTCTCTTTCACCTATCTCATAGTAACGTCGAGAGAACAAAGGGAAAGCTTTGTACGGAAATCCAACGAAGGGAGATTCGCTAAGTCGGTCCCTGTCTCTGGCCCTTCGTCTCAAGGGTCTTCCCTACTCTCTATCTTCTCTCTCTATCTCTTTATTTCTCTCCCTCTCTCCCTCTCTCTCTCTCTCTCTCTCTCTCTCTCTCTCTCTCTCTCTCGAATTCGAGCTTAAATATGCCGACTACGGAGAATATTTAAGGAGCGCCATCTCTACTTCCTCTTAAATCTTTTTCTTTCTCTTTCTCTCTCTCTCTCTCTCTCTATCTATCTATCTATCTCATTTTCTCTCATCGTTTCTTATGTTTGATAAACAGTATGGTAATCGCCAAAACGTATTCTTGTCCCTCTAAAAACCTCTTTCACATCTCTTTTTCTATCTGTTTTCTCTTCGATCGATCGAAAAGAAAAAAGAAAAGTGATGGAGTAAGGGCGCAAAATGGGGGAGGGGGAAGGGAATAAAAAGTTCACGTTATCGTAGTCATCACTTCCGGATGGTCCTAAATCACGCTCGATAAAATCTAGCTCTGATGGCAATTTCCAATTGAAAGCTTTTCGTCCGTGGGTCCGATGACCGTATGGTGAAAAATCTCTTCCACGTTGTTCCTACCAACTCAACCTTTCTCACTTTCTCTTTCTCTCTCTTTCTCTCTCTATTCTATCCCCGTTTCTCCCGTTTATTCGTTTTCGTTAGTAGAATTTTTGGTGGGTCGCTGGAATCAGCCAGTGACCAATTTCAATGGTGAATAAAAGACTGAAAGGGTGAAAAAATAATCGATTTCGTGAAACTGTTTTCTCTATATTCACTATATTCACTCTCTCTCTCTCTCTCTCTCTCTCTCTCTCTCTCTCTCTCTCTCTCTTTCTCTCTCTCGCCTTCTCTCGTTTTTCTTTCTTTCTTATTTACTCCCCGAGCTTTACTCGGAACGATCGTAACCAGAAATTTTTCTTCCTTTTCTTTTTGTCTTTCTTTTTTTTCTTTCTTTCTTTTCATCCCTCTCCTCCTCCTCTTACCTGCCTTTCTGTTGCTTTACCCCCTTCCTTTTTTTTTTTCGTACTCCTTGTTCCTTTTTCTCTTTTCCTTTGTCCTTTTTTCTTTCTTCATTTCTTTTTTCTTTTTCTCGTTTTTTTTTTTTTTTTTTTGAACGATCGCGATCCAAGCGGAAACAAAATTGCCGTTCTTATTGCTAATTAGAGCGGACGAAACGTACGACGTAGAGAGCTGTTCCCGACGTATTAATTAACCTGCGATATAGCGTGCGTAAAGTTTGCGCTTGAAATTTTGCGTTCGGATTACTGCAATTAGTAGTAGGTTTCTCGAGATAATACGCACTACCTGAATGATAGAGAAAGAGAGAGAGAGAGAGAGAGAGAGAGAGAGAGAGAGAGAGAGAGAGAAAGAGAGAGAATACAATAACATGGAACAGAATATTTATTTATTTCTACGTACATATATAGTATGAATCACTATAAGATATATATAATATGAATCACTAGATATATATATATATATGTATATAATTAAAATATGGAAGATGTATATATATATATATATCTCCATGTGTATATGTGTTTGTGTATATATGCGTGTGTGTATGTGTATATAAACATAAATAAAGTTTAACGAATAACAATAAGAAAAATTTGATACGCTAAGCAAAGTACTACATACAAATAATTGAAAATAATGAATTATTGAAGATGATGAAAAAAAAAAAAAATATGCGTTTGTTATATTGAATTCAATATAATAAATATAGAAGAATATTAATTTAATCGTACAGTACTTGGAAATAATTTCTCTCTCCCTCTCTCTCTCTCTCTCTCTCTCTCTCTCTCTCTCTCTCTCTCTCTCTTTGTCTTTTAAAGTAAATATCTATTTGAAACTCGCAAAAGTATAATAGATAGATATTTCTTTAATATAAAAAGTCAAGGAATTTCACAAATAACAAAGAAGTCAATAGGAAGAATACGACAGAAATACTTCGTTCGATGTCGAGATAAAAAGATAAAAAGAAAGAGAAAAATAGAGAGAAAGAGAGAGAATATAAAGATAGATGAATAAAAAACATTAAGAGATAAATAAATATAGAAAAAAAAATTATATATATATATATATATATATATATATATATATATATATATATATATATAAATGAAGGAAAATGATGACGAAGAGACAAATCATTGGGGTTGAGATGGGGAATGGGGCGGGGGGAGGTTAGTGTAAAATAATAAAAATTGAGAAAGACTGAAGAAAGAAAAGAAAAAAAAAAAAAATAGAATATGAGAAAAAAAAAAGGACCAAAGAAAAAGGATTATATAAACGTAGAGAATATGTAGCACGACGATGGTTCGGTTCCGAGATTATCGAGTTTGAGGATGACAACGATGATGCTACCCGAATGACATTTTCTGTATCACTCGAGTTGACATGGGTTAAACGAAGAGAGAAAAGCTGCTATCGTCATCCATTTTCGAAAGAATATTGTTTATATGGATCTTTCCACGGGTTTGCTACGTCGACGCGTCGTGTAATCCGTGCGAATGAAAAAGAGGAAGAGAATGAGAGAGAGAGAGAGAGAGAGAGAGAGAGAGAGAGAGAGAGAGAGAGAGAGGAAGAGAGAAAGAGAATGAGAGAGAAAGAGAGAGAGAGAGAGAGAGAGACAGACAAACAGACAGACAGAGAAAGAAAGAGAAAGACAATAATATAGACAGAAGTACAAATAAAGAGAGAGAGAGAGAGAGAGAGAGAGAGAGAGAGAGAGAGAGAGAGAGAGAGAGAGAGAGAGAGAGAGAGAGAATTGATATGGCAAGCAAATACAATACTATTTTTCAAAGATACCAAATGGAACGCGTTGCCTCGTTATATTTTGACGTAGAAGGGAACGGATGAGCGATCGACTCTAAAAGGAATGACGTGTAGGGTCCTAGTCCGATACTTTGAAATCGTTCAAATTCACCGTGAAAATATATTTATATTCCTGTTGCGCAAAAGCTCGTCCACACGGTCACTCGTCGGAGCCATCAAATACATTTCTCACGTTTAAATGTAATTTTCTTTACTTTGTGTGTGTGTGTGCGCGTGTGTGTGTTCTGGGAAGGAAAGAGAACAAGAAAAAAGAAAAAAGGAAAAGAAGAAAACAAAAGGGCAAATTAATTTAATAGATAATGCGACGGTGGTATAACGATGCCCTTTTATTGTTCTTATCTACGAATCAATCGGAAAATTCTTTTTTTTTTATCTCTAATTTAAACACCTTAAACTTCGTTATTAATTGCCGAAGAGAAATTCTTTTTTTTTTTTTTTTTTTTTTAATGACGTTTATATAAATAAGCAGCATATATATTCAATTTTTCCAGATGTCTTTACAATTAATTTATTCTTGCAGTTATTGCTAATTCTAATATCGGCTAACTTTCTTTTTGTTCTTTTCTTCTTTTCTTTTCTTTTTTTCTTTTCTTTTCTTTTTTTCTCTTTTAATTTTCTTTCACCGTTAACATAGATTACGGATATAACTTAAATCAACGAACATATATAAGTACACATATGTAGTAGACTTTTTAAGGGAATATTTGTTAACATAACACGTTTCGTTTTGAGATCTTTTCAAAATTTCTTTCTCTCTCTCTCTCTCTCTTTATTTATCTTTGAGAACCGAGGAAAGAAGAGAGGAATAGGAACAGTGGTTTGGTGGTAAAGAAGAACAGAAAAAAATGAAAAGAAAAAAAAAAGAAAGAATAAATAAATAAATAAATACGTAAATTTCTTTCTTTTTATTTTTTTTTTTTTTCTTTTTTCTTTTTATCATTTTTGCTCTAAACACCAAAGCTAGGGTGGTTTATAAGCGGAAGTAGTTGCGGTCGGTTATGAACAGACAGGGTCGCTTTCAGAAAACTCACATTTACGATATATATATATATATATATATATATATATATATATATATATATATATCCTACTATGGTGCGACCACGTATCCTTCCTCTCTTTCCTCTTCTCTTTACTCATCCTTTCTCTCTTTCTCTTATTCTCTCGTTCCCTCTTCCTTTCTATCTCTGTCTTTCTTTCTTCCTCGCATGTGCTTCCTACATTTACCAAGCGTATCTTCGTGAAAGCGAAGGAAACTGCAACGACCGTTTTATACATTTTTGACGAAGAACTATTTCACTCTCTACTCATCCTTCTTTTCAAGCTCTTCTTATATACTCACTTCTCTCTCTCTCCCTCTCTCTCTCTCTCTCTCTCTCGTGTGTTTTCTCTCGCTCTTACTTTTTTTCTACGTGCTTCGTCACGACGACGTAGTAATTTCTAAAATATCGTTCTAAAAACTTTTACAGAAGACTAAGGAAAAAAAAAGTAAGATATTTCTCTCTCTCTCTCTCTCTCTCTCTCTTTCTCTCTTTCTCTCTCAAATGAAATGCTCTTCCCTTGACAGTCGAGAAGAAAAGGAGGACACACAAAAAAAAAAAAAGAAAAGAAAAAGAAAGAGAGAGAGAGAGAGAGAGAGAAGGAGGGAGGGAGGGAGGGAGGGAGGGAACAAAAAGAAAAAAAAGAAGGAAGAAAAGGAAGGAAGGAAGGAAGGAAGGATCGATTTAATAGTTGAGAAAATAGTAGATCTTTTTTAAAGTCGACGTCGCGAAAAGTCGATTTTACGTATAAGGAAAATTGGCCGTAGGTAAAAAAGGAAAATAATTGATGAAACAACCAACGGCGCAGTGTACACATCTTATGCAATTCCTTGTTCCTCTTCCCTTTTCTTTTTTCTTTTTTTTTTTTCTTTTTTTCTTTTTTTCTTCGTTCTCCCTTTTTTCTTTCTTTTCTTCTTCTTCTTCTTCTTCTTCTCGTTGTGTTCTTTTTTTTTCTTTTCTTTCCTTTTTTCTTTTTTTTTTGTATTTTTTACTTAGCATTTGAAATGAATCTTCTTCTGCGGTAAGTTAAGGGGGATGAGGAGGGTGTAGTTTATTCGGGAGGGAATAAAGGAGCGAGAAAGAAGCGTGAAAAATTTTACTGGAGTTCTCACTTACAATTCTCTCTTTCTTTCTCTCTCTTTTTTTTATCTTTACCTCTCTCTCTCTCTCTCTCTCTCTCTCTCTCTCTCTCTTTCTCGGCTCGCATTTGCATCTTAATATTAGATTACAGCTACGGAGGTACAATATCAATGAGAGAGAGAGAGAGAGAGAGAGAGAGAGAAAAAGAAAGAATTAGATAGGAAAAATAAGAAGAAAACAACAGAATGTTTTTTATACATGACTTCCTGAATTTTGGATCAACTTGGGATTACTTGTATTTTTATCTGATAATTGTGGTTTTTATAATAATCTCTCTTACTCTCTCTCTCTCTCTCTTTTGCATAAGCTTTTTGAGTAAATATATGAATTATTCGAATATTATCGACTATCGTTATAAAGAAAGGAAAAGAAAAATCTTGAATTCATAAATTTTCTCAATCGAATAATATAATTATCCTTAAGTATCGATAATAGTATCGATTATTTTAAGAACGTTGTTTTTTAATTAATTCGATATCGTTTTCTAATTAATAAAACGAATCGATCTCGATTTTTGATTAATCGGTTCCGATCAATCAAGGGAAGAATTTAAACAACTCGTTCTTAAAACTCAATATATAGTTTATATAGTTTCTATCTTTGTAATTTCGAACTAATTGATTGATATATCTTCTGTCATTTTTTTTTTTTTTTTTTTTATTTAATTGAAAATATTTGTAAACATTTAACGATGTTGTTACTTCATAACGAAATCATGCATATACACACATACACTCACACGCACATATACATACATGCATATATATATATATGTATATATATATATTTTCTTATTGATCACAAAATTAATTACAAATTTATATCTATAGATTATTAACGTTTAACTCGTAGATACAGATTTTATCTTAGAATAAATTATATATTATAAATTTTATATTTATCTAAACTTTTTTTTTCTTTTTTTTTTTTTTTTTTTTTTTTTTTTTTTAATAATATATTTTATTTGGCATATATGTTCATTAAAGCACGAATAATATGATGTTATATAATGATAAATTGGGTTTTATTTCGTAAATGACGTCAACAATAAGAAAATTTAATTTACATTCAATAACCGTTAATTATGATTTTGAAAATCGTCAAGTTTCCATCTTGGCCATTGTCTGCATTATAAATTTCACGATTTATATAAATATTTTTTCTTTCGTTTACTTTCTTTTTCTCTTTTTGTTTTTTTATTTATTACTTTTTTTTTTTATTTTCTTTCTCCCAAAAAAAAATTTCTATTATATATATTTCGAATAATCGACGTGAACGACATAAGGAATGATTGAATTGATCTGTTATATTAGCCATATCGAAGTTATATAGATTGTTGATACGATCGTCGTCGATCTTAAATCATTTATCCTAATAAGAAGAAAAAGTGATGGAAGAAGAAAAAATCGTCGAGAACACTCATTCTCCTTCAAAAAAAAAAAAGAAAAAAAGAAAAAAAAAAATCTCACCTTTAACAAAATTTCGAAAAGAATGGTGGAAAACAATTTATCGATACATTAAAAATCCCTTCGGCGTTTACGTTATTCTTTGATCGATAGAATGAAAATTCATACGGATTACATTTTGTTTTGATTTTTAATCTACTTGATTATGTCATCTGAATGAAATCCTATCGTATAGAGTTACTTTATAAAAATATCAATCTATGAAGGAAGAAAAAGTTCGCAGAAGGAAAAGTAGAAAAATTATAGAATTTTCTTTCCCTAATACACATACAAAAGTATAGTGATACACCGACGTGTTATTCTTCAAAGAAATTCAAAACTTGTACGACACACAAGTAGTATGTTTCCTTATACATACATATATGCGGGTATACACACAGATACACACACACACACATTATATATATATATATATATATATATATATATATATATAAAGTGTATCGCGTGACGTAGATATATAAGAGGGAGGGTAACGCGTAAGTGGTGAGAAGAAGAAAAAAAAAAAAGGAGAGAAGCTCTGTTCCAACGTCGCTTGATAATTTACTCGGGGCACGATAAGACACTTGTGACAAATGAGGAAGAAAGAGGAGAGGTAGAGAAAGAAAGAAGGACGGAAAGAAAGGCAGAGAGAGAGAGAGAGATAGAGATAGAGAGAGAGAGAGAGAGAGAGAGAGAGAGAGAGAGAGGGTGAAAGCCACGACGACGAAGAAGAGAGTTTACGACGACCCTAAGGGGCGAGGGTGAAAGGGTGTACTTTTGGCGAGAGAAGCCAGGGTTAAAGGAGGACAAGGAGAGTCTGAGAAAACGTGAGAGAGAGAGAGAGAGAGAAAGAGAGAGAGGTAAAGATAAAAAAAAAGAGAGAGAGAGAGAGAGACGATGACTAGGAGTGGTTGCCGTGACACGAGGTAATTACACGGCAAAGTCTGCAGATAGATGAACGTTCATCTGACAAATTAGTAAAGTAAAACGAAAGCGAGACTATCCTTTTCTCTCTCTCTCTCTATCTCTATCTCTATCTCTATCTGTATCTCTCTCTCTCTCTCTCTCTCTCTCTCTCTCTCTCTCTCTCTCCCTCCCTCTCTCTCTCTCTCTCTCTCTCTCTTTATTTCTCTTTATCTCTTTCTCTCTTTCTCTTCTTCTCTATTTCTTCCTATC
>NC_062188.1:3514507-3534507 GCF_912470025.1 Vespa velutina
TTATGGCGAGGAACAATTTTTTCTTCTTTGCTTTTTTTTCTCTTTTTTTATTTATTTTTTTTTTTTATTTTTTTTTTTTTTTTAATTCATAAAACTCCGAATCAATTTTAATTAGATTTGATGGAAATTTTTATTTCACGTGTAAAGAAAAGAAATTCTTAAATCAATTATATTTAATAATTACGCGCAATCCATTTACAAGGGTTATAGTTAATTTTAAATCTAACAAAAAAAAAAAAAAAAAGAAAAAAAAAAGGAAGAAAAAAGAAAAACAAAGGTTCGATCGATTTGAAATTAAAATCGTGCGTGATTTGTTTCTTTTTAAAATTACAATTTATCTTCGATTCATAAAATTTTCATTTAAACGAATTTTATAATTAATAATTATTACATCTGTATAATAACTGAATTGCGAAAGTTATATTTAATTTTTCTTTTTCTTATCTTTTTTTTTTTCCTTTTTTTTTTTTCATAACATCCGACAAAATGTAAATACATATATATACGAGGTTTGACGTTGTAATCTAATTTACATTTTAATGTCGTAATTTGTATAGTAACGATTATAAAAATATGTTAAAACTCATAATACATAAATATATTAGAAATATATAATCCTTTTCTATTTGCATTAAAATGCGAACGTATGGCATGTTGTCTCTCATTTTAAATCTTCTTACGTAAAATTACGTAAAACATAAATTCGTCCTTGTACGTAAGACAAAAACCTATAATCTCTCTTCTCTCTAATACATTTAACGAGCTTTGTTGTTATCAGATACGACATAATATTCGTGAAATGACAATTATTCCTTTCAAAATGCGTTTCTGCAATTATTTAATATTTTTAAATGAATTTTTTATAATAATTAGTAAGATAGAAAGAACAATAGATGTTGAAACGTATACATGTATGTATGTAAATATACATAAAAATATGTTTATATACATATGTACATACATACATACGTTTTATGTACATTAGACGAATATAAATTATAATAAAATAGGTTAAAGAATAGAAGACGATGAAAACGTATACAATAAATAGATATTGTTCGTTCGTAATATAATTTCGTGCGATATAATTCAGCTCGCGAATAAATTATATTATCTCCTTTATTATATTATTTTCTCGTGAAAAGTTTATCGAGAAATGCTCAGAGAAACTTTTAGTTCCGAGAGTGTAGAATATTTGATGGGCTATTAAGGTTGATAAATGAAAGACGTCAATTATCGAAAGAGAATAAGAATAAGATAGAGATAGATAGAGAGAGAGAGAGAGAGAGAGAGAGAGAGAGAGAGAGAGAGAGAGAGAGAGAGAGAGAGAGAGAGAGAGAGAGAGGCAAATGTGATAACACAGATATAAACGCACAAATACATCTTCCATAATACCTACGCATGACTTATTCGTTCGTAGAACAATCAGGTGCATTTGCAGAACTAAGATATGTAGAATAGAGTTGCAAGTAATTTCATCTGGAAGAAACTCGTATCTGACAATGGATAGACAGAGAGAGAGAGAGAGAGAGAGAGAGAGAGAGAGAGAGAGAGAGAGAGAGAGAGAGAGAGAAGTAGATAGGAAGATAGAGAGATAAAGAGAGATAGAGAGATAGATAGAGATAGAACGAGAACGCTTTGCTTCCATGGATTGCCGTTTTAGACAGCTTAGAAATAGCCTTGGGGCTTTGTTAGACTCGACGGTTGAACGCCGAAGACACATAGCAGGGGAAAAAAGATAGTGCTCGTTCTAGGGTTGCAAGAGTGCTTTTTCTTCGGTGTTCTTTCTAGTTGTGATGTGATAGTGGTAAGACATGCTGCTACCTCTATTGGTGGTGTTGCCGCTACTGTATTCCTGTTGCTGTTGATAGTCGTACCAGTCAGACTGACTGCTAAGAGACCAAATGTAACAAGAGAAAAAAAAAAATGAGAAAAAAAGAAACAAAAAAAGAAAAAAAACTCTCTCACTGGCCACGAAGCATTTACGAACTCGTTTCGCGCTTCTTTCGTCCGATGGCCTAGACGTTAATCTCCCCTACCCTTCCTTCCCAACTTTCCTATCTCTCTCTCCCTCTCTCTCTTTCTCTCTCTCCCTCTTTTTCTTTTTTTTCTTTTTCCTTTTCTCTCTCTCTCTCTCTCTCTCTCTCTCCTTTTTAGACGAACGAGGACGATTTGTCCGTCGATAGGAAGCCCGTTCGCAACTCAATTCCGTTCTTGCTATTTTTCTTCTTCTTTTTTCTTTTTTCTCTTCTTTTTCTTCTTCTTTTTTTTTTCACCGCCTTCATCCCCCTACCCTCTCTCTCTCCCTCTCTCTCTCTCTCTCTCTCTTTTTCTTTTTCCTGTTTCGTGAGTGAATTAACTCGAACCTCGTCTTCGTACCTTTCGTATTGCAGTATTAATAATAATATCGTTAAATGGATTTCTGATGTTTCGTAATTATTATACGCTTAGAAGGAGAGATTAATTATTGTTTACTCCTGGAAATATGCAACACTCCATACAATCTCGTACGATAAGCCAAGCTTATCGACGTTAAATCCATCGTTATGGGGAAAGGGGGCGGGGGAGGAAGAAGGAAAAAAAACTTTATTTGGATAAAACACACCAGCGTATCCAACGTTCTTACATTAATGCATTTTGCCTATCGTAGGAGCTTCAAAAAGCTTGTTCGCCTGATGGATCCTTATTCCTGTTAACAATATTATCGAACAAGTACGAAGTGTTGCCTATCTCCAGGCACCATTAATATGTATAACATATATATATATATATATATATATATATATATATATACATACGTATCGATTGAATTATAGCAAGAGTATTTTCATTGGGGAGTAGAGGGGAGAGGGAAGGGTAGGAGGAACTGGTTAATCTTTTTTCCTCGTTCACACTTAGATCATTCAATAGGAGTAATTCGAAAACGTTAAGGGACTCGATTCGTGATTGGTTCTTCCAGAATCGAATCTAGATTGCTGACTTAATTCGACGAATGTGGGCTAATCGAACTCGTAGAACGGAACGTATCCCGCGATAACATTCGTCAATCGAGTAAATTACGAATCGATCTAAGTTGAGATGGTATGAGGAAAAATAGGATTGGGTTACGTGTTTTCGAGAACTAATAAAGGAAAAGATAGTCGAAAACGATTTTCGATTCAAACCAATTTTTTATTTTCTTTAACCTCTTACGTACGTACTACATAAATAATTACGTACATTCTTAAATTCTTATTATAGTTTTTTCTTCCGTCGTTTATAATCATTTAAAATCGTTCGGGAGAAAGAAAAAGAAAGAAAGAAACACAAGTACAAAGTGCCGATCGTTTTTTTCTTTCTATTCGAATTTCGATATATATATACATAAAAACAAAAAAAAAAAAAGAAAAAAGAAAAAAAAGAAAGTAAAAAAGGAAAAGAAAAAATAGACGTGATTCGAGCAACGATGATTCGAATTGAAATAACGAATCGTCGATCTACTTCTCCCGTTTTTTTTCTTTTTCTCTTTTCTCTCTCTCTCTCTCTCTCTCTCTTCTTTTCTTCTTCTTTTTTTTTTTTTTTTTTTTTTTTTTCTTTTCTTTTTTTCATTTTAAGCCATTTCGTTGTAAATTCTTTTTTTACGACTTATGCAAAATGCATAGGAGTTACACGTTCGCGCATTGACGGACGCAACCCAAACAAAATGATACAATTTCTATGCGGGTTTATGGTGGTCGTAACGTTTCGTGACATTTATTCGTGAACTTACTTTCGAACGAACGAACGAACGAACGAAACTCACAAATGGAGTTTAAAATCCATTGTCCGTCAATCATTGAAAAATAAAATATAATATCGCGAACGAAATGTTAGGAATTATTGAACGACGATTAATCGTAATCGTTCATTTAAAAAATATTTCATATTTTAAAAATTAGATCATTTAAACGCTTTGATACATTCAACGTGATTACGTAGAAACGGGAATGAGCATATTGCTAATTATAGCATTTGTTCTATAATTTGTGTGTACATTGATTTTAGTGATAGATAGCTACCGACTATCGGTGCGTTCCAATAGGGCACGCCCTTTGTAAGCAGTGATAATTGACTGTTTGTATTCGCCTCCAGCAGGCGAGCCACGTGTTGAACTTCCCTATAGGGTTACTACAGGTAGACGCTTGCAAATCCATCACAAGCTCTCCCACACTGAAACTCTCAACCATTACTGCCTACGTATGTATATTTCACGTATTACGCGCATATACGTTTATGTATTTATATATATATATATGTGTGTGTGTGTGTGTGTGTGTGTGTGTGTGTCCATGCACATATACATGCATGTGTACATACATAGATGCATATACGTATGTAGATATGTCGATATCGTACATAAATAGGACATACATATGAAGCTTCTCTCTCGTCATATGCGAACGATCAATATTGAAACGCAAGTAACGATCGCATCGAATTGTCGTAAATTCTCGAGGGGAGGGGGAGAAAAAAATATCAATAAGGAAAAGGACAGTTGAATGGAGCGTAGAGTGAATGTTGAAAAAACAAATAATAATCGTACAATTGTGAAATTTTAACGTAAGACGGAAGATAAGAGTTAATTTTGTTGTTGTTTTTTTTTCTTTTTTTTTTTTTTTGTCAACAAATATTTTAAATCCTTTCGACCTCTCATAGATACTTTCCAATTTGTATATATATATATATTTTTTTTTTCTTTCTTTTTATTTTGTTGCTTTTTATTTTTTTCCTTCCTACCTTTTTCATTTTGAAACGACAGGCAACGAAATGTATCCAGCGGAAAATATCTTCCATCTTGAAAACTGGCAGCGTATCGTCGTCCTTGATCCTACATCATCTCGTTGAAACCGCTTCTTGAAACATCCTGTCTATTCTTTCCCGCCTCCTTCCTCCTCCACCCCTCTTCCTCCTCCTCCTCCGTTAACTTCATCCCCTTTTCTATTTCTTCCCTTTTCTCTTCTTCTTCTTCTTCTTCTTCTTCTTCTTCTTCTTCTTCTTCTTCTTCCTCTTTTACTTTTAGTTCTTTTCTTCGAACACTGTGTTCTGTAAAAATATGCACATATTTTCATGGAAGAAACGTCATCGCGTAAACACTCCGTCCAGCAAAGTTGAAACGACTTCGTCGCGTTGAAAGTTTCGCTTTGGTAACAGAGAAAGAAAGAGAAAGAGAGAGAGAGAGAGAGGGAGAGAGAGAGAGAGGGAGAGAGAAAGAAAATATACAGTAGATATGCCTCAACTTTCAAGAATCTCCAATGGAAAATGAAATGAAGTCCGTTGGGTGTTTCGATTTCCTTTACATATCCTCTCATCTCTATTTATCTATCTCTGTTTTTTCTCTCTTTCTCTCTCTCTCTCTCTCTCTCTCTCTCTGTCTCTTTCTCTCTCTTTCTCTCTCTCTCTTTGTCTTTGTCTGTCTGTCTATACATAGAGATTTCTCGCTACGAATATCACTTTTGTTTTAATTAGAAATAAATCTCAAAATATTAGAAAATTCTACCGACGATATAAATAAAAAGAAAAAAAAAAAAAAAAAAAAAAAAAGAAAAAAAAAAGTTCACGAATCATACAATTCACGAATCATACAATCGTTTTAATTGAGCTTTAAATTGATCTGAGATTGTCCTAAGACTTCCTAAATGTACAATTAGAAGGATTAAATAAGTCGTGTTGTTTAAAAATTTTGTTGGTTTTAAAAATAAATGAAAAAAAAAAAAAAAAAACAAAAACAAAAAAAAAACAAAACGTATAACGAAAACGAGGTAATACTTTTCTCGTTTTCATATACGTATATAATATCGAATTATTTATACGAGACATTAGACGAGACGTGAAATACGCTGAAGTTTCCGTTTGCCAAAGTAAACTTCCCGATTAGCATCAGGTACCATCATCATCAAGCGTGTCGTTGACAACGTCAACAATGTCTCGACTCCGGCACCGGCACTGGCACCACTCGCACCCTCGCCCCTCCCCCCAGCCCCCCATTGCACCCCGTCAAGTCCCTGAACTACGACGAAGAAGTGCAATTATATCTTGGAATCCTCGCGTGACTCGATTCCCTCGATGTCATAACAGCCTCGTACCGACATTGATTATGCGAACGAGTTTCGAGGTTCTTTTTGATAAAATAAATGTCACTTATAAATATATATTTATGTATCAGAGATATATATTCGATTGTACGAGAATTTTCAAATTCTCGAACGATTGTTTTATTAATTTGAAGGAATTGTATTTTTTTTTGCTTTTTTTTTTTTTTTTTTTTGTTTTGTTTTTCTTCTTTTCTTTTATACTTTTTTTTGTCCTTCCTTTTTTTTCTTTTGCCCACCAGAATTATCACGAAATCGAATGATTTCTTTTTATTTATTTATTTATTATCTTTGTTTTCTTTTTTTTTTTTTTTGTTTCCTTATCTTTTTTGAAGAATGCTGAAATTGAACGTTGTCACAGATTCATTTACTTTGACCTAAACCTCTACTGATAGGGAATGATAATTCATTAAAAAATCGTAAACGGTAACGTAGGTTTGTGTGACATATCGTTTGAAAGCTCTTTTAATTATGTTTGCAATGGTGATGCGTGTTCTTCTTTTTCCTGTTTTTTTTCTTTCTTTTTTTTTTTTTTTTTTTTTTATTTCTTTTCCCTTTGTAATATCAATGTCAATGGTCTTCGTGAAAGTACGCGTAAAAATAACTTTTATTTTTTTCTTTTTTTTTTTTTTTTGTTTGAATGTTGAAAATATGTGTCGTAGATATTGCATGTAATAATAAAATCTTTGATCGGTGTTACGTCGAACGTTCCGAATTACATTTTATTTCGATGAATATATGTTTGATATATTGAATAATTATTCGTCCAATAATATAAAATTATATAGAAAAATATAATAAATTGATTATCTTCAAATATAATAATAAAATTATTGAATATAACGTAATTTTACGAACGTCAATTTAAATCCATTTAATAAAATTGAAGTAAACGAAATTTGAGTAAAAAGAAAGAAAAAGGAAAAGAAAAAGAATTTAAAAAAAGTTCGTATTACAGGATATAAAGGATAAAAAGGATACAAAGGAAAATATTCTCAACGATAAAAAGGGTCAGTTGTTTTTCTCCCAAGTCGATAGGAAAGAACAAATACGCAATAACGTTTGTCTAATAGTAATCGAAGGAACGAACGACTTCCTGATGGTCGATCTTTAATCGTACGAGAAGAGTTGTGTCATTGTTCTCTTTATCGAGAAAGGGCAGGAAGAGAGAGAGATAGAGAGAGAGAGAGAGAGAGAAAGAGAGAAAGGTAAAGAGTTCCCTTTACGATATAGTGTATTACTTTGGTAATCCATTGGCCTTTAGCCAGAATTCTCGTTTGACAGATTCCATTTTCGTGCGTTTCGGGAATCGACATCAAGTCGTCGTCGTCGTCGTCGTCGTCGTCGTCGGTATCGTCGTTTCGACGATAGGCCATCTGGAAACATATAAGAGTGAGGGGTAAAGGGTGAATTCACAAAAGCCAATGAATCGTATATATGTATATATGTATATATGTATATATATGTATCTATGTATATATGGATATGTATGTATTTATGTACATATGTACATATATGTATGTATATATATATGTATGTATGTATGTATGTATGTATGTATGTATGTATGTATGTATGTATATATGTATGTATGTATGTATGTATGTATGTATGTTTCAGGGGTTTCTCCAGTCTCGTTAAAAGTTTTCCCTTGCGGAAAAAAAAGTCAAGTTGCAGTGAACGAGAGAAAGAGAGAGAGAGAGAGAGAGAGAGAGAGAGAGAGAGAGAGAGAGAGAGAGAGAGAGAGAGAGAGAGAGTTTGTCCCATGTGTACAAAACCAAACGAAGCTTTGTGGAAAGCTTCTCTCTTTCTCTCTCTCTCTCTCTCTCTCTCTCTCTCTCTCTCTCTCTCTCTCTCTCTCTCTCTCTCACGTCGAATACAATTCACAAGTACACGGTTATTTGCAAAGTTCGCAACGTGCTTCTTTCTTTTTTTCATTTCTTTCTTCCTTTTCCTTTTTTCTTCTTTTTCTTTTGCATCATACGATCGACGTACGTTAGGAAAATAAAGAAAAAAAAAAAAAAAAAAAAAAAAAAAAAAAAAAAAAGGAAGAAGGGAAGATAGACAAAAGAAACAAATTTGTAGAGAAGAATAAAAAAAAAAAAGAAAATGTAAAGAAAAGGACTTATTTCTTTGAAACGTACATTAGGATGTACTACCCTTCCTTTATTTATTTATTTATTTTTTTTCTTTTACTCACCCTCGTAAATATCTCTCGTCAAATAATAATTATTCTCTTCAGATCTTAAAGATATCGTAAGGAATTTTTTTGAAAGAAAAAAAGGAAAAAAGGAAAAAAAAAGAAAAGAAAAGAAAGAAGAAAAGAAAAAGACCGAAAGAGAAACCAAGGGAAAAGAATAAAAAATCCTCACCGACTACAAATTCGTATAAAAAAAAAAAAATCTCCTACATAGTTAGATACAAAATAACGTTTGAACTGATCATAAATTTTTCAAATGAATCGATACGAATCATTTACTTACGCTCCCTATCACAATATTATCCTAAATCCCCCGTATCATATATAATATTAACAAGCTTGGCATCCCCTACCCCTTCACTCCTCCATCCCCCATCTCCCCACGTTCTAACTATTGAATGAATATAACCATGTAAATACGTAATAACCCAAGGATCTATCGTACGATACTTTACGCAATGATTTATCCAATGATCCAAGAAGCGAGTCAACTCGTGATAATGTGTAATGATATCACATAAATACGCGATATCACGAGGCTGGCTATCTAATCACCGAGCGATCGAATTTCTCGTGATATGTTAAGGTAAATGACCTCGTGACATCTGAAATATCCCCATTCCGATCCCCTCTCACTTTATATAAACACCGTTAAACCCCCATCTAACTCTCTATCATCATACCTCGGGTCCGCCGCCCTTCTCTCCTCACCATCTCATCTTGTTCTCAAATATGTATCACGAGCAATACAATATTAAGCCGAGAAACCAACAGTTATTGTACCTGAAGTTCAATGGCGGTAAGGAGTAGAGGGAAATAAGGCAGCATGGCGGGGGTCTGGCGGGGGGAGGGAGAGGATTGGAGGTATCGCAAAATTGTGGCTCGTTAATCTCATGGAAATCTTAATCTCGGCATGGCAATGCGAAACCGATATTATGCAAACCAAGACCGTTAAATCCCTTCTCCCTCCCTCCCACTCCCTTTTCCAACCTCATGCTTCAGGGGTTAAGGGATACCTTGCTTTTGCTCGTTGTAATATAGTTAGATAGATAGAAAGGCGCATCCTCTCTCACCACACTCTCAATACACTTCTCGCCTCTTGCATCCTGAAAATCAATGTGCCCTCCTCCTCCTCCTTCTTCTTCTCCTTCTTCTCCTTCTTCTCCTTCTCCTTATCCTTTAAATCCTTATCCTATCATGATTTCAGCGACCGTTCTATTACGATGTTTCTCACTTTAATCCCAAGAAAGATAGAATAAATCTTTGAAAACGATCGAGAGAAACAGAAACGATTGATCGTATTCGCGAATAATATTATTCGATTTTAAACTTTGTTTATTAATATATTTTAAAGAGGATATCATCGAATAATCTTATAATCAAGATTAAGATACTTGAGTCTGATTGATAAGTTAATAACTTATTTTCTTTTCTTTTCTTTTTTTTTCTGTTTCCTTTTTTTTTTATAGAATAGACGGTAAAGCCAGATTCTTCTCTGATCGTATAATAACACGGTCTTCTAATGACATTTCGGTTATTCCGTGGATGATCCGTCACGGACGATTAGATTTTATTAATCCATTAGCAAAAGCTGTAATTAATAATCGTTCTAGGGGATATCGATCAACGAGACCAGACGCAACCGCCACTAGTTATCAACCCTTTACTCTTCTTCTTCTCTCTCTCTCTCTCTCTCTCTATCTCGCTATCTATCTATCTCTATCTCTATCTCTCCCTCGTTCTCGAACACACACACACACACATACGGAGAGAGAGAGAGAGAGGAGAGAGAGAGAGAGAGGAGAGAGAGGAGAGAGAGAGAGAGAGAGAGAGAGAGAGAAATATTGCACATATATACGTACGCACCTCTTCTTCTCATCCTACCGATTTCACACTCGTTTAGATCTAGTTTGCGTAAAATACGCGTCGACGTTGCTTATACGCGTTCTAAACGACTATGTCAAAACTAATTACCATTACGTTCCATTTGGCTTTAACCTATCAGACGAAAATTCGTTAGATTCACGAACGACGACGACGACGACGACGTTAGCTAACTAGCTAGCTAAAGTCCGGCGATCGATTTATGCCATTTAAGTTTGCTTCCGTTACAATTTTTTTTTCATTATCTTTTTTTTTTTTTTTTTTTTTTTTTTTTTTTTTTTTTTTTTTTTTTTTTTATCGAGTTTCGAACAAAGAAAAAAAACAGATAAAAGAACTAAGAAAAGATCATACGATATAACGTTCAATCATATTGTTAATTTGCGCTATTAATTAATTATCATGAAATAATAATGATGTTCTTACGATAATGCGAGTTAATTCTTTGTTTTTTAATGATTGAAATCTTTTTTTATTATTCTTCATGCAATTGACTAATAATCGAAGAGAACGTTGATCGGATTAAATCTGATCTCCTCTAATTCAATCTTTTCCTTTGTTTTTCGAAAAAAAGGAGAAAAAAAAATAGGAAAAGAAAAAAGAAAGAAACGAAGATTATTTAATAAAATATAAATACGCTTAAACGATTTGGACATAAGTTTATAATTAATTTTCTAAATGAATAAGTGTAAAAGTAAACGCTAATTATACTTACTTTTAATAATTCAAATTTATTGGAATTTTCGAAGAAGAAGTTTGACAAAGGGATATTGGATTAGTATAGTAGCAATTAAAATAGTATTAGAAAAATGAACGAATTAAAATTAGATTAGAATTGGAAAGACGAATGAATGATAAAAGAGAGTAATTAGATAGAAAAACATGATAAAAGAATTATATTAATTTTGTTATAATTAATTTTCAAGTATCATCAATAGTATAAACGAATCTTTCGATAACGTTCTAATGATTAATTATTACGACGAATAAAAATAAAATATAAGCCGGTAATGTCGATTAATATGCGACGTCGATAATTCGGATTTATTTAATTCCACCCCCCCCCCTCTCTATCCCCATCCTCATCCCATCCCTCCAAAAAGAAAAAAGAAAGAGAAAAATAGAGATAGATAGATAGAGAGAGAGAGAGAGAGAGAGAGAGAGATAAAAAAGAAAAGGACGAAAGGAATATCGGATTGACTTAGCAATTAAAAAAAAATATTCGATAAAATGAAAAACCAATGAGAAACGTGAGAAACGAAAAAAAAATAAAAAATAGAAGAGAGAGAGAGAGAGAGAGAGAGAGAGAGAGAGAGAGAGAAGAGGAACAAAACGTATAGAAAAGAAAAAGGAAAAGAAATTAGAAAAAAAAAAAAGAAAAAATAGAAAAACATTATAACGAGAATCTTTATTAATTTTCGGGATAGTAATTCGCAATGTATTCGTCGAATTACCAACGGGAAGTAACGAAAACTGATTATCGTGATTTCGTAAGGTCAATTGACTAATAACCGGTTCTCTATTTACATTTTACAGGATAAATCGATAAATGTATAATCGATGAATGTTAGTGGTTAGCTTGAGAAAATTTGCTTTGGTTACGATGATGGTTTTATCATCGTTGTCAGTCCAATATTCTCTCTCTCTCTCTCTCTCTCTCTCTCTCTCTCTTTCTCTCTTATTCTTCCACTAGCTTATACTGAAGAATAAAGCAAAAGTAAAAAAAAACGAGAGAGAGAGAGAGAGAGAGAGAGAGAAAAGGGAAGAGATGAAGGAAGAAAAAAGAGAGAGAAGTAAAAGTCAGGACCGGAAGGTAAACCGAGGGAAACGGGAGGGGAGGGGAAAAAAAAAGAAAGAAAAAAAAAAGATAGAAAGAAAGAAAGGAAACCCGTGGCGATGTCGATAGAAAAGATAGATAGATCGCCGATATGGTTTAAGCTCTTTATAAAAGTTCTGAAATTTAGCGAGAAAATCGTTTGGATTAACTGGTGATACTGTTTGGGGATCCTTTTGACTTATCAAAGTACCCGATGGTCGTCCGATTTTATGACATAATAAAAAGGGAAAAAAGATCCATGATAATCGGGCGTTTAGATGAATCGATTGATTTTTTTCGTTCAATTGAATTTTCATCGATTAACCGAAGACATAGACATAGACAGACAGAGAGAGAGAGAGAGAGAGAGAGAGAGAGAGAGAGAGAGAGAGAGATTGCTAAAGGATTTTTGATAAGATATTTAGAATGGA
Organism: Vespa velutina; assembly: GCF_912470025.1. Taxonomy (NCBI): domain Eukaryota; kingdom Metazoa; phylum Arthropoda; class Insecta; order Hymenoptera; family Vespidae; genus Vespa; species Vespa velutina. The sequence goes on from NC_062188.1 coordinate 3,526,943, forward strand.
CTTTAATTTACGATCATACAGATAAACGAATATATAATTTCGTTTTTTTCGATCGATCGAATTATACGAATAATTAATTAATTAATTTTCCAAGCAAATATTAATATACGATAGATTCGATAACGTGGATAGATAAAAGATTTATAAAAAAAGGATGGTGGTAATAGAAAAATAAAAAGAAAGAAACGAATTATTATTTTATTATTAATCGAGAGTTATTAATTAATGTTCCTTGTTTCTAAACTGTAGAATCGAGCTCATTACGATGATTAATAAGTAAATAAATTAATAATAATAATAATAATAATAATAATAATAATAATAATAATAATAATAATAATAGTTGCAATTAATATACATACATATGAACTCTCGAATCACCGCATGATCTTCATCAAACATAATATATAATCATTTACACTTTCATGGGATAGATTTTAATTTAAACGTAAAATAAGTCTTTTGCGTACGTCTATGTACGTTTCTCTATGATTTACGTTAAAGAAATATATATATATATATATATATATATATATAAATATAGCACATAGTATACGTAGTATGTACATTGATAGCATGATAAATCGATTCTCAACTCATTTATAGGAAAAGCTTTCGTTCGTGCTCGAGGAAACGCGATAACTTCGTGATATCGGTGCAACGACCGAACCCGTTTCTTGCATGCATGGAAATACGAGTATTTCTCGAAGCACGATTGATTCTGAACGAACGATGCTACCATACACACCTATTATACCAGAGAAGACTAGAGCCAATATCGAATGGATAGACTTTTTGACTTGGTCCAACGAATAATTGCAACTAGCACTTTGATAGTACAGAAGGTTTCGATTACTCGAGAATACAACGATTAAATATCACTATCCTATACAGGGTAGGCCAAAATTATCTAAATGATTTAAAAAATCAATTATTCTCTTGAGAGATCTAATCTTTATCATTCTTTTAAATTGTAAAGCTATGGGATCTAGTTTGTTAAAGAACGAACATGATTGCAAGCTTAAAGTGACGTCGAAAAAATAATATTTTAATATGATCTAGGTTATATGATCTCTTTCGATCCATCTCGAAACTTTTGATATACCCTATGATATATACATAACATGTATGCATACACCCACACATATTATGTATACATATATATATATATATACTATATACAATATATATGTGATTATATATATATATATATATATATATATATATACTATATACAATATATATGTGATTATATATATATACATATATGGTTAGTTCAAATTGATGCACCTATCGAATTATTCTATTCTCAATCAAAGCGAAACTCGGTAGGAAACAAATATACGGTTTCACCAGTCGCCAACTATATAGAAATAAAGAGAGAGAGAGAGAGAGAGAGAGAGAGAGAGAGAGAGAGAGAAAGTATAACATTGGCTGATGCTAAAGCCACTGAAGTTCAATAACCCTGTCTACCTAGTAAATCGAGAACATCATACCTTATTGTCGCGCGAAACTCGACGATCATGTTCGACAACGTTCGTTACGATTCTTTTTTCAATTCGATCCTCGTCGATGATATAATCAATATCGAATATAACATAAACGAATATCGATTATATATAACTTTTAAATCTCATACGGATAACGAAGTTTTACATTATTGAAATCAAATTCTTCGAAATCAAAGTGATCATATCATATATTTTTAATTAAACGATACGCACTTTTTTCTTTTTTTCATATTATATTGTTTTCGAAAATATACGAAGGGAATAATAAAAATGAGAAAAGGAAGAAAAAAAAAAAGAGAAAAACACCGGCGGATATGTATGTATGTATGTGTACATGTAAACACAGATCGTGTTTCGAGGGGTCTGTTAAGAAGAAGAAAAGAAAATTAGAAAAAAAAAAAAAACAAAGAAAAAAGAAAGAAAAAGAAAAAAGAAGAAAAAATCAACGACACGAAACACATACGACAGATATACGAGATAAAGACAAACATAAAGAAAGAAAGAAAGAAAGAAAGAAAGAAAGAAACAAATGAAGAAAGAAAGAAGGAAAGAAGAAAAAAATTATAAAAAAAGAAGAAGAAAAAAAAAAAGAAAACGAAAAAAAGGAAAACAAAAAAAAAGAAAAGAGCCCATAGATTCAATACTTACAAAAACTTCGTGATATAGCTGCCAGCTGGTTGAGAACGAGGGCAGGGTGGTTTTGGGGGAGGGGGGGGGGGGGGGAGAGAAGTAAGGGGAGACATAGGGCACGGGGAGAAAAATTGAACCGTTTATAACTTTTTATATAAACGCTTCTTCTATGCGCTCGTATATAATTTTTTCTTTGCTTTTTTTCTTTCTTCTTCTTTCTTTCCTTTCTCTACCTCCCTCCCTCCCTTCCTTCCTTCCTTCCTTCCTTCCTTCTTTCCTTCCTTCCTTCCTTCCTTCCTTTCTCTTCCCATTCTGTTCCCCCTCTTCCACTTAGCCTTTACTTTTTATTTTTCACCGACGATGGAACAAAGTTTTTCAGGGTGGGGGGGAGGGGCGAGAAAAAGAAAATGGATAAGTTAACGTAAAAGAGACTCCTTAGAGACACAGTTTGGGGGTACATACCAACGTGAATAATATCATACATAATCAACGAACTTCACACACACACACACACACACACACACACACACACACACACCTACGTTGTGATACGTGTAAACTGTGAACTCTCTTCCTCATTTCATCCCTCGTCTGGCCAAACTATCCTCTCAATCCCGATCACGAGCTCTCCCATGATCTATCAATCCAATTAGCAAAATTTCACTGATGGGGGATCAGTGAATGTTGAATGGAAAATAGAAAAGGAGATGAGGACAAAGAGAAAAATAGAGAGAGAGAGAAAGAGAGAGAGAGAGAAGGAGGTAGTGATGGAAAAGTGGATAGATAAAACGGATAGAGTCGGATATCTAGATAACCGGATTTTAAGCGCTGACTTCTCGTTCTCCTCGATTTATAGGCCGATGGAATATCTCCCTGGCCGTCGTCGTTATCCAGAACTCGAAGAACAGCTTGATAGGCAGACTTACGAGGAAGCGGTGCTTCAACTTCCGCTTGTGATCCTTCAAGCTCGCGACGTACGTTCGCGTGTTTTCGTTAGAGAATGAGTGAGAGAGAGAGAGAGAGAGAGAGAGGGAGAGGGAGAGGGAGAGGGATAGGGGGTGGTTGTGACTGTATACCATTCCCTTTCGCACCCTTATCTCTCATCCTTTTCCATACTTTCTTCTTACTCTTCTATTATACTTCTACTTCTTCTTATTTTTTGTCTTCTTTTTTTTTTCTTTGTTTTTTTCTTTGTTTTTCTTTTTCCTTTTTTTTCTCTTCGTTTCACGACAACACAGTCAAATCGAACGAGACCTCGTCTATTGGTTAAATATTTAATTATTTCGAAGTTAACTCATTGTAATTATATTTTGTACAATCGTTATCATTAATCTTTTCCTTTTTCTTTTTTTTTCTCTTTTTTTTTTTTTTTTTTGTTTTGTCTCATAATGATAGGAGACATTCTATATTACTTTAGTATTAATTTGGAGAAATTAAGTCGTTATTATTTTCTTTTTATACTTATATATATATATATATATATATTTCTTTTTTTTTTTTTTTTTTTTTTTTTTTTTTTTTCTTTGGTTCGTACGATATTATATACTCGACTTTTGCAATTATACGATTTAGTAATATTTCTTGAAATCGTTTTGATAAATCTATTCATCTTCATATCTTTCTCCCTCTCTCTCTCTCTCTCTCTCTCTCTCTCCCTCTCTTTCTCTCTTTCTCTCTCTTTCTCGTGCAAATCTAATTCTGTCAAAAATAAAATAGAGAGATAGAACACGAGAACGAATAGTTGGAAGAAGTAGGGGATGGGATTTACGCGTTCGGTGCCACCGCGAAATCGGTTAATTAATGGAAAAACGGCCGTAACTCCACGATGATTAATTGCAATTTTATCGGACTCTCTTCCTCTCAGCCCCCTCCCTCTCTCTATCTCTCTCTCTCTCTCTGTTCTACGAGATTGTATTTTCCGAATTGCAAGACAAATTCTGTTGATGTTACATCAGCTCAATATCTCTCTTTCTCTCTCTCTCTATCTCTCAATCTTTCTGTCTCTCTTTCTTTCTTTCTATCTTGTTCTTTTGTCAAAATCGAGATCCACGAATTTCGTTAAAACCTCGTACGATTTAAGCGAACAGTAATGTCCATCTTCGAAATAAATCATATTCAATACTAAAAAACATCACTTTACATACTTTGTATTGAATTCTTACGAACGTTTTCGTTATCATATTCGATATTAGAAATTTCATATTCGAGCAAGTCCATTACAACTGAGCTGGAAAGTCTTGTGCGATATAAAGGAAGAGAAAAAAGAAAGAAAGGAGGAAAAACGAAATGATAGTAAAAAAGTGGAGATGCTTATCATCATAAATATAATCATTGTGATGCCTTTCAACTTCTTTCATTTAGCATGGATGATAAACGATTCTCGAATAAAAATGAAAGTTAATCTTGAACTTTTCTAGTAACAATTTAAATTTAAATTCTTCTAAACTTGGCTTTGCTTTATTATTTGCTTATAAAAAATAATCCAACGTCGAGTTCGATTGGTTTCGTAAATCAAAAAATTAACTTTTGATGTTGTTTGATAAAAACGAACGATTAAGTAGAAAAAAAAAATTTATTTTCTTGTTTAATTGTAATAACAAAAATATTTTATGTGAACTTTTAAAGATATTGTAAGTATAACGTAATACCATTAACGATAGTAATGATTATACTCATATATAGCATATAAGTATATCGTCAAACTCTATGAAGTGAAACTGTTTAGTTAGCCGAATACCTATAAAGTTAATCCCGCCCCTTCAAAAGTTAATCCTGTCCCCTCTCTAGTTAAACCTGCCCCTGTCTAATTTGACCCGACCCTTACCTAATTAGGACCCACAAGTTTGGACCCTACATAGTTGAACATGCCCTTAAAAAGTTGCTCCTCCCTCTTCAAAGTTAGCACCGCCCCCTGTCTGGTTAGTCCGGCCCCCTTCATTGTTAGTTTCGTCCACGCCAAAGATTGACCCGCCCCCTATCTTGTTAGCACGCCCCCTACAAAATTAGCCCCTCCTCTTCCAAAGTTGGCGCCGCCCCCTGTAAATTTAGCCCTACCCATTTCGAATGGGTAAATAGGAAGTAGTTGAAAATGTTTTTGCCTTTAACAAAAACACAAGAACTATCGTTGCACGATAATGCGCGGTGATATGGGCCGACTGCCAATTGAATGTCTTGGATTAATAACGTTAATAGTAACTTCAGAACTGTAATGCAAATTGGGTGATTAAATTTTCTTCTTACATACATGCATACATACATAAATACATACGGTATGAAAGAGAGAGTGAGAAAGAGAGAGAGAGAGAGAGAGAGAGAGAGAGAAAATTAATATAATTGAGATTTAAATGAAATCTAACATCCTGGGCGAACTTTAACACGATAACAGAGCATTCCAATCGATTTTATTAAAAAAAAAAAAAAAAAAAGACGTTTATAAATAACTACGAACGATATCTCTTTCATAAAGAAGAAGAAATTCTTTATCGTGTCTGGGTTATTCATATCGTTTCACTTGAAGTCCGTTTCACTACTTCTAAATATGAATTCAATCGATTGAAATTATTCATTTTTTCTTTCCTTTTTCTTTTTCTTCTTTTTTGCATATTCTCAAGAGGATCAGTTATTAACGATGACATATTTTTTAATGAAAATAAGAAAAAGAAAGAGAGAGAGAGAGAGAGAGAGAGAGTAAAAGAAAATTTCGTTATATTTAATGCAATATATATTCGATAATAATAATAATGATGATGATGATGATGATGATGATAATAGAGTCAATAATAAATGTAAAGACTAAACGAAAGAGACATTCCTAAAATATTTAGAACGATCAATAGATCGCCAAATTAATTATACAATAGAAAAATAAATTAATTATCCTTGGATATAATACCATCTGATGAATAAGAAAGAAAGAGATAGAGCGAGTAAAAGGAATTTTCGTTATATCAAATTGTACGAATATAATTATTATTATTATTATTATTATAAAGTAAGAACGGAAGAGATCTATTTTGACTATTCAACATGAAAATGATCAATAGATCGCTAAATTATGACGAGTGAATTAACTATGCGTACGATGGTCCTTTATCGTTTAAATGACGATGACGACCGCTTATCGATTTCGGAAAGAGAAACGAGCTATTCGTGCCGATGCGACGTATAATAATTAATAAAGCCCATCTCGAACGCAAGCCTAGTTCGCGCTCTCTGACACGAACTAGAAAATAATCTATTCGATGGGCCGTGCTTAATTTTCAAGCTGCACGAAAGCTTACTCATTTTATTTATTTATTTTTTTCTACTCCATTACCATCATTTATTATTATTATTATTATTATTATTATTATTATTATTATTATTATTATTATTATTATTATTATTATTATTATTATTATTGTTATTATACATACATATGTGTGAAAATTAAAAAAATTCTATTAACTTCTTCGTTGGATTATTATTATTATTTTTTTTTTTTTTTCTTTTTTTTTCCCCTATACAAATAGGAATATCATTTCTCTACTATTGGGGTAATTTGAAGTTAACTTGAGAGTTGAATAGAGTTACGTAAAGTATCCAGCTGATTCGTCACACATTGTGTGACTACGAGTGTCGACGTGGTTGCATAATTAACGTAGCTGACTCAGCTAAGTTTCTCCCTTTCTCTCTCTCTCTCTCTCTCTCTCTCTCTCTCTCTCTCTCTCTCTCTCTCTATGCTTAGCAACAAGCTTCTTTCTTCGTATAATCTTTTTTCTCTCTTCAATTTCAATTTCACCTTACTGCTTCTTTTTGAGAAAAATCGGCGGACCAAACCGGCACGCGTTTTATTTGACTCTTCAACCCTTATTCTCTCTCTCTCTCTTTCTCTCTTTTTTTCTCTCTCCCTCTCTCTCTTTCTCTTTTCGCCCAGCGACAGCTGAAACCGCTGCTTTCCATCACGCGAATTCTTTCTCCACGCGGAATTCCTCTTTGTTAGGCTACCTAACGAACATTCCTCTAACGGCGTATTTCCATAGAAATGTACGGCTAACTAAACGTTAGATGAGCACAATCGAAAATTAATATCATCCGATGGTCGACGGTGATTTTTAACCCTCAAGAAAAACTTCCTAGCAATTTTTTCATTTTTGAATTTTTATCATCCTCTAAGATATTTTATCATATAAACGTCTAACGATACGTACGGACGTATCGTGAAGTGTAAAAATCTTTTATATATATTAGATGGACCGGAAAGTAATGTCGTTTCTGCGCATATCGATATTTGATTGTTAAAAATTGTTAAAAATTGTTAAAAATTTATTCGTTTGTATTTAATTTAAGGAAGCGACATTACTTTCCGGTCCATCTAATATATATAAGAAAATAAATTTAACATTGTTCTTTTGTAACATTAAGTCGTAAAGTTATTACATGATT
>NC_062188.1:3557007-3564507 GCF_912470025.1 Vespa velutina
AAAGTTCTCATTGATGATCATTGATAAATCAATAAAAAAAAAAAAAAAAAAACAAAAAAAAAAAAAAATGAAATAAATCATTCCTTTATTCTTTTCCATTGGACAATACGAATAATTTTTAACGAAATAAATTTTAATATTCGTCCGAAATATTTTACATAGTAATATGAAAATATTTCTATGTATTATAATTATCTACGAATTTCTAAGAATTATATTATTTATCATAATAACAATACCATCAGTTGAAAGCTTTTAGAAAAATAATAAATAAGATATCCAATAAAGAGGATATATAAATGAAATATCTTATGAGATCTACTCATCGTCCTAAAAAAGAAATTAGAAATTCTTATAATCCCATTATTAATATTATTATTATTATTATTATTATTAATATTATTATTATTATTATTATTATTATTATTATTATTATTATTATTATTATTGTTATTATCATCATAAAGAAAAGATAAAAATAATAATGAAAATAAATGAAACATTCCAGAGGCACAATTTATGTTTCGTAATAAAGAAATTCATTGAATTCTTATACCTCATTATTATTATTATTATTTTTTTTTTTCTCTCTCTCTCTCTCTCTCTCTCTCTCTCTCTCTCTCTCTCTCTCTCTCTCTCTTTCTCTTTCTCTTTCTTCGTTTTTTTTTCCTCTTTGTATAAAAATACAAAGTAAAAGGTGTATAATGTAAATAAATGTTAATATATATCTTTTTAGGCAACCGTCACCAAGCTCTGGCACGACGGTAACATCAACGATCTCATCAAATGGCGGAGATGGCGATGGCAATCAAGTGATCGGCATGTATGCTGTTGGTACAAGCGTTCCAACGTCGACGGAGACGTCAACGATAACGCCGGTAACGACAGCGTCCTCGTCTATCCAGATGACCGGAAATACCGCGATCGGTACTCATTCAGTCACAAATATTACGAGAAGCGTGTCCGCACCTACGGCACCAAGGCCGCACGTTCAAATTAATAATTCGGCCAGTGTTTCTGCTAACAATTCGCAAAGGCCAAGACTAAGAAGAAATATGAGTCGTACCGAAGCCATTCGAAAGTGAGTCGAATTATTTGTCTTTATTTTTTTTTTCTTTTTTTCTTTCTTTTTTTCTTTTTTTTTTTTTTTTTTTTTTTTTTTTTATAGCAGAGAAATCTAAAATTTGTTTGAAAATAATATGCATTTAAATTTCATCGCATTGATTTCTTTTCTTTTTTTCTTTTTTTCTTTTTTCTTCAAACATCTCTCTTTCCATGAAAATTTTAATAAAATTTATAAGCGCGCTACACTCATATAAAGAGTGAATAAAATTCATTTTCGTTCTTTCGTTTCTATTACTCTTTGTAAATTTTAATTCGTCATAAAATATTTTTCGTATCATTACATTAGTCATAAATTTTTTGCCCTTTTTTCTTTTACATTTAATAAAATTTATAATCGTAAACCAATTGCCGAACGCGAATCATATAGATTTGTCGTTTCATTCGCTGACATATATTCAATTTCATTTCTTGATAATATTTTTCACGTTTGATTTCAAATTACTTCTCGACGTGAGATTCTCGATTATGAGAATTGAAAGGAAAAAAAACAAAAAGACAAACAAACAAACAAACAAACAAACAAACAAACAAAAACGAAAGAAAAAGAAGAAAAATATAAAAAGAAGGAAAGAATATCTTTATTCATCGAAAAATTATATACATATACATATATATATATATATATATAAATATATATACCAGATTTTCTTCATTACTCTCTAATTTTCTGGTTTATTCGACGTGACAGTTACATCAAGCGTGAAACCGCACAATTCTTTGGCGTCGACGAAGAAACCGAGACCGCGGAAAAGCAGAGATGGTTGGATAGACGACGACGAATGGCGTCGAGGAAGTACGGTGCTCTGGTGCCGGAACATAGACCACCGGACCCAGATATTACGAGGGACGTACCGGATACCACTGACATACCCGAGGTGAGTCCGTTTTCGAAAATTCCCCGAAAATTGTCGAAATTCATCGAATAACAGAAGATAACGTTAGGGAGGAATGGAGGGAGTGGAGATGGGAGAAAGAGTATAACTAAAGAGGAACGTGTTACGTTTTAGTGAAACATCTAAATTCAATTATTATTCATTCCTTGATATTTCAATTTAATTTATCAAAATTCATTCGTCCTTTTCTTATTGAATAATTATTAATCGTTTACATTTATAGCTTTCAATTGATTATCTATAATAATATATGTTTGTACGTAAATAACTTATAAATATTTCATTGTGGCGCCTGAAAAGCCGACAACATTTCATACATCACTGATAAACATAAAGCATCGCCTGCGATACAATATTATCGAGCTTTGTGTAGATTGTTGCATATTTACAGGCGTGACGTCAAATCCAACGATCACATAAGTAATCGTGATTTAGAATTTTTTCAATTCTATCTTTTTTTTTTTCTTTCTTTCTTTCTTTCTTTCATTTTTTTTACGGTCGTATCTGAAAAATAGGGGAAAAAAAAAGTAAAAAAATCTCTGAAAAAAATTTACAAATTCGACAGCCCAATAGTGAGTGAACGATAGAAAGAGAGAGAGAAAAAGAGAGAGAGAGAGAAAGAGAGAGAGAACGAGACTCGAGAGTTTCATTTCGGTCTATCTCGATCGTTCTCGACCATTCAATTTCGCTATTGCCAGGCGCAAAGACCCTCAGCTATCGTCCACCAAAAACTTTTCATCGACTCGATCGTGCATCTGCAAACGAGTTTTACGTTTTCGCTCCTTTCTCTCTCTCTCTCTCTCTCTCTCTCTCTCTCTCTCTCTCTCTCTCTCTCTCTCTCTTCGTGTTAAAATTTGCCAACCAAAATTGTCACGTATTCAAAATGAAATTTTTAATCCGTTTGGGAACGTTCGTTCCCGACATCTCGTGACTTTGATCGGTCGTAGCTCGATCGTGAAAATTATATGCGAAAAAGAAAAAAATAAAAAAAAAAAATAAATAAATAAACAAAATGAAAAGAAATCAAAAGAGAAAAGAAAAAAGATACGTATCAATGAAATTCTATAGCGACGTATTTAAAACGCATATATGTAATATTATCAACGAATATATACATATTTCTGAATACATACAGATTATATACAGACAAACTGAATATATACAGATTGTATACATATATATGTATATGTATACAAAATCGATATTTGTGGATCTTAGAGTAGGTATCTCTGAATGATGACAAGCATATGACAAATCGTTTTATTCCTTGTTTTAGGGCGTGACATTGAGACGATGGCAACAACCTGTACGTAGGAAAGATTCCGTAGCAAGGATGACACTGTCGGGACTTCACTACGTGGTAGAGGTGAGTTTTAGATATCAACCAGCTATCGATTATAACGATCGAATCCAATTTTTATACGTCATGGATGCGTAGATCACGATCGACAAAGTACATACATATATTATCCTAAGATCATAGTATATCGAGAGAAACGTGACTTTTATATTCCAACGTTTTATCTTTCGTCTTAAGATCGTTGAAAGATCGATAACAATATGACGTTAGAAAATACGATACAAAATCTTGATTTATATTCGTTCAACTTTTTTTTTTTACAAGCAAACAAAAAAATCGCCGAAATACATTCGGCTAGAATTGTAAATATTTATTTTAGAAAATGTTCATTACGAATCGTTTAAAATAATGAAAGATTTGAACGTATATATATATATATATATATATATATATATATATATATATATATATATCGATTAAATCTTCTCCGAACAAATTATACGTACATCGAAATAGTATTATATAATAATATAATCATCTTAGAAGCGAATGAACGACGACAAATCGAGTACTTTGTTGAAGATCATGTAATGACTGGAAATGGAACCGAATGAGAGGAAATCTGACTGCGGTTAATCAGCGCTCTCTGATCGCCTAGTCGATGTTATCCGTCTGAGTGTGTCGGTAGTTAAGTCGCCTTGAACTTAAGTTACACGTCCGTACGGAAGTCAGCACGATCATTAAGCTAACGAGAGTCTGGTAGCCCTCTTCCGTTTTACAAGCACTAGTTTCAGCTTTCCTCGAAGTAAAGCCATACGATCCTATAGTATTATATACTTGTACATAACTACTCTGCACGTACATACATTTATATATATATATATATATATATATATATATATTTATTTATTTATTTATTTATCTATAAATAAATAAATATAAATAATAATATAAATATAAATATATAAATAATATATATATATTTTTTTTTCTCTCTTTTTTTTCTTCTGTATATTACTATTGATTATATATATATATATATATATTTACATATCGACAATATTTCTCGTACGTAGCCAAACGCTTTTCATAAACTTTCTTTCAAGCTCTTTTATTCTTTGAAACGTCGTCATTAGGATGTCATTATGGGCCATTAAAATTACGCCCACTCCCATCGTACGATCTCGATTATTTTAAATTATACGCTCGAAGTACTTTAAACCATCGTAGTTGTTGTTGTTGTTGTCGTCGTCGTCGTCGTCGTCGTCGTCGTTTGTCGTTGGAACGATGAGGAGAGGGAAAGGGGAGGGAGGGAGGGAAAGGTGGACATAGAGCGTGAGGGTTTTCTTTTTTCTATTTCTTTTTGTTCTTTTTTTGTATTTTTTTTCTTTTTTTTTTTTTTTTAACCATGAGAAGGGAAAGGGCAGGGATGGAGGAATGAGGAGACCGCTTGAAAAATGTCGAATAAAAAAATCCATTAGGAAATTTCCATAAGACCGTGTAAAGCGTATTTAAATGGATCGAAGGATGATGATTACTGTTAGGGAGAAACGAGGAGGTGGAGGAATAGGTGTAAGTGTGTAGGTATAACTATATAGGTGTAGGAGGAACGAGGACATGGGGGTTAAAAATCGAGACGCTTTACTTTTTTAGATAAGTGAAAATCCAAGCTTAATGGGCCGTGATATCCTGGAAATTCTATTAAATGGTACGCGCTGGTAAGACTCTCGTCCGCTGTCTCTCTGATATCCAAGACTACTTACTATCAGAGGGTTATAACCATGGATCTTTTCGTACCTCTTTTAGGTACCTAAAATCGTTTTAGATCGTCCAAGTGTACCATCATCATCCAATATCCGATGTAGAGATAACCCATACGACATTTTTACCGCGTTTCAGATCGACGCGGCGATCAGGATATTAGATTTGAAATTGTCAGAATTCGAAGAATCCTTCTCTCTCTCTCTCTCTCTCTCTCTCTCTCTCTCTCTCTCTCTCTCTCTCTCTCTCTCTTTCTCTTTCTTTATCTCTTAAGCCAGTAAAACGCTCTACGACACGTTCCTTCACTATACTTTCTTTCCGATTGAAATTCTTTCTCGTATCGATAAATACATAACCAATAGTAGAAATACTTGAATGTATGTATGTACGTGTGTACGAATGTATGTATGTGTGTATGTATCTTAGTCTTATATTCTTCGCAAGTTCGATACGATACGATTTTTATTGACAAATTGTTCCCCGCTAACAAATTTATTATTTATTTCTATTCTTTCTTCTGTCTTCTTTCTCTCTGCTTTTCTTTTTTTTTCTTTTCCTATCTTTTTTTCTTTTTCCTTTTCTGTCATTCATTTCTTCTTTCATTCTCTTTTCCTTCCTTTCTTAATATTTATTTATTTATTTATTTATTTATTTATTTATTTCATTCTTTTTTCGTCTTCAACGAGAAGCAACAAGGAAACAAAGAAAAAAAAAATAAACATAATACCTTCGTGTGGTACGGAAAAAAAGAGAGAAGTGATAGGGAGTGGAGGAAGTGAGAGGGAGAGTAAAGGGAGAAAGAGAGGGAGAAAGAGAGAGAGAGAGAGAGAGAGAGAGAGAGAGGAAGGGTAGTTGAGTGGGGTGGTGATGGTGAGGACGACGCTAAACGCATCGCAACGCGCGCGTTAATCCTCAAGGGAGGAAGAGGAGGAGGGAGAGGAGAGGGAAACGAGTATGACCGATTTTTCATAGAGGTTCGACGCGTCGAACTGGTACGTCGAACCCACTGCCGCCGCCACTGCCGCCGCCATCACCAATGAGATTCGGTATTTCTTTTTTAGCCGCCATTGTTGTATGCGAGGTTGTTCCATTCGCGAGGTTTCCCGACAGTGAAAAACTGTATCTCTTTCTCTCTTTCTCTCTCTCTCTCTCTCTCTCTCTTTTTTTTCTCCTCGCTATATGCCTCAGGCATACGAACTCGTTTCAGTTTTGTTGGTTTTTCGCCAGTTTTCCGACAGAATGGGCAACGTCGAAGTGGCCAGGAGCGTAACGTAAAACGGCCGAGAGCCAACGGCACCGTGAAATCCCCGTGATTCTTCGAATTTTCATCAATTTTATATGACAGATCGATTTTTTGGATCCAAAAACATGATCCCTCCGACGCCTTGGATGTGTCCGATTTTCTTTTTTTTTTTTTTTTGTTCGTTTGTTCTGTTCCTTTGTCTTTGGTTTCTTCTTTGTTTACTTTTTCTTTTTTTTTTGTTTTCTTCTTCCTTTTATTTTCATAATACATCTTTCGACTTCTTTTTCTTTTCGTTTTTTTTTCTCTCGACGGAAGCAACTAAATAAAAATAAACGTTATTATTGTCATCGTTGTTGTTGTTATTATTATTATTATTATTATTATTATTATTATTATTATTATTATTATTATTATTATTATTATTATTATTATTATTATTCGTTATAGCTTTGATAATAATCACTATATGCATATATATTTATATATTTAATCATATTATATCTGTATGGGTTAAGTAACATATACATATTTAAAATATTATTATTATTTTTTCCTAAGTATTTACGATAATAATAATAATAATAATAATAATGATGATGATGATGATGATGATGAATCATTAATATAAAATCCATAATCTTATCTTGATATCCAATTCTATTTCTTCGTGGATATTTTAAATCGAACAAAATCATAAAAATTATTTAACAAATGCCAGGTAATGTCTTCAAATGAAAGATGTCGAAGCGATGTCACGTAACCCAGAAAGAAAGAGAAAGAAAGAGACAGATAGAAAGATAGACAGAGAGACAGACAGAGAGAAAGACAGATAGATAGATAGATAGAGAGAGAGAGAGAGAGAGAGAGAGAGAGAGAGAGAGAGAGAGAGAGAGAGAGAGAGAAAGAGAGAGCATCGGTGTTTAACCATGAATATCAGGAGAATTGGAATTATAATTGGATCCTGAGAGTACGATCCCGAAATTCTGACGGCTCGAAAATCTATTCGGTCACGTTCAATCCCATTCGATTTCCATTTTACTCCTCCCATCAAGCTCCCATCGGCCCCGAAGGACCGTGCCTGACTCTCGCGGTGTTGTACTCCGAGATTTGTATAACGAGATATCGAGGTCACGTTCCATCCGACCGAATGAAAATGAGACAAAGAATATTGATAATAA
>NC_062188.1:3567007-3569507 GCF_912470025.1 Vespa velutina
GTCTCTAGTGGAACTTTATAGGAGCTCGTGGCATCCCCGATTCTTCCTATCCTTCTTCTCGTCCTTTTACCTACTTCCTTTTTACATCCTAGAAAAATTCGTCTGTCCCTTGGCGAAAAGTAGAACTAGGAACTTCTTTTTTTTTTTTCCTTTTCCCTATATTTTTTTTCCTCTTCTTCTCACCTCCTTTCCTATGTTTCTTTTTTTTTTTTTTCTTTCTCTCTTTTTCCTTCGTCGCCATCCTATTTTTATTTATTTATTAATTTTTCTTTTTTTTTTTTCTTTTTTTTTTTTTTTTTTTATTATTATTTCTTACTTTTATTTCATTTCTTTCTTATCCTCGTTAACGTTTAACACGTTTGATGATCTCAAGTAACGAGAATATCCTTCAAACGACTCGTTCCATGTTGGATGTCATTATGACGATAATATTATCTATGGATAATTGTATTCGTACGATAAAGAATCGTTACGTAAAATCATTACGTGTAGAAGTTAAAACATTACGAAGATTTGTATGAATTGATAATTATGTTAATCGAATCGTCGATGGTAAATCAAATGCCGAAATATCTTAACAATTACGAGCTGTACAATCTTTATGAGGTTTACAATATATGATAATTGTAATTACGTCAAGTGATTATCGTATGGTTTGAAAACACCATAAAGATATTTTCTAAGCAATTATGTTAATCTAATATACATGATAATTTAATTAACCAAAGTATACAATTATACGGTATATACTCTTCCTTCGGTATTTCGTACAATAATATATATATATATATATATATATATATATATATATATATGCATATATATACACCTCAAAATAATTTCAAATTGTGCACTTGGGATGGATTGCCAAATCCAAGGTATTTTGAATAACTTTCATTTATACAGAATGAATATAATTATGTCTACAAAAAAATACTTTACATTTTTTGAAACCTCGAATATAATGATCAATAGATTGAAAAACTTTTATTTTCAATTCTGTCATTAAATAAGAAATAAAATTCATGAATCATGCAATGCACAAATTATTTTAATTGTGCTCAAAGTTGGTCTGGACTTTTCTACAGGCACAACTAAATATATATATAAACCCCATAAGAATTTTAAGTAATCCATTCGATTTAGAATTAATTCGTATTATTTCACATTATCGTTGCTGTTCTCTAGGATCGAAGGATAAAAAAAAACTTTAAGAGAAAAAAGAGAGAGAGAGAGAGAGAGAGAGAGAGAGAGAGAGAGAGAGAGAGAGAGAAAGAAGAAAACAAGAAAAATGTGAACTCTGTCGAAAAAAAAAAAAGAATCTACAAACGGCCGTGATCGATTAATGTCAAATTTAACGAGACGGGAATTCGCAGGCAATTAACTCCCGGCGATACTTTCAATATATTTTCGAAGTGATTTGTTGGCCGATCGTGTCAATTCGATTAACGGCGCAAAAGAGCGCCTGGGTCTCGTGCGTCCCACGAAAATCCAATTGTCCGTGGGCGTCCGTTAAGTTCTACCAGACGCGACGTAGAAAGTTTTCGCGTGTTTGTTCGCTCTGCTTGAACGTCATAGTGCTAAGCTCTTTCTCTCTCTCTCTCTCTTTCTCTAAATATATATATATCTTTCTCTTTCTCTCTCTCTCTCTTTCTCTCTTTTGCTCGGTCATCGACGATCTTCGACTTGTTTGCCGGCTTAGCACTAGTGGATAATGCTTCCCCGTTAATTAACGTCCTTCACTTTACTTCTACTTTACTCGGCTTTTCCTCCTCCTTTCGACGAATCCTACTTTCGCGTCTCGACTTTTCAACGTTATTTCATTTAATAAATGTCTTTCCCGTTTCTTTGGAGCAGTGCAATAGGAGAAGAACAGAAGGAGATATATATAAAAAAAAAAAAAAAAGAGATAAAAGGATGAGAAGGAGGAAATGGAAAAGGAAGAGGAAGAGATAGAAGAAGAAGAAGAAGAAGAAGAAGAAGAAACCTTGACGATTTATAAAACGTAGTAGATACGCTTACCGGTAACAGACGTAGCAACGTTTTAGTGCAATTTCGAACGGAGAACTTTGATAATGCTGAAAACTTTCCAAGAGCGAGCCCATGGGAACGATACGCGTCATCCCCTATCTACAAATTGCTCATATTGCCGATTCTATGCGACGCGAAATTTATGTTTCATTGGATGAGAAAGAGAGAAACTTTGCTCTCTCTCTCTCTCTCTCTCTCTCTCTCTCTCTTTCTATCTCTCTATCTCTCTTTCATCCTCTCTTTCTCTCTTTTCTACGTATACGACGGATGACATTCGAAAACTAGATAAAATATTTCAAGTATATATATATATATAGATACAGATACATACAGATATATAGATATATATATACAAATACATACATAGATACATACTTACATACATATATATAGATTTCCAAATAATAAAAATTCGTACGAAAGGTATCAAAAAGTTTAAAAGAAAATAAATTTCTAGATAGTTTATATA
>NC_062188.1:3582007-3597007 GCF_912470025.1 Vespa velutina
TATTATTTGGGAATAAGTTTTCACGATAAACATTTTAAATAAGTTCACGTAAAATAGTATATAATTATAACTATATGAATGAAAAATTAGTAACTTAATTATTGTGAAAGATAATTAATGAAGTCGTATAAACGAAAGGCCAAATAGCTTTTTTTTTTTGTCCTTTTTTTCTGTGGCTTTTTTTTTTTTTTTTTTTTTTTTTTTTTTTTTTTTTCATTTCCTCATATCATTTTATTCTTTTTCTCTTTTGTTGAAACTCTAATGCAATATTACGATACGTTAAATTAACGAACGTAAATGAGAACGAGAGAAAAAGTCCTCGTTCCATCCTCCTCCCCATCCCGTCCCCTCGTCTCACAGGGTCCACTCCAAAAAAAAAAAGAGAAAAAAAAAAAGAAGAAGAAAAGAAAAAAGAATAGTTAAGTAACTCAAATAGTTTTATATTAAACTCTTCTCTCTTAGAAGAGAAAAAAAAGAGGAAGGGTTGAGAGAGAGAGAGAGAGAGAGAGAGAGAGAGAAAGATGGGTAGGTAGGTTTGAAAAAAAATAATTGGGGAAGAGATTTAAACACGAAATACACACAGACACACACACACACACACACAAACACGCATGGGCGATATGATAACATCGAAAAGTCCGCGAAACACCGAGGAGCTCCAATTTCAAATTTTTATCTCATAGTAAAGCACACGCCGGCACGTTAAATTTCCCACGCAACACGCGGCCATAATTTTTAATCACTTTATTACCGGACGTAGCAATGCGAGTGAGAAAGAAAGAGAGAGGAAAATTACAGAAGCGTTATCTCCGTGTACGGCTGTCGTTCTCGTGGACACGAAAATGTTGTCCTCCTATTTATAAAAATATAATGTACATGGAATATACGGTAAAAACATATTCCGAACCAGTTTGTGGACCATTATATTTTTTCAAATCTGACGTTTCGAAAAATTTACTCTCTCTCTCTCTCTCTCTCTCTCTCTTTCTCTATCTGTCTGTGCCTTTGTTTTTCTTTCTTTTTCTCTCTGTCTCTGCTCTCTGTCTGTCTGTTTTTCTTTCTGTCTGTCTATCTGTTTTTCTTTCTGTCTGTCTCTCTCTCTCTCTCTCTCTCTGTTCTCTGTTTGCCGATTGTTCTTTCTGTCTCTCTCTCTTTCTCTCTCTCTCTGTCTATTCCTGTCCTGTCTCTCTGACTATCTGTCTGTCTGTCTCTCTCTATGTTTATTTCTGTCCTGTCATTGTGATTATCTCTCTCTCTCTCTCTCTCTCTCTCTCTCTCTCTCTCTCTCTCTCTCTCTCTCTCTCTCTCTTTTTCCCCCAGTATATGTACATATCTATCTATTATACCAACTCGTGCTATATCCCCATGATGCATCCCGTAGGAAACGTTTCTGTATAATATGTATCTACGATATAACTACGGTCGGTTCCCTCGAGATTTGATATGCACGCATGTGTGTAAATTTACCGAGAAAACATGCGTTGCGAAGATGTGTGTGTGTGAGAGAGAGAGAGAGAGAGAGAGAGAAAGAGAAAGAGAAACTAAGAGAATATCAAGAGAATATCAAGAGAAACCAACAACGTAATCCTTGTCGCAACTTCTGTGCAACGTTCATGAATATTTTGACGTATTCTCGTTACTTCCTTTGCGAATTGTTCGTCGGTGTGTTAAAAAAAGAAAAAGGAAAAAAATGAAAAAGAAAAAGAAAAAATAGAAAAGAAAAGAAATAAAGAAAAAGAAAGGGAAAGAGAGAAAGAGAGAAATAAATAATAAAAGTCAGCGAATGGAATACATTTTTGAAACACGTTTTTCCTACTTTCGAAAACACTTTTTCCTTTTCTCTCTCTCTCTCTCTCTTTCTCTCTCTTTCCCTTTCTTTTTATATCTCTCATCCATCGCTCTTGCTCTATTTCTCATAAAAGTCACGATCACCCTAGATCGTTCGATCAGAGATCTTCCGAACCATAGAAAAATTAGTTTTCACAGAGAATATATCTCGTCTAGAAAAAAAAATAGAGAGAAAGGGAAAAAGAGAGAGAGAGAGAGAGAGAGAGAGAGAGGAAAAAAAAGAGAGAAAAAAAGGAACATTTCTCGTGAAAACTATCATATGTATTCTCTGAGTGTCTCGACATGCGCACTCATACATACACGCGCGCACATACGCACATATACACATATGTATGTATTGGAAAGAGTGAGTGAATGAGAAAGAGAGAGAGAGAGAGAGAGAGAGAAAAAGAGAAAAGATAGTCCACACGGAGAATTACTGCCTGTCGTATTTAATTGAAAAGCGGCACGCAGCACGCACGGATCGAGCAGAGATCTATAAATTTTCGAAGTAGCCATTGTGCAGAACCATTCTCTCTCTCTCTCTCTCTCTCTCTCTCTCTCTCTCTCACTCTCTCTAACTCTCTACTACCGACGTAATTCCTTCTCGTATGTTTGTGTTTGCCAGTAGTTACGAATATCCTTTACTCCCACACGGTAAAGAGATTAGAATGAATCTTGCGATACTTTAGATATCATTGAAAATTACAAAATGGTGGAAACGATGCTTTTGTTTGATATATTATACGAGTAATATACTTTACGTCAAATGTAACACAGACAGCTAAGATTTTCATCTTTTTATTTTCTAAATAATATTATATATCGTACATTCGTACATTATATCAAATCCCCATGGATAAACGTTTTATAGACAATAATTCAATATTTCAAATTATTGCAAATTAAATAGAATAAATTATCCTTCTTTTTTTTTTTCTTTTAGAACTATTTATCTTAAATATAATCATAAAGAGAAATTATAGAAAATTTTATATCCAAATTGGAGAAATATGATGAGCAATTTTAAAAAATTTACGAGAACAAAATGATTAATGATTTTATTATTATTAATAATTAATTACTTTCTAATGCTACTTTTCTTCCTTTTTTTTTTTTTTTTTTTTTTTTTTTTTTTTTTATATATTTCTTCTTTAAGAATTATTTAATACACATTGTATATATGTTAATCAGAATTATAATTTACGCGTTATCACAATATAAATTATTCCGACAAAGTGAACGGTGAAATGAATTTGTTTTTTTTCTTTTTTAATTGTTTACTTACAGTCATTAGAATTTCTATTATGCAATAAACAGTTCAAACATTAAAACGTGACCTATATAATAGAAATTCAAACATTGTACCATGCGATTAGATTTATCTTAATCATATAATATAGAAAGATTTTTAAATACTTTCGCGTTATGTTTGTATTTATATCGTAATGATATAACTGAATACATGTGAAAAATGTCAAGTATAAATAAGCTTATTATAATATCGTCGTAAGCAAGATAACGCAATGCAATCCAATGCAATGCAACGCAACGCAAAGTTATCATAATCGAACGAGAGTCTAGCTCGAATAACAGTTTTCCCATATAATCATATACGCTCGATCGAACGCAAATATGCCGAAGGCTGTACATTATGAATTCAAATGAACGAACGTCCTGTTAAATTATATTTTACCATCCCATGTACATATATATATTTATATATATATATATATATATATATATATATATATACATACATAGTTTTGCTTTATGATTGTTAACATAGCACACATACAATAATAGATTGCTTTTAGTTTAATCCAGAAAAAAGATAGGAGAAACACGCGAAATGGGAAAGAGAAAAGAGAGAGAGAGAGAGAGAGAGAGAGAGAGAAAAAAGAAGAATAGAGAAAAAGTTGCGAATGACAGGAAGCAACGTTCGACTATAGTGAAAGACAAATATTTGTTAAAGGGCCGAATGGCGATCTTGATAAATAAATAAAGTACCGTTTTAATGGAATACAAATTTACCTGACATAAAAACTAAACGATTATCAAAGGATCGTTAAATAAGAAAGAGCGAAAAATAGAAACCTTTCAGGTCTATTCTTCCTTTTTTTCTTGTTTCTTTTCTTTTTTTCGACAAAAAATCATTTATTATTTGCAAACGTTAATTATTCCTTTTCTTATCGTATTATTTAATCAATGATAATGTATATATAATAGATAGGTATTACGTAAATTTCTCACTAAGGAAGTCGACGAACTTAGCAAACTGTCGGGAACACGCCACTGACAGAAATAGTCTGACCAATCGTATACTTCCACTACTGTACTTGTCATTGTCTGCCCATTACAGACCGTAGAAACTTAGTCTATTCTCCTTATATATATATATATATATATATATATATATATATATATATGTGTGTGTGTGTGTGTGTTATTCTAATGATGTACGAAAATGGAGTATCAAATCTAAATAGAAATAGTAAATTCTAATTAATCTTAGAAATGATATATTTTATCAAAAATTTTTGTCATAGAAATGTTTTTCATTTCTATTGAATGATTTTTCGTTCAACGTTGATAATCGATGCTCAATATAGCGTTATATTCGAAATTCATACTGGATAATATCGATAATAGAACTTAAGCTGGCTTAGATGCTACTTCGACATTGCATTTATAACGTTAGTAGTAAAGCAACGTAACGTTATAATCGTATAACACGTTTATAACTAGGGATGTGTATGAAAGATAAAAGCCGATCGCGGGTATTAAACACGACTGGATCGCAATATAACTTGAACGCAGGAACGAACCTACGCGCTTAACAAACAAATCGATATTAACCTACGACGACGACGACGATGACGATGATGACAACGACGACTACGACGACAACAACGAACTTCATCGTAATAATAATTATTACAAGAATTCGCGAAGCTTTAGCTCGTTGTCGCTTTTGATTATGATAATTTTCAAACAGATTTAGATCTTATTCAATCGCTGCGTATGCTCAACAATATTTTCATAAAGAAACATAATGAAAATGATTAAAGACGTGTAACATGCTAACAATAATAACAATAATAATAATAATAATAATAATAATAATAATAATAACTCCGATGAAAAAGGTATTATGTTCGTGCACCATTGGTACTCCCAATTAATGAACCTTGAACTATTGCACTATTGATTATAAATGCGTTACGCGTTATAAATAATTACAGAGATAATTAGATAAAATAATTCACAAGCTCATTAACGATCGTTGTAAAATCACATTACCGTGAAGGGCCTCCGATCAATTGTTACCTGTGTTCGCCATGCATCGCCAATCGACGTGAAAGCCCATAAGTTAATATCAATGAATGACGTTCCGGCTTCTCGAAATTAGCAGCCAACGCGATAATACTATTATAGATTCGTGACTGTAATGGACGTATACAGTCGGCCATGTTAAAGGACGATGAGCTTGGATGAATAATCGAGCTATCATTATATAGTCCATGGAGAGTTGATTTTTAAACTATTGTCTTTATAATCTGTTCAATGATAAAATGAACGTTTCAGTGGAATTATTAGCCGTTGAATGAACACGGTAATCATCATCAAACTGAGAGAAAGAGAAAGAGAGAGATAGATAGAGAGAGAGAGAGAGAGAGAGAGAGAGAGAGAGAGAAATTAACTTATACGAATGATTTGCTCAAATACTTCGAGTATTTAACAAAAGAATTTTCATTCTAAACGAAACGAGCTCGAAACGTTCGGACTTATTAAATTTCGAGGAACTCCTCGTAAAAGTAGTTTTCCTTAAAAATGAACTATCAAAACGTTACTTGCATTTATGATAACTTGGACGATTTCGCACGAATGCACGCGAATATACCGAGGATTTCGTGATTGGTAAGTTGTAAGAGGTCTGTGCAGTTGCATCTGTAAGGTTAATTAAAAATCTCGAGATATGTTTGCTCTTTCTCTTTCTCTCTCTATCTCTATCTCTATCTCTATCTCTATATCTCTATCTATCTCTCTCTTTCTCTAGGAAAACAAGTATTTCAAATGAGGAAAGACGTTATCGTCGAGTGAATCTGTGCTTCGAGAACGTGCAATTCGAGGAATTTCTAAAAGGGAATATCGTGCTACCCTTTCAAAGGGAAATAACCTCTAGTTCGCGTAGGAACTCGCTTGATATGCGGTTAGAGGCGCTTAAGCTCGTTAAAAACGACATAAAGCCCGATAACTTTCTACGAATACGAGCGTAACCTTGTAATTTGCCGGCTTTCGTGCATCGTCGGAAAATGATTACGATACTTTCTCTTGCGTATTACAGAAGACTGTAACACAACCGACGTAAGAGAGAGAGAGAGAGAGAGAGAGAGAGAGAGAGAGAAAAAAAGTCATACACATATATCCTTATCATAATTTTATCTCTAGAATGGTGCGCGTTTGTAACCTTTAATTGTCGTTAAAAAATATATCTCGATGATTGAAGTTCTTTGAAAGTCTCCCTATGTTATATTAAAGTTTTTAATTTTAATTACACATCAAACATTGTTCCTCGTTGTAAATTAAAAATTTAAATATGGCGCGACGCGTTCGCGATTCTTCGATCGATATATCGATCGAGAGCATCGAGTCAGTACCATCTAGCGGTTATTGGTACGAATTAAAATTACCGCTCGGCACCTAACGACTTATACATACATTATAGAAAAAATGAAAATAATATTACGTAAAACTTGGAAGTAATAAAATGTTTCTTTTTTTTTTTTTTTCTTTTTTTTTTCTTTTTTTTTTCTTGAAACGAATAAACCAAACTTATTATTTTCAATGGATCTTTGATTATTATCGTTGGGCTATTGATTAAATTTTTCTTTTTCTTTTTTTTTTTTTTTTTTCCTTTCCATTTCACAGTCACTGACGAGACAACGTCCAAGAGAAAGATCTCGAACGAGGCCAGAATCTCGAAGCTTTCCGCCAAGCGTAATTGCCTATCTGTCAAGGACAGAGGGCGTATCATCCCCGGAAAACGGCCAGGAAGAAGAAGAATCCTTTTTTGAAAGGCCGCCGCCTCCGCCACCGCCATTACCGCCGCCAGCTTTGACAACGAGTCAGCAACAAACCCAAACGCAAATCGAACAGACTACTGGGGGATTGACTAAAGCTGAGGATGTCGATGGCAAAATTGAAATTCGAGATTCAACGAACGAACGTGAGACGAGCGAGGAATTGGTCAGGTATCGTCAGATTCAAATCCTTCGTTCATTCATTTGTTCATTCCTTCTTTCCTTTCTTCCTTTTTTCTCTCCTTTCTTATCTAATTTTATCGAACATTTAATAGTTCGTAATCGAAGATTGTTTTCGATTACTTTTGGGAAAAAATAATCGAATGAAAAATATTGATTAACGTCCATTGCAGATTCGCACAGCAAAATGAGGAGAGGAGTACGATCGACGGACAAGTTAGGAGACCTCATCAGGTCACGAGGGACCATTATACTTCAAGGTAAAATCTAAAATTGATTATAATGATATTTAAAAAAAAAAAAAAAAAAAAACAAAAATTGTTCAATATTTAATTTACATGAGATGGAGTGGTACACGAAAGTTTTATGATTAGATTTAGATCACGCTTTTATTAGGGCCTACGTGTGCTCGTCGTCGAGAAATAATAATTAATATCGATAAATTGATAAACTTTTCTTCTATCCATCTACGTTCGATGAATACATTGAAAATCCATTTTCATTTGTATGGAAATTTAATAAAACTATATCACGAGGTCGAGCACACGATGTATACTCTTTACAACGAAAGAAATTACAGAAAGACAAGTTGGAGCAGGTCGAAATACGACGGCCCATTGAGAGAGGACACAAGGATGCAGCAAGAGGATGGTGTAACTTTGAGAAGGGAAATGACCGGTGGTACAAGAATCTCCCCTAGTACCATCGATCGTGTCTTCGATAATAGTAATCGACGTCAATATGGCATGGGAATCGTTGGTCGATTTTTCGGGTATGTACACCCGATCATATTTATTTTAATTAAAATTATTAATCATTTTCGTTAAAACTATACTAACAAATTTTGAACGCTTCAAACAAATCAAATTATTATACATATATATATAATTTTAATTATAATCAAATATATAAAATACATAATATATATATATATATATTATTAATTTTCTATTATACAAATATTTATATAAATAATTTCATTATGACAGAATATATATTTTGATTATTATATTATCTATGCTTATATATGTATATATATATATATATATATATATATATATTTATTTATTTATTTATTTATTTCTTTTTTGTATTAGACAAATATTTATATAAATAATTTGATTTACAATCATTATATGAAAAATATAATAAGAACGAATTCTTGAAAATGACCTAAAAATATTATTCACACGAAACGCTCGTTCACTTTTCACCGTTCGTTTAACAAAGTTAGTTCTATGTACTAAGCAACGTACATAGAAAGAGAAGATAAAGAGAGAGAGAGAAAGAGAGAGAGAGAGAGAGAGAGAGAGAGAGAGAGAGAGAGAGAGAGAGAGCGCAGCTTTCTATGAAACAAGGACCTCTCCGGTGCAAGACTCAAGAATCTCATGCATAAATAAATATTAATGGAAAGAGCTGTTTGTACCAATTCAAAATTGAATCTCAAAGTTAGTATACTTTGGTTTCGTGCTTCCACGTCACAAGAGACGTTGTGACGTAATAATCATAAAGTAAACTTCAAACAACTTGCGATCGACATTGTCTTCGTGATAACAGTGACGATGATGATGACGATAATAATAATGATGACGATGACGATGACGATGACGATGACAATGACAATGACGATAATGATGAAGATGATGAAGATAATGCAGATGATGATAATGATTCAAGAGGTATCATAGTTAATCACTTGTTTTTTTAAAACAGATTTAATAAGCATACATTTCTCGCATTGTAAGAAAGAGAGAGAAAGAGAAAGAGAGAGAGAGAGAGAGAGAAAGAGAGAGAGAAAGAGATAAAGAGAGATGGACTAATGACTCGTTTAATGCTAGAATTTCAAGGTGGATAATAATAGTACCCAGGTGCGACATCAAATGTCATCTTTGACACGGAGAATGATTGATACGAGTCCGCGACATTTTATTAAATGTCACGAAACGTCAGCGGCAATGTTCGTCGGTTTAATAGTACTGGGTAGACTTGACGTAAAACTACCGAGAAAGAGAAAGAGAGAAAAAGAGAAAGAAAGAGAGAGAAAGAGAGAGAAAGAGAGAGAGAGAGAGAGAGAGAGAGAGAGAGAGAAAGAGAAAGAGAAAGAAAGAAAGAAAAAGATAGATAGATCTTAAATTCTTTTCTCCCTCGTATATTTTCAGGAGATCCTTTCGGAAGAGTATAACCAACAAACCGGAAGTAAGAAAGCAACTGGACGATTTTGAGGATCACAGACCTTATTTTACATATTGGATCACAACCGTGCAGGTTCTCATTCTGATAATATCTTTAGCTTGTTATGGCTTTGGACCTGTTGGGATGGAACTTAATCATAGATCAGCGAGAGTAAGTTATATCGTCGTGTATTTTCGAATTCATACATTCATATACATATGTCTTATTTCTTATTTCTTATTTCTTATATATATACAAAATCAATTATTATTTTATATCGAAAAGTTAATTTTTTACTTGATATTTATATATATATATATAATTGATATTTTTAATATACGAAAAAAAAGAAAGAAAATTGATTTTATACAGAGTTTAAAAAGAAAAGAATAAATAAATAAATAAATAAATAATTTATACCATATTGTAGGAAACGATAAACAATAGAGATTATTATGAACGATTCATTGAGTAACGCTATTATTAATGTCGTAGAGAGTAATAAAAACATAAAATTATTTGGCTGTTAAACGAAATTGACGTTTCGCGAGAACCTATGTATATATTATACAGATATACATATGTACGTGCATACATACGTACATAACCACAAGGTGTATAGAATCGTTGACCCAGGCAATCCCAAATAAAACTTTATATTCGATAATTGATAGATTGCAAATGTTATGCAAACCGCGCGTGCCGTCGTGTATGCGCACGGCAAATCGTCTCCCTATAAATAATCATGAGGTTCTACGGTCGTCGTGTTATTCAACGTCGTCGTACCTCGATTTGCTCTATTTCTATCGTGATCCTTCATATCTTTTTGTGTTTCTATCTGTCTATGTATGTATATATGTATGTACATATATGTGCGTCCGCATGTATATGACCATTTATACTCTAAATAGAATTTTGAATTCTATCTTCGTTTCTCGAATTCATTTCAATTCTTTCTCAATACATTCTTTTTCTTTTTCTTTCTTTTCTTTTTTTTTTTTAATGGAAAATTTTTTTTTCTTTTTTTTTTTTTTTGTTTTTTGTTTTTTTTGTCTCTTTCCTACGATCACGCGTTAGATATGTGACGATTGCTTTTGTTATTTTCTTTTTTTATTTATTTTTGTTTTTTTTGTTTTTTTTTTTTTTTTTTTTTTTTTTTTTTTTTTTCTTTTCGACGCGAAAATATTAACACGTTCATATATACGTGGAATTGATAATGAAATGAAATGAATTAATATTTATTATCGATTTGTAGGTTTTGGTAACGAGCTTGTCGTTACAAGAAGTCGATTATCAAGAGCCTGCAAATTTCTGGCTTGGACCAAGAGCCGCCGATCTGATACATCTTGGTGCAAAATTTGCTCCGTGTATGCGCCGAGATATTAAGATTTTGAAGGAGATCGACATTTGGAGAGAAAGAGAACGCGATACCGCTTGCTGTATAAGAAACGATGATTCCGGTTGTGTGCAATCGAGTAAAGCCGACTGTTCAGTGAGTTCAATTTGATTTTATGCTCGATCATCTAATTATTTCAAATACATATTCCCTTTTATCTTATAAAGATCATATCGATAATATAAATTCTACTTTTTTTTTTTTACTAAACCAACTGGTCCGAGGATTGAAATCAACGATTACGGTAAATTTAATGGGCCATTAAGCATGCATTCATTTCACGTTAATTTATATTTAGATTCGAACAAATTTTCTTTATTATTAATCTTTTTCATTGCCCCTTTTTAAAATTCTATGATTATTGTCAATATTAATGTGAAGTTGAATATGATTAAGTAAATATTATTCAATCTTCAAAATACATAATTTTTTCTTTGTAAGTGTTTACGAGGAGTAATCTATAAGTATAGTAATTTTATAAAATATAAAAATAAAAAATATATTTATACACACAAATATATATATATATATATTCACGCACATATATACATAGACATACATATACATATATATGTATATATATATATATATAGAACACGATATCGACCTGGAAAAAATGGGGCCCTGGAGACAGTGGACCTGGTGGACGAATAAGTGGATCCGTTTGTGGTTTGGACCCAAAATTTTGTGATGCTCCAGCTAGCATAGCCCCATACGAATGGCCAGATGATATCACTAAATGGCCCATCTGTCGAAAAACTAATCCGTTCAGTCAGCGCTACAAGTAAGTATGAAAATGATCACGAATCAAATAATTTCTCGTAAATATTTAATATTAAAAGAGTTAAGGTATTCAATGAATTTTTCAATTCAATAGTAAAAATTTGAATCAAAGAGGAAATGGAAATTTTCCGATCGGTCGATACAAAGACAAAATGGCGGAGCACATGGTTTGCGAGGTGATAGGACATCCCTGCTGTATCGGTATTCATGGAATGTGTCGAATAACAACGAAGGAGTATTGTGATTTTGTCGGTGGTTATTTTCACGAGGAAGCATCCTTGTGCTCCCAAGTCGAATGCCTCCACGACGTTTGCGGTATGATACCATTCCTCCATCCTGAATGGCCAGATCAGTTCTATAGATTATTCACTACGACCTTCCTTCATGCTGGGTAGTATCGCGATCCTTTTTTTATAATCCCTTTATGCCTAACCGATCGTATGGATTTAAACGTGTCATCTTTTAGAATTCTACACCTGGCTATAACTCTACTGATTCAATATTTCTTGATGAGAGACTTGGAGAAGCTAACGGGCTCGTTGCGTATTGCTTTGATCTACTTCGTGGGCGCGTTAGCTGGAAATCTGGCCAGTGCGATATTCGTTCCTTACAGAGCGGAGGTAATATAAAATAATTTCTCATACATTTAAATTTAATAAAAAACAAAACTATAACAAGAGAATATATAATCGATTTTTATTGTTCAGGTTGGTCCAGCTGGAGCACATTTTGCATTGCTCGCCACTCTAGTCGTCGAGGTCCTGCATTGCTGGCCAATGCTGAAACATCCAAGGCGAGCACTTTCAAAGTTAATCTCCATACTTTTGGGTCTCCTAATACTCGGTGTTTTACCATGGATCGACAACTATGCTCACCTCTTTGGCTTTATCTTCGGCTTCCTTGCGGCTTACGCCTTCATGCCTTTCATATCTTTCGGGCACTACGATAGACGTCGTAAAATCTTTCTTATTTGGGTTTGCCTCGTGCTCATAGTCGGTCTCTTCGTTCTCCTTCTTACTCTCTTCTACAACGTCCCCGTCTACGAGTGCGAGGTCTGCAAGCTCTTCAATTGTATACCCTTTACGCGCGACTTTTGCGCCTCGCAAAATATCAACATCAAGAGGGAAGAGCCCGTATGACACACGGGGCCGCGGTTCAAAGTCGAGCGCGAAGTACCGTTCGGCCCCCGATCCTACGCTCGTTCTCATCCTACAACAACGTTAACAACAACAAAAACAACAACAGCAACAACAGCAACAATAACAACAACAAGCCAAGAATTCTCGATCCAACGGATTCTCTTAGCCTTTTTGGCTATAATCCTCTCGAATCCTCCGTACAATCGTCATCTAGAAAGATCTTTTTCCTACGATACCTGAAGGATTGATCGAGGCCGGGTGTTGTCTCTTTTTTCTTAAATTGTACAAAAAAAAAAAAAAAAGAAAAATGAAAAAAGAAAAGGAAAGGAAAGAAAAGGAAAGTAATGTTGAAGCGTAACATAGTGTCTCGAGATCCGATAAAATGGCGAAAGATCGACGACGATCGAAAGGATCCACCATGTTGTTTCGGAACTTTCTTCCATTATTCTTCGCCCACTGCCAAGGGGAACGCAAACTGCGAAGAACGATTACAATGGCGACTAATAAGATCTCTCGAGATGAAGAACCGACATAATGCCTTAAACAAGTATAATCGCGTACTCTCTCGTCGTTCTTCTCCTTCTCGAGTAAAAAAAAAAAAAAAGTATTAAAATTCTCGATTTTTGGAACGATATGAGCCTCGATGGAATGTAAATATAATATATTTGCGCATTATTATATATTAACGTTCCAACGTTTTCTTTTTCTTTTTTTTTCTCTCTTCTTATTTTTTCGACGAGATATCACGAATATAATAAGCACGATCTTTTTGTGGATTCGTCGAGGAGATAATTGCCGATCCGAGGGAATCCGTTGAGACACGAGCGTTCATCTCTTTTGGTGTGTGTTAATATTAAAAGAAAAAATTAAAAAAGAAAAAAAAACCAAAAAAACAAATAAGGAAAAGAAGGAAAGTGAGTGTAAATAGAATAAAAAAAGGAGAGAGAGAGAGAGAGAGAGAGAGAGAAAGGGGAAAAAAAAAGAGAAGAAAATAGAAGAGTGGAAAAGAGAACGGGGGGGAGGTGAAGAAAAGAAAAAGAAATAAAACAAAACTCTTGTTAAATACGTTCTAATGCTCTAACGGACGCGACGATTAATGAAAATAATAATTATAGGGAGAATCTTTGAAAGTGTGCACGTCTTTTTTTCGTCTCACACAGCACGGCGTAGCCGTATCTCGTATGATGTACCTCCGACACACTGGAACTATCTGTGATGGACCACACGATCGACTACGGAGATATTTTTAAATAGTTGTACACGATAGATAGCGAGAGTGCAACACATCATCGTGAAGGCTCGAGGAATCGCCGATATATAAGATGAATTGTTAGAGAGAAGAGCTTTTGAGGTCGGATGAGCTTAATTTTAAGAGTCGGAGGGGAGACACGCGACACAAGGAGGAAAGTGTTAAAAATTAAGTCTACGATGAAACGAAACACAATTTTTTATAATGGCGCGAAGAGAGAGAGAGGGATATCAGAACTCTTAATCAATTTTCGAAACTTGTACATATAATTAAACATGCGAGAGCGAGCGAGAGAATGAGTGAGAGTGAGAGAGAGAGAGAGAGAGAGAGAGAGAGAGAGAGAGAGCGAGCGAGAGAGAGAGAGAGAGAGTGAGAGAATGTGAAAAAATGAGACGAGTGGAAGCGTGTTTACGCGAAGCGTTTAAGTCGAATCGACTATGGTTAACGTAATATTGTAAATGTGTATTTTATTATAACGGGTATGTAAGATGTAACTGGCAAAATAAGCAGCTGATCCGAGATCCGCGATTTTATTCGTCTCTACAGCTTAACGAGTTTTAAGGCGTGTTTGCGTTTAACAAACTAGAGCTAGCGAGAACAGAAGACGGAAATAAAATGTGCCACAATGTGAAAATGATCAAGCAAGCAGGTTGAAAGGATGATACGGCAACGTTTTTACGAGGGTGATTGAATGAAACATTTTTCGAAAGATCACTTATAAATATCATTTTTTATCTCCATCGTATCAATGAATTATCGTCTTGTAATAAATCCTTAATCGTTAAAATCTTTTTCATTAGAATCGTAATTGATTTTTCTTTTCTTTTTTTCTTTTCTTCTTTTTTTTTTTTTTTTGCTTCCTCTCTTTTTTCATACGTTCTTCTTTCTTCTTGTTTCTTTTTTTTCTTTTCTCTTTTTTCATTTAAATTTTTATCAACGTTCCCAATTACGTTATCTTAAAATTGTTTCGTCGAAATCACCCTCGTATATTTCTACCTGCGTATATAAAGTTTTGCGACCTCCTCTGATATAGCACGCTCAGTTAAGGATTGATTCTTTCGTTGCCACAGCTAAGTCAATCATTCTGTTGATTTACTTTTTGAAAATTATTCTAAGAGGAATAGCAACGATTATTGTCTTCCTATTGCGTTTGATATTTTTCTTTTTTAT
>NC_062188.1:3602007-3794507 GCF_912470025.1 Vespa velutina
CTCATATCTTGCAAGGAGGAAGACATTACGTCCTTCAATATTTTATCGACCACTTCTATTTTTAATGGAACGAAAGATTCTAATCGGTATGTATTTTGATATTTTGGTATCTAAAAAATTGAAATAAGGATTATACATTCCATTGATTAAAGTCGAATTCACATTTAGATAGAATCCATTAGTAAAGTAAACGAATTGTTTCGAAATATATATTCGTACCTTTAAACCCCCTTTCAATGTTCTAAATATCATGCTAGTTCTTAGAATGCCATGGGATAACAATCGCGTCATAGAGGTTTTATTTCGACGTACAACTAAAGAATTTCATCGGGATATAACCAAACATTTTCTTAAATGTTATTGCAAAATGAATATTAACGATAAAATGTATATTTTACTAACCACCAGCCATAATTATAACATTTATGTATATAAATATCCACTATATAAATTAATGAAAGATATAAAAATATATTCATGTAAAAAGAAATAACATATGACAATTACATAAAAAGAATATATAATTGAACGAGTTCTACGACATATTCTTTATGAAGCATTTTGAATTTGGCGCGTATCAATGACTTTGATAATATAAATATAAAAGTAACGTAAGTCGTATACCTTGTGCTTGTTCTATTATCATTAAGGATAAAATGAAATCAAATCAAATTTCATAGTAATTTTTCAAGTGGGGGAAAATATTTTCGACAACAATTCTATTCTATTATATGATAATTTAAATTGTTGAATTAACACGAATATTTGATTTAAATAATTAATGAATATTACTGCATTTATTATTGAATAAGATATTGCATGATTATAATTTGAATTTATAAATTTATAAAATTTTAAACTCATCACTGATTGAAGGATATTCTAGTGATAAAATAAACACAACCAATGAACGTTAACCTGACTCGTAAGTAAAATGGAGGTACAAATGAAAGATGAGTGTAACAGTTGGTAGCACAGTATTCTTTTTCGAACGTTTCGCTGTACAGGCGTTGTAATCGTGGCTCGCTGCCACTTTAACCCGGTACACCAAAAGAGGTTTCTAAGATGGCGAAGAAAACGTTAGTTGATAAAACGCCTCAAAATGAAGATGCTGTCAAAAATAACGATGATATTTTGAATGACGATGAAGAACCAAACTTCAGTGATCCAGAAGGTTTTGTTGATGATATTACCGACGAAGGTAGGCACGTTTTATTTGAAATGACATTCAACAATTGTTACCCTAAGACGATAGAAGGCATGGTCGCGTACAATTTGGAAATGTGGCACATGCGACATAACCTCCAAAAATCAAACTCCGTTTTGTCTATGTATAAATAAAGAGAGAGAGAAAAAAAAAGTGAATTTACACAACTTTTCTTTATGTAATAATTGCATGCTTTTAAAACATTTTATATTATTTCTAATTTTTCTTTGTTTACATTTTTATATCAGAATTACTCGGTGACATTTTAAAACAAAAACCCTCGGAGACGGATGGAGTTGAATCTGTTGTCGTCATCGACGGTGTACCTCAGGTGGAGCCAGAAAGATTAGAAAAATTGCAATCGTTCATCAGTAAGGTCCTTGGAAAGTTTGGTACAATAGTTAATCAATATTATCCCAAAAATGAAAATGGATATACCAAAGGGTTAGTTATATTGTATCTCTCTATGAATTAAGATCCATTATAAGAATAATAATTTTAACTTTTCATCTTTTTTACTACTGCAAAATAGGTATATCTTCTTGGAATACAGTAGTCCAATGAATGCACTGGCAGCTGCCAAGTCTGCAAATAATCATAAGATCGATAAGCAACATACTTTGAAAGTAAATCTGTTTACTGACTTCAAAAAATACGAAGAAATTCCTACTGATTGGGAACCGCCAAAACCTCAACCATTTAAAGCAGCTAGCGATTTGCACTATTATTTATTAGAACCAGATGCATATGATCAGTTTTGTGTACTGTATGGAAATGGTCCAGCTGTATCTGTTCAAATTTGGCAAAACTCTGCTCCTGAACCTACATTGTTGGAAGATCGTCCTGTAAGTTTAATTACAAATAATATCTAATGATTAAGAAATCATCAACAATGAAATTTATAAATATACTTTACTAACAGCGTTGGACAGAGACATATGTTAAATGGTCACCTTTGGGTACATACTTGGCAACCTTTCATAAATTAGGTGTTGCACTGTGGGGTGGCCCTCAATTTGTCCAACAAGTGAAATTCAGTCAAAGAGGCGTTGAATGTATTGATTTTTCACCTTGTGAACGTTATCTTGTAACATATACACCACGAACTGACCTAGGCTCAGATCAAAAACGTCTGGCTGTTTGGGATATTCTATCTGGTCAAGAGAAGCGTTCTTTCTATCCAGAAGGATCTTCAGTGTGGCCTATATTCCGTTGGTCCCACGATGATCAGTATTTAGCTTGGATGGGTATAGATGTTTTAAGTGTTTATGAAACACCAGTAAGTTTTTTCTATATAATATGTGTACGTGTCTGTACACATATATAAGTTCATATAGGAATAGTTATAAAATTAAAATGAACGAATTTATATTTATTTTATAGTCATTCAGACTACTGGATAAGAAAAGTATTAAAATACCCGGTATTAGAGACTTCAGTTGGTCTCCTACAGATAATGTTCTAGCTTATTGGGTGCCAGAAGATAAAGATGTTCCTGCAAGAGTCACTCTGCTGGAAATTCCAAAGTAAATAATTTCGTATTTGTATTTATTTATTTTTTTTTTTTTTTTTTATTTTCCCCTCAAAAGCACAATTTTTTTCTTGTATATAAACTAATAATTGATATATCGTTATAGTCGCAACGAGATACGAAATAAGAACCTGTTCAATGTTGCTGATTGTAAGATATATTGGCAGAAATCTGGAGATTACTTGTGTGTAAAAGTAGATCGTTTCGCTAAACGTAAAGAAAAAACAGAACAAAAATACACAGTAAGATCGATAAAACATTTGAAAATGTATATACATTTAAATGAATTATTAAAAAATGAATAATTTTTTAATATGATATTTTTGATTATAGGGAATGTCATATAATTTTGAAATCTTTCATATGAGAGAGAAACAGATCCCTGTTGACAGTGTAGAAATAAAAGAACCTATCCATGCTTTCGCGTGGGAACCAATTGGCAATAAATTTGCTATAATTCATGGAGAAATTCCAAGTGTAAATGTAAGCTTCTATGAAGTCAGATGTGGTCATCAACCTGCTCTTCTTAGTAAGTTTGTAAATTTATTTATTAAATCTTATTTTCTTCTTCTATTTGAAAAAATTATTTTTAAACCTTAAATTCACTTAACAGAAAAATTGGAAAAAAAGGCATGTAACCATTTATTCTGGTCTCCATCTGGTCAATTTGTTGTATTGGCTGGTCTAACAACAATGGCTGGTGCTCTTGAATTTATTGACACTAATGATTTTACTATTATGAATTCAACTGATCATTATCAAACTTCAGATGTCGAATGGGATCCAACTGGAAGGTTTGTTAAATTTTCTTTTCTTTTTTTTTCCCCTCTTCTAATATCATATTTTATAATTAATATTTTCCTGCCTTTTAGATATGTTGTAACAGCTGTCTCTAGCTGGAAAACTACTGTTGATAATGGTTATTGGATATGGACATTCCAAGGTCGTATTTTGAAAAGAGTTAACTTAAATGCATTCAATCAGTTATTATGGCGTCCTAGACCACCGACTCTTCTTACCGCTGAACAAATTAAAGAAATTAAAAAGAATTTGAAGAAGTATTCCGCTCAATTTGAAAGCAAAGATCGTATGAGATTAACACGTGCTTCCAAAGTATGTGAACTTTTAAAGTGTATTAATTATATCAAATATATGTGTATTTGTATGTATCATTATTTTAATAACTATATTTTTATCATATAGGAACTTATTGAGAAACGATGTGCAGCAATGAAAGCCTTTGAAGAATATCGCACAAAGAGAATAGACGAGTATAATAATCAAAAGAAACGTCGCCTTGAATTACGTAACAGTGAGTAGAATTATCAAATATCTTATTATTAAAAATTAATAACTCTTAAATCTAGCATTGTAATATACTTTTTCGTATATTTTTCAGATATCGATACAGATGAATTAGATTCTGATTCTAAGAACGTAGAAGAAGAAGTTGTAGAATTTTTCGTAAAAGAAGAAACGTTCATCATTGATGATAAATAAATAATAATAAAGCCATCAAATTTTTCTTCTGCTTGCTGGTCTTGGAAATCTCTGAAGCAAAGTCAGTTGAATCAACTAATTGTGCAGTGTCACCGTGGTTACTATAATAGAGTCATATTGATTGTGACTCTATAATTAAAAATGACTGTCCTATACGGTTATGGACAATTCCTATCATATTCTTTCTGTATTGTAATTGGAATGAATTCTGTAATTCCAATAATCCGCATAAAACGTCGGAACCATAGTAACATAAAATATTACCACATCCCATACAGAATAGCATGTAGACAAGGAAATAATTATTCTATCAATTTGTACACATCAGAGAATTTTTTTTATTTATTTAACCTATGCCCATGGTAATTAGTTTATCATTTGTAAAAGTAAAATATTTCTTATTAAAAAAAAATCAACAATTTTTACATGACATATGTAATAAATGAATTAGAGAAGATATAATACTTACATTATAACATAATTTATTTGTGTCTGATAGGTTTGTCTGTATTAATGAAATATGTACCGTAATATACACTATGTACTCTATGTGTTACAGAATTTTTTTTTTTATTTACAGTCTTATGATACGTGTGCTTACGTGAATATTTGAACCAAGCTATATAGATAATAATCCTTATTAACTTAAGCTATCGTTCACCAATAATACTTCATTTGTATATATTAATATAATGTAAAGTTTATAATAATTAAATAAGTTTTGAGGTATCGGTCATTGAATGAAACCATCGAAGACGTTGGTATTGTACTAAAAAAAATATCGAAATAACACAATTGTTGTACGTATCCAAGCTGGGGGTATTCGGTCTTCTTGAGAAAATGTTCTTTTTGT
Source organism: Vespa velutina (assembly GCF_912470025.1). Lineage (NCBI taxonomy): Eukaryota > Metazoa > Arthropoda > Insecta > Hymenoptera > Vespidae > Vespa > Vespa velutina. The sequence continues at coordinate 3,607,099 of NC_062188.1, forward strand.
AACTAGTTTAGCGTACATAAACAAACGTTCCTGTTCTTCTTGCAAAGCCATTTGTAATTTTTCATTTTTGGTCACGATTGCAATTTGTGTTTCCAAATCTCTATTCACTGATCTATAACCTAATATATTACGGACCGTAAAATATCATTACCTATTGCATTTTTCTTTAATTTTATTATGACATACCAAAATTAGGTGATCCAACAAGAGTCAGACAAGGTCTTTGTTGACCTGGTAAATAGTACCAAAGTCCTTTAGCATGATATGTCCATCCTGGTTTAATAAATTCCCATAATGTTACTCTTTCTTGTTGACCTAATCTTTCACAAGTTTTATAAAATGATTCTTCTATCTTTGTGTATGCTGCTGGAATACTACTTGCTATACCTTTTGCACCTACGGGTTAAGATTATTATCATACTAAATTTATATTATTATTTGAATGAAAAAATTTTGTATATAAATTTAGCGTGCATACTAAAAAACATACTAAAAAATCCATTAGCAGTAGGATGTGCTGTTAGAAGATCACATGTAGCTTGACAATGTTTAAGTACTGCACTGATATAATCTGAAGTTAAATTAAAATATCCAGTTGCTAATTTAAGTCTCGCTCCCAATGAAGCTGATTGCAACAACTTCAATGTTACTTCACTATCGTGTAATATATTAAGTTGGCCCATTTGCACTAATGGAAATATCCAAGTATCTGCATCTAAAGCTTCTTCTAACAAATAAAATAACTATTAATTTGTATATAGGACTATCAAATTCTTAAATATAAAAACTAATTACTTTGTTTGTTAAGCTCAATACGTTTTTGGATTTCATTTTGGAAAAGCGTTTTTATTCTATGTGCAGCTTCCTCAGAAAATTCTTGCTTTGGTCCTTCGCATGGATGAGAACTTAATGTAGAGTTCAACTTTGTACTACCGTCTGATTGCAAAACAAAACTAAATTCTCCCACTCTTTTGACTAAATCATCATAGAAATCACAGAGTTCCTTAGCATCCTCTATTATAAAATATCGGTCCTGCCGATTCGTGAAATAATCGTTACTTAAATTTGCACTATAAAAATATAAAATCCATTAATATTATCTTACTATAAAATGATTACTTATGCACATACGTACATACCCACTAATTATCAAAGTATCATCTATCATATACAATTTCATATGTTGTAAACCTATAACTTCATTAAAACGATCAGGCATAATAACCTTTAGAAGTCCACGAAGTTTAGGTGTATGATAGAGAAAGACTTCAGAGCAATGAGCATATTTTCCTTTGAGTAATGGTTCTAACATTTTGCGTGAATTTTGTACACCTCTAGAACCTCTCATGTAATCTAATAGAAATCTAGCTTTAATATTTCCATTACTTGAAAGAATAGCATGCTCTATTGTTTGTACCTATAAACAATTATAAATTTTATACTTGATTTATAAGATTATATAATATAAGTAGTAAATGATTCTGTTGTTTACCAATTCAGATTCTAATTTTCCAGTTCCCAAATATAAGGACGCAAATGTGATTCTCCTTTTAGCAAATTTACACATTTCCAATAGTGTGCCATAAAAATGAACAGGTTCATGAATTATTGTAATCTGTAATATAACACCAATATATAAGATAAAATTAATCAATCTAAATATATATATATATATATATTATCATTAATTTTACCTTTGAACCATTTATAGGAAATCCTGGTGCAACTTTGTGTAACCAGCATAGATTGTCCATCTTGGGATGTAACATTTCTACTTCTAAAAGTTTATCTTCTTGTAAAATTGTGATTTGTGCTCTGTTTCTTGCGATAAATAAATTTATTCTATACGGTTTTAAATATGTTTGAAGATTTACTAGTTTCAATCCATTACACCTAAAATTTTATTACAAATACATTAATTAAAAAAAAAAAAAAAGGAAAGAACATATTTTGGAGGGAATTGTAATTATATACACTTTATGTATATGATCATTACTTATATAATACTTAATTGTATATATAGAAACATTAGGTAGCAATGAAAAAAGTTTAATGTATTATAATAAAAAGAAAGTTTATAAAAGACATTAGATTAAGTATATAATTAGATTTTATAAAATGTCAAAAAAAGATTTGAGGTTAACGGGATATATTATTTCTTTTTACATTAGAGAAATCATATTGTAATCGTTATATAGAATTACCGTTTCAAAATTCGCTTCCAAAGCTGCGAGTTGGAAATGTGCATGAGTAAAATTTATAATATTTCTACAAATGAAAACCTTGGTTTAATTTGTAAATCAATGCTATGTCAAAGGAGCTTGTAGGACACATCCAATATATACGTAGAACTTCAAAAATTATATTAGTCACGAAAGTGTCGTCAGAAATATAAAATTATACGATTTCGCAAAAACTGTACTGTATATAATTTTTTTAATATAAATAAAATCAAAAAGACTATAACACATTAAAATTTTCTATTTATACTTATACAATATTAAAAACATTACACTTAATAATATTTCAATCATACAATTTTTAATTCTATGTACAATGTAATACAAATTTTTATATGAAATTAAATATGAAGAAAGATAGAAAAGTCAGAATTTGATAATATTTAAAAAATCAATATTTTGAATATTAAAAATACTGAAAATTTTATTCGTATACAAAAAGTCATATTCAAAGCTACAAACATATATATATTGATTGAGAGAAAACAGGACCTCGAGCCGAAATTGACGATAATTGAAATATTACTTAACGATAAATCGCTAAATTTTTATAATTTACAATAAATATATATATATATATACAATAAAAATTGAGAGAAAGAGAATATCAAATTATATAATATATTAATGATAAGAATGAAAAAGTATTTTCAATATAAACAAAAAAGCAGTGTCTATGAAATAATTCGTCTATGATTTATGTATCTATTGTATAATTTATCAACGATTCATAACGTGACTACGAAATAGTTCATCAATGATTCATTATGTGTCTACAGAATGGTTAATCAATGTTTTATCGATTTATCGATTTATCGATATCATATTAATATTGCATTTCGATAAAATTGTTAATTACACTAAAATAATTTTCATTGGTGCACGTTGATCGTAATTATAATTTATTAATTTTTATCATTTAAGACAATAAACGTTTTCAATTTAATTTTAATATAAATTAAACAATATTTATTTTGTTTAAGACAATAAAATTAGAGAATTAAGAGTTGTTTAAATAAAAAACCTTCGAAAACGAAAATAGTTCTGAAAAATATTATGAACCAAGATGGCGCCACTATCAATTATCATAAATTGGCGTTCCCTTTTTTTATGTTTATTGTATAAAGTGGCTTATAAGTTGGACGTATATAAAATATTTTCGACTATCGTGTAAGTGATTGAAAAATAATTTTTGGAAGTAAATGGAGTATCTAATTGCATTATTGTTAAATACTCTCTTTAATCTTCCTTTAACATTAGTTAACCATATTTATTGTTTATGAAACATGATAGGGAGATGATTAATCAAAAATATAAATATTCTCTACTTTATTATATCTTAACTCATTAATTCGATAATTATTGAGATTTATCATAATAAATAGATTTATGTTATTCATTCGTATGATTCGATGTATGTTAATATTTGCGAATAGATTGGCCTAGAATAAATAAATAAATACATTCGAGAACTTCGTATCAAATATATTAATGTGAATGAAATTTCAATGAATATTTAATTAAATAGTTTGTTATTATTGAGATTTTGTAACGTTCAGAAGAAAAATATTTAATAATTACTTATAATTATGTGTCATAGTGTGGAAGTTTGAAAAAATTAGCGGTAATGCATCTTCTAAAAATAACTGATTACTCATGCTTGTTATTACACAAGTGTAATAACCACACATATTCATGTGTATTTATGTCGGTGTATGAAATTTTGGGCGTTGACACTTGTTAATAATATTTTATTATCTTCTTTATTGTAATCTCGATTTAAAAAAAAAAGGACAATTTTTACGCGTCCGTCTTTTTCGAATATATGTTACGAATTTTATTCAAGGATTGTTATATTATTAAAGAAATTATAAAACAATTGAAATTAATAATGTGCAATTTTTTTCCTTTCTACTTGCTGTTCATAATAATTTGCGTTTTTATAAACTTCGATTTATACAAATTTTTGTAGTAACTATTATTATACAAATTTAAATTTAATGTAATGTCTGTACAATGTTATCATATCTAGTTTTAGAATTATGTAACTGAAGATATCAAAAACAATATAAAACACAGATGTTCAATGCCTATGACATTTAGCTTTTTTTTATATTAATAAAGTCAAAATAGAATGTATGTAAGATATAATTGAATTAAAATATAAATATTCCATTTTTTTTTCTCTAAATAGATCTAAAATTATTTCTTTTTTCAATGAAAATAAATTTTCATACATTATTGACATTGTCTTAATATTTCCTTTTTTATATATATAATTAATATATATATATATATATATATATATATATATATATATATATATATGTATATATATATATATATATATATATATATGACGTATAGTAATATAAATCATATATAGTTAATCTAGTGCAAAATGAACAAAAATACTCCACCACCACCGTATGAACCTCCACCATATGCACCTCCATCTTATAGCCAAACTGTAGGAGGTGTTCCACCTGCTAGTCCATTTACATCTGCTGACATTTGTAAGTTTCAATATAATCATTCAATTTCAAATATTATTTATTTTTTATAATATAAATCCATCGTAACAAATAATTTTGTCGCAATACAGATGCACAAGGACCAACTATTGTAACTACTATTGTACCTATGGGACCAGGACCGACTCATACAATTTGTCCACATTGTCAAGCCGAAATAGAGTCTACAACCAAAACAGAACCTGGCATGATCGCTTATATTTCTGGAGTTGTAATAGCTTTACTTGGGTATATATATATTTAAGAAGTTATTTGATCTACAAGGTGAACAAAATAATATATATATGTGACTTAATAATTTTTCCAGTTGTTGGTTTGGTTGCTGTTTAATTCCTTGTTGTATTGATGAATGTATGGATGTACATCATACCTGTCCAAATTGCAAAGCTTATCTCGGGCGTTATCGAAGATGAATCAGAAACAAAGACTTGAAATTTTTACTTGGAATTTCAATGTATAATATTATTTATGATGTTATCTAATATGAAATCTCATTAATTTTATCTTCTTATTTTACGTGTATATTTGTGTGTATAATCACCAGTATCTGAAAGATAAAGTGTAAATAATATTAAGCTTTTTTCCAAGGTACAGCAAAATCTTTAACAATTACAGGAATGAAATGTTTTCTTTTCTATTAATTCTATTTATTACCAGTTAAAAATATTTCACATGGAATTATATAAAAAGAAAACATTGCATATTTATATAAAAGAAAAAAAGTTAAAATCTATTTTGATGAATTTTATTGAAATATATTATTTTTTTTTATAAACTGTTTGTTTATCATTACGAGCACTTATATTTAATGCTCACTTAATAAATTACAATATAGGCTACTTTCAAATAAAGCATTTGCGAAAACAAGCGCTCTATTTTGACAATTTAGCCTTTAATTTTTTATAATAATATTTAAAAGATTATGATACTGAATCAAATTTTAATACTAATATATTAGTATTAAAGAAACTTGTATAATAACAGATATATGTATTATAACATTATTTTTAATATACACGATGTATGAAATGAAAACTTTATGTACAATTATTTTTTTTTCATAAAAAAACAAATTTAAGAACAATTTTAAGTTTAAAGAATCTTAACATTGTCTTAAAATCTACGCTACTTGATTTTTTTTCCTTCAATAAAAATAAAGTTAGAAATGAAATAGAAATACAATGAGGTTTACATTATAAAAACAAATATTTTTGTATACATTGTAGGAATAAGGACATACTTTATTTATAATTTGCAGTACAAAGACCCTGCAGGGGGTAACAGAGATTTTAATAATTATTATAAACATTGAAGCAGAAGATTAATGTACACAGACATAGACTGATGCCTAAAGCATTAAATATATAGAACTCTAATAAACAAAATTTACTAAGAATGAAACTTATCTTAATACTTTTCAATGTCAACTAATAATCATACTATAATTGTATCTCTTTTTCCAGAACCTTCTAAATATATTTTGACATAAATTATTTTTATAACATATTTTATATAGACTATTCTATTGTCGAACATTTCCTTGTCGAACAACAAGATTTAATCGTTATTTCAACAGAGATTGACAAGTAATTATCACCTACATGCTTTCAATAATTAAATAAGCAGGATTAATATATTATTTACTTTGTTTAATTTGATTAGTTTTCTTAGATTTGGCTTCAATTTTATCCTCCAATTTATGAATCAACTCATCCAACTCGATCTAAATATAAAATGAGAGAAATAATATTTACAATATTAATTATATACAAATAAAAGTTATATATATATATATATATATATATATATATATATATATATATATATATATGAATAAATAATATATATATATATTTACCTCACTATATGTGTACATTAATGTACAGCTTTTCAAAATTGGTTTATTTTTGGTAAGCAATTGTAACGCGTGTACTAAACAATAAACACTATCATCCTGCGAATCGTTTACCAAAGATACAAATAAATTAGCTCTACAAGTTTCACACTCAAAATCTCCATCATCTTCCTTCACCTTTTTCCCTTTGCCACGTTTACCGCTATCAGGTAAGGGTAATCTTTCTTTATTAGTGAGACCCAAAAATTTTAATTGCTTACGATGTTCAATTTCTCTTTCACGAATTTTTATAACGCTTGGTAAAATCTGAAGTACAAAATTTATTTAAAACAAAAGTATATATTTGTAAAAAATGTAGATTATATAAAAATTCTAATTTTTACCTGTTTCAATATATCTATATTAGATCGTGAATCATTAATAATATTAAACAATAATCTTTCAAATGAAAAAATTGAGGGCTCACAACTGTCTTGTATGTCCTGGAATAAATTGTATAAATATATACATATCACAAATCTATTATACAAAAGATATGAACACACATTCTAATACATACTTTGAATACTTGTTCTGCAGTTTCTAGCCAAGAGGGCTGTGCAAAGTAAACACTTTCTGATACCACATATCCTGTACATATACTAGATGTAAACGCTTTTGGAAATACAATAATAAATTGTCCAGGCTCTTGAACTGTCTGACACAAAGACACACCATTGCTGACTAACAATTCTGGTGGTACCATAGCAGTGTCAGAGGGTAACCATATAGTTTTGTTTTTACAATATTGTGGTACCATTTTTGTTAAAGCTTCCTTAAAATTATTGTTGTGTTCGTCTGGTATACCATACCATATTTTTTTAGCACCTGTATGCAAATACTCGATCCATGGAAGGCCATGAGGATCACGATACCAGCAGCAAGCAGTAAATAACATACCAACGTGTAATGTTGGTACAGTTACTCCTAAAAAATAAAATTTATATACATATATATATATATATAAAATAATTGTAAGCGTATATATAAAATAATAATTTTATTCCCTACCCATTAATGGTCCTAAAGCTCTTAATACTGATCCTGCATTGTTTGTAAGAACTTTGAGATTCCATGGATGTCTTGCAAATGGACTATTTTTGGCAACAGAAAAGCCAAAACCACGACCGCTTGAATCAATACTCGCTGCATGCACGCAGATATGTCGTTTTCTTTCTGTTACATGTTTCCAAAATGCAGATTCAACTTCATCTGCAGATGCTCCCTCAGACTCATTTCCGGAACGTTGGTTTTCTCCGAACCACATGCGTTGAGTATTTCGTGCAATTCGGTAGAAGGCATTCAAAGGCATATTCCTGCCCTTTAATATATGTTTAAAATATAATAAAAGTAATGTGTTATGTATATATATATACATATATATACATATATATATATATATATATATATATATATATATATATATATATAAATATAAATAACATTTAGATATAGAGAAATATAAATAACATTTTACTTAACTGATAATTAGAGAGTTAGTGTATGAAAATAAAAGTAATAAAAAAAATCAAATAATTTTTATAATAAAATCTTAATATATTGTGGATCTCATATTGCAACTTTGCCATATACTTTATCATTTAGATATTTGAACAATTAAAACAATATAATTATCTACTTCGATCGTACTTTCACAATGCACTCCTCAATTTCATCTGAAGTGTCATCATCTTCTTCTTCTTCATTATCAGTTGCAGATGTATCTTGCATTTGCAATGTTTTATTTTCTCTTTTTAACCATTCAGCTTCAACTTCATCAAATAATTTACTTCGTTCCTCTGTGAAAGGAATAATTTATAAGATGTATATTTAAATAGAATTATATAAAAATGATTATATATTTTCTTAATATATTATAATTATACCTGGTGACAATGTATCATATGGCAATAAATATTTACAATAAATATCGTCTAATTTAGTAACACGATCTTGTGCAGATTTCGGTATTTTCATTCCATCTGCTACCTTTTGCCACTTTTTCTTTTCAATAACTTCTTTCAAACCACCTAAACTTTGAACGGTTTGATATAGATGTGGCAAATCAACTTCCATGCCACCTATCTGAAATGATTGCGAATGGAAAGTAAGAAAATATGTATGTATAGATGAATCCTTTTCCACAAAACATAAAGTAAATAAAAAAATATTCTTTACCCATGGTGGACGAGTAAGCGTTATACTTTGTGTTGCTAAATACTTTTTTATAGCCATCATTTCCTTCACATTAGGGCCCCATCTATGTAGCATGCGATGTACATATTGATTGTATGCAGTAAATCGCATATCGTCAGATACTTTACATTCTGGCTACAATAAAAATATTTTAATTCAATTATTATATTATTAATAACATCATTCTTATTTTTATTTATTTTTAATAATTATATAATAAATCGTATAGAGTTAATATTGAGATTACCTTAAAATTAGGAGGTGGAATAACTCTGCAAATTCCATACTTTTCAACAGCAGGTCTAATTTTGTCTATATACTCCAAAGGATCCTGAAAATCTTTTTCTGATGGATGAAACGTTGGTGCTTCTACTAGACATGCTTCACTACTTGAAATTTTTCCACTTGAGAGTGTACTGTTAGTTATTGCAGATATGTCAGATCCCTTTTGTCGTGATTTTGCTTGAGATCTAAAAATTATTTAATATATCTAAGAATATGGATCATATAATATAAAATAATCAAAATAAAGTGGATGTTAATATACCATTTTACCTTTTGCCTATTTTAATGGAATCCACTGACGATTTTCTTTCTCTCTGATTTTTTGGCAATTTTACAATTTTTTCTGTAATATTGCTCAACTTTGTTGTATTATTTTGTTTATTTGTTCCTGATACTACATCTTGCGATTTTGTTGGTGAAGGTGTAGAAAATTCAGACGTGACAACAGTTGGAGCCATTATTAAATTAGTAGTATTCGATGCAATGTTTGATGCAACGTTTAATGCAACGTTTGATGTAAGGTTTGACGTAACATTTGATGCGACGTTTGATCCGGTCGATGACGTAGATTGAATTGAACCTTCTGCTGTTAATATGGTAGAATTTTGTGTTGCACGAGTTGTTGGTTGTACTGTTCCTACAGGAGGACAACGAGCGATCGATAGAGGTGGCTTAGTAACTAATTTTGCACGTAGAAGTACTCTTTGATTAGGTCCAGTAGGTCCTTCTGTACCCAATTTAACAGCGACACCTTGTATTAATTGTTGACTTGGAATTAAGTTGGGACCAGCTCTTGTAACTGCTTGCAATGGAATGTAAAACAATTGACCGTCATTGTCAGTATTCATATTACTATTGTCAGTCTGAGTAGATATCTCCATGCTTTTCTGTTGAGTCACATTTGTTTCTTCTTGCTCTTGTTTTTGCACACAATCATCAAAATTAACTTGAACAGCTATTGAAGTGCTACAATTTACATCACTCCAAGAAGTAGTCAATTTATCGAGGGATAGAACTTGTACATTAGTCAAATTTGCAAAATTTTGAGGCAGCTCAAGTTTGTTTAAGTTTAATGATGCATTTGGTGGATTTTTTATTTCATTATTTTCAAGTTCCATTGTGGTACTTGTAGCTGTGGCAGTAGTAGTATTATTTGTAGCAATACTATTTGTTACAGTACTAACGATATTAGTAGTAGTGACAGTGGTGGTGGTAGCAATTATACTAGGGCTAACAACTTCATCTTGATCTTTTAATACATTAGGATGATTCTTTGTAATTTCGTCTGTTGTTTCATACATTTTTTGTTCCGATATGTTCACATCTACAGATGACTTAGTACAATCACGAAATTTTCTTCTGAAAGGTGTATTAACAGGTACTTCAGTATCACTTTCAAATGCATAAACACTACTCTCATTTTCAGGAGAAAATGCATTGGAATTAGTTGTAACTTTTCTTTCTTTAATCTTAGGTAAAAATCCTTTTCGTGCCTGAAATATCGATTTTTTTTCTCCTTGTGATTTCTTCTCTGTAGAATTGTTAATAGTAGATTCTATTAAAGTTAAATCTGATTTAATAACTTTTCCACTATATCCACCAAAAGATGAAGCTTTATGTAATTTAATATTATCTTCTTTATTGACATCTTTCATACTATTATCTAATTTAATCTTATTATTTTGTATATTTTGATATTTAAGGTCCATAATTTGAGTATCCAATAAGAATGAAGAAGTATGTTTTTCCTGTAGTATTAGATGATCCTTTGAGTTTGCTTTATCAACTAATTTAGAAAGTGTTACATTAACAGGTCTTACTAAATGTTGAATTTTGGTCGGTATAGATAAATGTGAAACATCTGTTTTCAATTTATCTGTATTAATAATAGGTTCGTTATATTTAAAACTAGGTATATTTTCCATTTCTAATTTACTTTCTTCCTTGGCTAATGAACTTTCATTTAGCCATTTTTCAATTTGCTCAGTAGACATATTGACCCTTTCTTTTCTCATGTGCAAAGCCGACAAAGGTATATCAACAATATTTTTAGATTGCATAGTTTCATGATTACATTGATTTTCTTTCGTTTTCTGTAACATTGGTATCTGCAACTGAACTGAAGTAGGTAAATCTGATGCTGTTTCCTGCTCTTGTATGGTTGTAATTGGCGAAGAAGTACTATTTCTTGAAACATTATTTTTTTGTGCCAGTAATGAATTTTCATCACGCGATGCATTTTGTATTTTAACTGCATACGAATTACCATCTTCTTCCTCGTTGACAAGAAGATTCGCGTTTGCGTGTGTATTACATGAATTTAATACCGTTGAAATAGCTTTTTTAGTAAATCCACGAAATGATTCCTCATCATCTGATATTTTAGATATATCTAATTTAGTACCGCACATCTTTGTACAGCATTCATTACTTTCTTTAATTTTTTCAGGAGTATTAATATTTAATTTGTCTTCATTACTGCAGGTCTTTTTCTTTCTTAATTTATTCAAAATCATTCCTAATGTTTCTTCATCCGAACCAGAATTCTCTTCATTATTATTCTTTTTTATATCTTTTTGATTAGATTCATCTGGCTTATTTGTTAATTCTTTAGTAGCAACTTGATTACGTTTACGTTTTAATGTTAATTTATCTTTATTAGATTTCGCTAAATTTTGATTTTTTATTTTAGAGTTTGTATTATTTTGGGACTCTTTTGTAACTACATTTTTAGAAGAAGACCTAAGACTACGACTTATAGGTTTGTTTAATTTACCTAAACTTTGTCTGGTAATAGGTCTTGCGTTATTAGTTTCAACAGATTTCTCTGACTCTTCATCACTTTCCGTTTCAGAATATTTTTGCACTTTTACTAATCTTTTACTTTTAAGAGCAATTTTATTAGATACATCTTTATCTGAACGTTTAGTCATATTAGTAGGAGCAATGGATCTTGTATCTTTAGTTTTTCCAGCAGGTTTATTTCCAGGCTGTTTGATTTTAGTTTTAATTTCATTTTCTGTTTGGTTTATTTTACGAGCACTTGGTAACTCTGGAAAACTCTCAACAGAAAGATTATCATCATTATCTAAATCAGGACTCACTAACTTTCTTCCAAGAATTTCCATGTAAACTGCTGCTGCTTCTTTAGTCTTTCTCGTGGGTCTACGCGAAAGATCTTTTGGAGATGTTCGCTGACTATGAGATCGAGTTACTCTTCGCATTTCCGTTTTACTTCTAGTACATATACTTTTCTGTACTGGTTTTTGCATTGCACGTTTCATATGTGAAATTGATTTCTCTAAAGATAACTCTTCTTCATCATTCATTGAATCTTGATTAGATGTATCACTATTTCTCTCTTTTATGATAATTTTTCTCTTTGGCTTTACTAAAACAGGTTTGGTTCTAGAAGATTCCTTTTTAGATTTATTTATTAGAGAACTACTTCTTAAGCTGTGCCTTTTACTCTCAAATTTAGTACGAAATTTATTAGAAGTCAATGTACTTCCTGGTTTCAATACAGTTCGTTCTGAACACGATCTTGTACGTATAATACAAGAACTTTTAAATTTTCTTTTAATTCTCTGTTTTGCAAGACGTTGTTCTTGATATTTTTTCTTCAGTGCCTGAACCGTACACGCTGTAGTTTTAAATTTATTAACATTTTTCTGAATTTCATTAGGCACATCTTTTTTTTCTGTTACAAGAGCTTTTACTTTATTAATATTTTTTTGACTCGATAAATCAGATTTTTGTTCTGTCACTAGGGTAGTTGAAGATGTATTCTTTCCTGCTACATTAGATGAAAATTTAGGAGTTTGTTTTTCCTTTTTGGTTCCAATATTAAAAAAATTCAGACTTGGTGGCAAAAGTGACGTTCCTGAATAGAATTATAAAATGAATCTAGTTTATAAATGAATATTAATTATTCAGAATTAGTAATGAGATATTATTTAGCAAAGAGATATTATTTAAAATATAATAAAAATACCTCGAAAACACAAAAATGTTAGAAAGTCTTCTGTATTAGGACGTTTATGTGTAATCAATTCTGTTATAACAGCAGGCTTAGCTTTCTCTTTATCCTTTATAGGTGTAGGTGGTAGATTAAAAACTGTTGTTGCACCTTGTGCAAATTTCCTTTGTGCATGAACTTTAGCTCTGAAATAAAAGATTATTAAATACTATAAGTTCTCCTATAGTTTACGATATTGAACTATAAGATTTAAAATTCTTCGTGAATAATAAATAATCTTTCATATAGTTTATTATATAATAAACACTTTAAGAAAACATTTCACTATAAACACAATGATCGTTAAGAAAATGTATTTACTATGATAAAATTCACTTTATGATTTTCTCTTTTATTACTATAATGTATGTATGACGTATACATAATTCTAATACGTTAAATGATATATTATTTTGGAAGTATGAAATTACATGCAAAAATATAGTTTACATTTTTAACACTTGTAAGTCAACGCTGTCGTTCGACTGAAATCTAGAATGATTTTATTTTAAATATAGACACTGATTACTGTTATCTGTTTAATTATAAATACAATGCAAATATATTCCATATCATATTCATGATACTATGTAACATATGTAAACTAGATTGGCAGTAGATAAAAAAAAAAAAATTTTTCTTTTTTAGCAGTTATACAACTTCTAAATAACAAATCGTTCTCTTTTTATTCGAAAAAAAAAAAAAAGGAAAAAAAAAGAATATTTTAATTTTACCTTTTCGGCGATTCCGAAACGGGCTCCATGAGATCAACCAGATCACCTTCCTTCCTTTTTCTCTTATCATTTCGACTTAAAACCATTTCTAAATTCACAGCACGAGTATAATAATTCCGTATGTTAATCAGTTCAAGTTATACCGTATATGTACATATATATACATGTTTATATTATATATTATATATATTTATAAATATATATATATATATATATATATATATATATATATATATATTATAAATTAAGATTATCGTAATATATGTATGTATGTATGTATGTATGTATATATGGATGTGTGTGTGTGTGTGCGCGTATGTATGTGTATGTATGTATGTATATATATATATAAATTAGCTAGTAATATTTAAATATTTAAAAAATACACATTTTTATAAATATGCATTAACGAACACATTTCTTTGTGAATAAAATTTAAATACTTTTGAATGATTTAAAAGGAAACGAAAAAGTTTAACAGTCACATTGTCTGCACAATCGTAAATAAACAATGGAAATTAGTAACAAAGCAAATAACAAGTACTATTTTATAACAGTACTTAAAAGGATTACAAAAAATCGATGGATTCATCTTGTACGCTATTTTTATATATATAGATATATAGATATATAGATATATAGATATATATGTACGTACATATATACATATATCTATTAAAAATTAATCACTCATTTAAATTTTTACTAAAACCAAAATAAATTTAATGATACGAAAACTCGATAAGTATACACTGTCTTTTTCTCGAACCCACTTGCTACGATTGTTTATTATGCCACGAAAATCTAGTACCATGCTCTGACCATTGATCGAAGCAAACATAGACTAACGTGTCACGTTTAACGTGTTATATGAAAATTTTGATAAAAGAATTTTTATAAGCGATCTGATTGGTCAATGATCTTTCCTATATTCACGTAGAATTTAGGATTGAAAATACAATTGTTTTATTAAAGAAAATAATCTATATTAACTTAGTACGACTAATTCATTCAAAATAAATAATAATAATATATTAAATAGTTTATATTTTAAAAGCAACTACATGTTGACCAAAATATACAATCAGCGCTTCCTATCAAGGTTAGGCAATACTACCAGAGAGTTAATGAAAACGCGCGACAATTGAAATAGACCTCTTTATACATATTGGGTACATTTAATACAACAATTACGTTAAATATTTTTTTATTTTATAACACATGTTAAATTATTATTTTATAATAGCAAGGAAATATATTTAAAATAATATCTATTAAAAATCTCAAAGATTTATATAAAATAGGTGAAAATATTCATTGATGCAACTTCTTCAAATAAATAATTACCTTATAAATCAATTCGATCACAAGATATTTGCTGAATCTTTTTGAAAATTAATAACAAAATAATCATGTTGAATTAATTTAATCGTTTATATTAAAAATCATAAGTTCGTTTAGTTATGATTTCTTTCGAGTTTTTTTCCGCAAAATTGCATAGAAGTCGTGTAATGCCGATATATAGTACCGCACTTATGTATATATGTTTGTATGTATTTATGTGTGTGTGTACGTATGCTTCAATTTATTCATTCTCCTATCGTATTACAAAAGCGTAATATCCTTGGTATGTAAGATCGTTCGTCCTTGTTACCACTCGTTGCAGCCGCTAACATATCCGAGCATATAGAGTATAATTCGTTCCTGGTTAAAAAGAAAAAAGAAAGTATTTTATTTATAAATTATTATAATTAAATTATTATATTAAAAAATCGATAGATTATAATCAAATTATTTAATAGCATCAAATTTTCTTTCTATTGTATTTATCTTTTAAATTAAATATCATTTTTAAATTATAAAGTTCGATCAAGACAAACATATATTTCACGTTTACATATCTAATTCGTGTATTATTAATTATTACCTGATAATATTCAAAGTGTTTGCTTCTTCGTAGAATCGACCAGGATGAATATTTTTTATATCCGATCGACCAAATCGAATAACAATATCCGGCGATTTCCATCGTGGATGTCTATCAACTTTCACTTCTTCCGTATCAGTGTCCATACCGTTCTCAGATTGGCTACGGCCGTATCTTATGAATGACTGGCCCTTTTCACTTCGACGTTCTTTCGAATCTTGTCCTTCAGAATTATCGATTCTTTGTCTTTTTAAAATGTACTCAAATTCATTTAATTTGTCGCCATCAAGAGAGGTTACAAGCGAAGAAGATATTATACATTTGAAGCATATACAAATTAATATGTATGTCGATAGAAGGGATCTCTGTAATAGAAACATTTTACATGTTTAAAAGTATTAACTTTACTCGTCCATATTTCATATCGCAAACTACATTTAAAACTTTAAATTGAAAAAATGAGAGCGTTTATTTATTGCACGAGTTTATGAAAGTTCAATTCTCGAACAAGTTAGAAAAGGTTTTCCTCGATGTTCGTTATGAATTTATAATTTTTTTTCGAATTATCACAATCAAAAGTATTTTTCTATTTATTTTTTTTCATAGTTCTTTACTTCATTTGATAATAATAGATCCTTTTATTTCCAGCGAAATACAAAATGGACGTAGGCGTATGTATTCTCTTCTATCGTTGCGATCTCTTGGGACCTACTTTGATAATTCGATCAAAACTTATTCATAGTGAATAAAACAATATATTCTCTCTAACTTTACTGAATATACATACGAACATCAATTATTATTATCATTTATTAAATAACTTTTGATAAATTCAAAATTATTCAAATAATCAATAATCAATGAATATTGTGTTAAATAATTGAAATTCGTTGTAACAAAAATTGTTTATAAAAAAAAAAATATATAAAAACTATATATTAAATGATATTTAAGCTTAGCAGTAAACTACGCAAATGTATCTTGTTACGCTTAATTTCTATTATTAATTACTTGGAGACATGTACGCACGCACCCCCATATCCATATATTTAATGACATGAAATCGGATCTAAACAGTCTATAAACTAGTCACTATATATATATATATATACATATATATACACATATATATACATATACATATATATACATATATACATATATATAGGCATACATATATATATATATATATATATACATATTTATTAATCTAAAGTAATACAATTTCGAATTGTATTTAAGCAAAGGCAATTATTGAATAAATAAACATAAAAAAAAATGTTGAAGATATTAAATATTATCAGACAAATGTATTAAAATCTTTTTTATACTTTAAGGTAACTTCCCTATTACATCATAAATATTGAAACTGATCGAAAGAACGAAGATAAACTTCAGGAAATGATATAAATTTTAAATTAAAAAAGATAAACAAATGTAACGAGAAATGATATTGCGAGAAGAATATAGCGACTCACCATTGTTGCAGATCGAAAAGAAAGTCCTCAAAAAGAATAGTAAAGTCTATCAACAAGTCCTCAAAAAGTAAAGTCTATCTACTTGAGGTATTGTGTTGTAGCCTGTTGGTGGTTGTTGTTGGAATGAGCGTCCTGGTATAGGGATGACACTCTTTATATAGGGATGTACCCTCGGCGCAGCCACCAAACCACCCTGCTGCGCTGGAGAGGAGATAGCTTCACCTGACTTATGATTGGCCACGCGTACAACACGATACCTCTACATTATTTTGATTCAATTATACCGCTGACTACCGACCTACGTAATCTCCTTTATTATTTATGACTCTTGGCAAATAATAATCATCGGGGGTCTAACATGGATACCCGGCCAAGGAGAAATGACAAGGAGAATGTCATCCCCCCATATACTTTATGCTTCATTTAAACTGTTATACGTTTATGCACGTATAACCATGCAGGAGCACTTACGGCTATTTCATGAATCCCGAATGATGTGCAACAGGTAGGATTGCCTTTGCCGAAGTAACAGGTATTCTACTAAACTTTTCCCCATTTTTCTACTCCTCTTCTTTACGATTATATTTCTGATAAAAAATTTACCCTGCTAATACAGCCCTGAATATCTTCAATTGGGGTAACATCTCCGGATGAGTTATGTTTTTTTTTTAATTCTTTAAATGTTTACTTTACGTGTAAACGTTTGTACATGACGTATTTGCGTGATCCAATTTCTATGCGAACTGATTAAATTCTTATTTAAATGCCTCATTATTAAAAATACATTTAATAATAATAATAATAGTAATAATAATAATAATAATAATAATATAGATATTACAATTAAAAGATATTCATTATTTAAAAAAATTGTCTTTGTTTCTTTATTATATCTTTCATTCTTTGATATCATTGAATTAATCTTTTCGTTTGTTTTTTTTAATTTATAGAAAATATAAAATTGCAATGCGAACGTTTTATCAATATTTATTATTATCATTATTATTATTATTTTTTTGTCGCTTTCGGTGGCGTAGTTTTTCTACAAAAATGGAGAAAGATATTCTTTTCACGCTGTCGGACAACGTACATTTTTTGCTAGAAAAAAAAGGAATATTTATTAGGTCGAAGGTATACGACTAAACAATAACAGCATAAATTGAATCATGATTTTTTAACCAAAGGCGATGAAACATATCAGCACATTTTTCATGATATAAAAAAAGAAGAAATAAGCGAGAGACTAGAGACTTTATTTGATCCTTTTCACTTGTCCTTTGAAAGGAAAAAAATAGAGATAATCCACAAAATGAGACCTTGAACGAAATACTCGGTAAAATGCATTTTTACTGTGCGGTCTGTTGAAGGAACAGCAGCTGCTACTAAAAAATATAAGATAAAA
The DNA here is from genome assembly GCF_912470025.1 of Vespa velutina. NCBI lineage: Eukaryota > Metazoa > Arthropoda > Insecta > Hymenoptera > Vespidae > Vespa > Vespa velutina. The sequence continues at coordinate 3,625,807 of NC_062188.1, forward strand.
CACATTTCACCTGTAATTGTTCTATTATCTACATTATCTCGAGATAATAAATTAATGATGATTAATCAATTAGAATATATGATTTCTTCGATTGCTTCAATGTCTTTCAAATATGATTATCCTTATATATATGTATGTGGAATTGTATGAAATTATATGTTATAACTGAATGGACTCTTCATGCTAGATTCTACTTGCTAGACGACAAAAAATCTAACGTGATAATAATTTTAGTAGTTATAGTAGCCATCATATATGGCTGACCCCAGACGCCAGTTCATCGGCTTAACACAGATTATATATCTCACACGTTGTCACACCCTATACAAGAAATGTATACAATGCACGTAGCTCGCACTAAGAAACCTAACATTTTTCAAGATAAGGTATCGCATTGTTCCGTCATATAGGTTTATATACTTTTGACATTCCGATATATGTTAGACAATCCGGATAAAAATGATAACGCTTGAAATGAACCATCTATATCTATATTCATCACGAATTTGACGCACAATGTATAATTAATCGATCATCTGTATATCTAATTCATGTTTAAGATGTTTTTAGAATATTAGAAAAATTTTATTTGTAACTGTATTAATACAATTATTTAAAGAAAATATATTTCAAATATATTATTTCGTGACTAATAAAGTTAATAAATGTTATTAAGCTAAAAAAGAAAAAAAATTAAAATTGTGATCTATAAATGATTTATAATTTTGAATAATCTTTCGAACAATCTGTATGTGTATTTAAAAAAGGGATTATTTAACGAATATATAAAAGGGAGAAATGGAGAGGATTTTGTTCTTTGAAACAAGAAAAGGATTAATTATTTTCGTTATCGATCTATATTTTTCTACACTTCATGTAGAAGATAAATTTATTGGCACCTTATAAATGTTAATTGTATTCTTACAATACTATCATAGTACGAAATTCTTATCACCCATTTTGTTCTCTATACTATTAATAAAACATATTTATTAGTGAATTCATCATTATTCCTAAAAAGAATGGCAGCCTCCAAATGTAATGTGAACACGTATTTGCTCTCGTTAAATAAGATTATTAATTATGTCATGTGCAGGATACAATTTATCATAGTTACTATCTTGAATTAGTGGAATAATGAAAAAAAAAAAAAAAAGAAGAAAAGTTTGTTTTTATTGGTGCATAAAGTGTCTAGTAACTATCTGACTAGAATATAATTTAATTTCGAATTTACTATTTTGATCTCAGAATCTTGTTATATAATGAATATTAATCTCTTAAACATTTCACTCTCTATTAGAATAAAATCGTTTATTTTATTTTTTGTTAATAGAAATAGTTTATCCACTTTCATCAGTGCAATAAATTATTGGCTGATGTTACATGACATATTTCCTTTTATCATAACTTTATTTAGCGTACAACTAACATCTCGTTAGTCTTTAAATCATATATAATATTCATTCATCATAAGCTTTAATACTGAACGAAATTAATCGACGAGAGCGCGTAGGATGGATGAATGATATTACATATACAACATTTATTTATATATTCCCGTGTTTTTCCTAACATCCCGTACATGACTTCATCGTTGTAATTAATTGAAAAATACATTTACAACAATATGAACGTATGTATATGTGTGTGATACAGTAACTTCATTCGCATTATTTTTTTTTTTCAATGAATTGTTATAAATACATTATAAATATATTATTATACATAAGACATTTTTTATAATGTATCGTATCGAAAAGAAGCAACAGAACATACATTTTCATTAAGTGTGATATTGTCTTTATCGTGATATTTTGTTAAAAAAAAAAAAAAAAACAGCACAGCCTGGGATGTTAAATTATATAAATAAAACTTTAATCATTATTGCTCTAATGTCTTTGAGAAATTATTTAAAAAAAGAAATGAAAAGAACGAATAGAATAAATACTTTGTTATATATGATTAAGAAATGCATTATTTGGAAGTTGATAAAACTTTGTTTTGTCATGCCCAGACTGCGCTAATAATTATTAGCGCTCGTACATGTTGGAATGCTTCTCTTGATATTATGTAGTAAATAAACTGCTATCAGTCTTGTAATATGAAAATACTAACAACATGAATAATTGCCATTAATATAAATTCGTTTTTTGTTTTTTAACATTTTAAATCATTTATATAACAAATATTTTATATAACAAATGCTCGCGAGGAGCATTGGAACTACATTGGTTTTACAGTCTGCTCCGTTAGCATATTAAACGGTATTTGACTGAATTATCTATCTTTAGAATTATTTGACAAGTGCTATATTATTTAAGTAATAGTATACCAACGCTTGCTTATACTAATATTTGGTGATAGGATAAAGGCAATAAGTTCAATAAAATCACATCTCTCCTCCTCGTATCTATACGTAATCTATAGCATGCATATCAGCTCTTTATCCTATCCCTAATTATTTTCAAATAATCTTAGCGATAACGTCGATTCCCGTAAAAATCGAAAACGCATCGTACGCTATTTCATGAATTCGGATAAAAAACATGGCAGGTATCTCGTTATTTATTCTTAATACTGAAACGTGTCTCGCATCGTTCCTTCTTTAATTTATTTCTATTTAGGTACGGCACTTTCTTCATCTTGCTGTTCGCTCATCTCAGCAGCCGAAGGGATAGTAGCCAACAAACGTACAGCTAATCTACATGGTGACGCAGGTGGTTCGGGTTCTTGAATCGCAAGTTGTCGCGTCAATCGCGGCTTAGGCCTAATAGGCCTTGGAGTATTACGTGCACTGATTTCTAAAGAGGCTGTTGACCTTGACATACGCCATGTACTGGTGCTGGCGGTAGCTGCTGAACCCGATGAGTCATTACGGGATGAACTAAGGTTGGAATCTTGCGATGGTTTCCTAGTGACCAACCAAGACGATGTTCTTCGTTTGGGATCCAATAATCTCAACGGTATACCACAATGATGAGTTTGTCTCCAGGAATCCGAACGAGATGAAGAGAAGTTCTCGCTAGAGGAAACCGACGAAGCACGTTTATGCTGTTTCTGTTGAATTTCGGCGATTTGGTAAGCGTAGTGATCGTTACGTGTATAACGTTGTCTTTGATCGGCCGCGCAAGGCCAAAGAAATCTAGCTCCCCACCATCGATAACTGGGGCACTGGCTCGTTTCCAAGAGTTTCGAAGTGCAGACGCATGGTGCTTGATGCTCCTTAGAAGATCTGTCTACCAGACTATTCGTATTGGCTGGTGTTTGACGGTTACTGAAATTCGAACTATGCCGGCATCTACCAATTCCTCTTGTCACGCGAGATTCTTCAATAGCTTTACATATTAAGATGCAGTCCTTTTTGAATTGCTTCGTAAGAATAGCATAGAGAAAAGGATTGCAACAGGAGTTCAATGGTAACACGAAAACAGCGAATACCTTTGCTTGCTCTAAGGACACTAATTGTAACCCAAAAGCTGCGGTAAGCGAGAAGAATGCTATCGGTGACCAACATAAAAAGTCTGTAAATACAAGAAGTGCCATTCGTTTTGCGATACGAGAATCGTTCGAATTCCAAGCTTGCGAGCCACGTATTGCACAGTACATTTTGAGATAACAGCCCATTAAAATTAAAAATGCTACTCCATTGATGAGCATTAGGAAGACTACGTAAATTAAGGCTGCAATGCCACTAGTCTCAAATGGTAAACATATCGCAAATTTCCTGTAATCGGAAATACCGAAAAGCGGTAGAGTAGCCATTGATGTGGCAAATCCCCAGCCTATAGTCATGATATACACGGCATGCTTTAACGAAAGTCTTTTATTGAGATGCATCGCATGGGTTATTGCATAATTTCTTTCTAAGGTGATCACAGCTAGGGTATAGACGCTTAATTCGGAACTCAGGACGCCAAGAAATCCTGCTAATTGACATCCTGCCGACATTTGCCAAGGTATGGCATACATTTTGAATTCTCCTAGAGTAGATGCATCAAGCACAGCCAATAAACCTATAACATATTTTTTTTTTCTATAAACCAGATACATTTCCCCACTCTTTGACTTATTTCTATTTATTATTATTGTTATTAAAATTGAGAAAATATTTTCTTTTTCTTGACGCTCACCTAAATAAACACCCATAAAAAAATCAGCTGCAGCCAAGTTGCATACTAAAAATCGAGGTACATCCATCTTGCTTCTCGAAAATATTAACACGAACACTACAGTTCCGTTTCCAAGCATAGCAAGTAGAAAAACTATCCAGACTCCGCAGCGTAACGTCCACCAATCGAACAGATCTTGACACGGCAAAAATGGACCTGAAAGATTGTTATAAATTAAAAGTCATATTTCACGATAGGAATGTGATAAAATACCAACCAGGCTGTGGTAAGCATTGAACATGAGAAGGCACTGTTTGTCCCGGTGCTGCATTCTGCCCAATTTGTTCCTCAATGTAGTCCTCGCTGTAGGGAGGTACGTTCCCGGAATATGTAAAATCTGGACCAAAGTTATCCCAAAGTTCGTTTAGTTGCGACCCAAACTTATCGCTCAAATTATCTAAAAAGTATAATTGCTATAGTACTGATTTGACTGCTTGTCAATCTAACGCATGCAAGACTTCTTGAATGAGGTATTTCTTGTACTGTACACAAAGTGTAACAAGAGCTGTGAAATGTATGTATCAAATATGTTAATTGTATTAATTATGAATTTCACATCAGCTTGGTGTTAGTTTGACAATCCTGACGAGTTATGTATTAAGCAACTTACCTTTTTCATGTTTTATTTTATATCATGCAAGATGCAACCTTAGTAGTAATTCAGTTGGCTGTGAATTATAAAGTCTGCTCTTATTTCCATTAAATATATGACAATACAGGCGCGCGAATGATTCCATGTAAGCATATATAAATAATGTGCACGTGTATATATACAAATATATATATATAAATATAAACAATATAAATAAAACGAAATTCTTAAAAATATCTTTCTCTCAACATAGCTAGTAGCATATTCTTATTTCATTCACATGTTACACGAATACAAAATAAAAATAATATTAATAACTTACTTAGATGAGGCCAAACATCGCCGAAACTGGAATTCCACAAGGTCATATCAAATTCATTATCCGTAGGGAATAAAACAGATTCTTGCAATGATGATTTTGTTACGGTGTCTTCTATCTCGATTGATAGAAATGAACAGCAATGATAAGCGTAGGAAAGGACCATGGTTTGTACGCGTGGAAATTTGTCGGGTGACGGAAATTGTCTTAACGCTGGATTATTAAAAGTTTTCAGATGTAACAATCCTGCGAGTCCGTTAACTGGTAAAGTTGGGAACACGTTGTTTCCAAGATTTCTACAAAAATCGAGAAAAATTTATATAGTAGTGTAATATATAGAAACCTATTCGAAATTTTATACTTTATTTATACTTACAGATCTTCCAAATGTTTCGTCTCTGTAAATGCACCAGGATCAATGTAATCTATATAATTACTTTCTAAATCCCTAAAAGAGAACTATACATGAAACGTGTCAACGGTATTTACCAACATTTACATTCCTATTTATATGTATTTTAATTATAAATTTATAATATATTGAAACCATTAAAGAAAACATAACTTACAAAACTTGAAGTTTCGATAATCCAGAAAATGCATCTCTCGAAATTGTTTTCAAATTATTATTTGCTAATAAAAGATCATGTAACATGTTCAAAGTTTTAAAGGGTGCATCGGATATCGACGAGATCGCATTGTTTGCCAAATCTCTAAAACAAGATTAAAGTATATATTGTATGAAATAAAATTGACGATAAATAATAAATATATAATACGTAAAATTTTAAACGCAAATATAACTCACATACTTACAAGACGCGAAGATTATGGCAATTTCTTAAATTTGGGATTTTTGTCAAATAATTCGATTTCACATCACTGAAATGAAAATATATTACATGTGCGTGTGGCTAGTCTCCTCTTATGTCATTGTGCAATAAGATGAACAGAGAGACCTACATTTCGCAAGCAGTCTAGTAAGAGTAATCAATTTCAATTTCGATACAAACACGATTCAAAAAGAGATCGAAAATACTTTTGTTAAGAAATTGTTCACGCATTGTTAATTAAGTTCATGATGGATATCGTAGAAAAACTTACAAACTTTTCAATTTTGGACATTGAACGCAAAGATCGGGTGGGATTGCTTTAAGCCGTGCACGATCTAATTTCAACACCTCTAAAGAACTCGTTCCATTAAGATTAGGAAAAATTCTCATTTCTTTTACATCAGACAGTATCCTGTAACATATTTTTCGTCGTATTCAATGTAACATTTGTTTTTAAATTATTCAAAATCTTCCTTTCTTATATACGATTAAATAAAATTCACAGAAAAAGTTGGATGATATTCATTTCGCGCAAAAAATACATATACTTACAACTTACGAAGTTTATGAAGATTTTGAAAAGTATTATCGTTTATCTGTTTGATCGGATTTCCACGTAAATCGAGTGATATCAAATTGTCAATACTTTGAAATATATGTCCGTCGAGTTGTTGTACTTTGTTGTTGGAAATGGATCTGTGAGAAATAAGAATAAAAACTATTTTTGATTATGTAAGTAGTACGACGCGATATTCAAAGCATAAATTTTATAAAAAAAAAAAAAAGAAAAAAAACTTACAAATCTTCGAGTGCATCAAGTTTTATAAGAGCAATTGGAATTTCTGTTAAATAATTGTCATCGAGTTCCCTGAAAAAAATTAATATTAATAACAAAAAAGATCTAAGTATAATACCGACAAAATTTAGGTACTCACAGTATTCGAAGACTCGTCAAATTTTCAAATGCATCTTCGTGAATTGTATATAGATGATTACGTCGTAACGACCTTGAAAAATTTTACAGATAATCATTAATTCGTTATTACAACATTTTGTATAATTAAAAATCAAATACGTCATATTAATAAGAAAACATTTTATTGATTAAAAGTGTATATATACATATATATATCTACTCACAAAAATTCAAGATTAGGAAGTTGATGAAAAACGTGCTCCGAAACACGCGTTATATTGTTGTTCGTCAAGTCACTGAAATAAATTAAAATTAAAAATAAATATATAAATATTACAAAATTTTATTTATATTAATCTAATATTTATTAATAATTGTGTATATATGTATATAATATGTTTCCTGTTAATATTAATTTATTTCAAATAGACACGCGAAATAATGTTTCCTCTGTCTACTTAGAAAAATATTACTATCTCCAAATATATATATTGTATAATCTAATCGAGCATACAAAAGATATCCATACTTCTAACGTCTAAAAGTTATACGGATATAAGAACGATATAAATAATTCTAACCCAAGCAACCTTTCTGTTAGAGCCCGTAATATTGCTGGAATCTAAATCTGCAGAGTGCTCGCGGAATTGTCGCCCGCACTCGAGAGATAACTTTGGAAAAAAGAAGAAGAGAAATGAAAAGAACATAATAAAGTAACCTCAAGAATATATAACTTTATATGTATATATATAAACGATTCTTTATATATTTTTTTAAATAAATAAAATTCAAGCTGTATATTAATTCGAATTTTTGCCTACGTATTATATGAATTAAATGGAGTCCTAAAATTTATACTCTCTCTCTCTCTCTCTCTCTCTCTCTCTCTCTCTCTCTCCCTCTCTCTATCTATCTATGTATCTATCTATCTATCTTTCTTTCTTTCTCGTCAAAATTATAAAAATAATATTTTTGAAAATGTAAAAAATTCGAATTGTATATTATTTTAGATTTTTGTCTACGCAAATCATATAGGTCCTTAATTTGTCTTCTCTCTCTCTCTCTCTCTCTCTCTCTCTCTCTATCTATCTATCTATCTATCTCTCTTTCTCTTTCTCTCTTTCTCTCTCTATATCTCTCTCCTTCTCTCTCTCTTCCTCTCCTCAAATTTAAAAAGAATTATTTCGAAAAGAAAGAAAGAAATCCTTAAGATTGTAGCATCATTGAAATTAATTAATTTGAGCAGAATGAAAGAAACATGAGCAGGTATAGGTAGGTTACGTTGAAGTGTCACATTCGTCAAGTACGGCCGTGACCTCGCGCTGAAATATTTCTCACCGATCGACCGACATCGGTCTCGCATGAATCATTTTCTTCGACTCGTTTTCTCTAAGCGAAAACATATCTAAGAAAAAGTTCGAACTGAATGTGTGCATCTCTTCTCTCGTAGATAATCATATATTTTAAGTTTTACAGAGAGAAACAGAGAGAGAGAGAGAGAGAGAGAGAGAGAGAGAGAGAGAGAGAGAGATATTTAAGAAAATATATATACATACATAGAAAGTTTATTCGACGACAGTTTCATAATGATCGATAACTTAATATTTATTGACGTTAGATCCTAGAGGAAACAACGCATTCGCTTAGTCTGACATAAAAATAGAATTATATGTTGAAATTAAGATTTTCGATTATATGAAAATATAAATGTAGCCACATAGTAATTTTATAGTAAAGAGTGCATTTCGAATAAACCGATCTTATCGTTCTCTCTTCATCGTTCATTGTCAGAATCACATACACGTCTACTCGAACGAACGTTCTCTCATTCCAAGCATACTTTCGTTCAGTACCATAATTCGTACAACGCGAGCAACATAAAGAGTAACAGTTTCGACACTCCTAAAATACTGACTGGTAGAAATTTCAGTTTCGACAGTCATAACTTCTAGATTTCTTTCAGAGAAACTTTTAATAGCTTGAGTAAAGAAAAAGAAAAAAAAAATTATTCGCCAAAACTTTACGTATATAATATGACAACGTTGTTCTCAAATTATTTCACAATGCACAATGTAAATCTCATGTATTATAAAGTAATAATAATGAATGAATATGTATATTTTCTTTTAGAAAAAATTCAATACAATTTAAAAATTATCATGTAAAAATATTAATTTTAGTATTATAAAAATATTAATTTTACTACCTTAAATTTACTTCGCCATTTAATTTCTAAGCGCGCAATATTTGAAATCAAACATCGTTAATATTTTTTAAACGATTCGTCTCTCTTGATAGAAAATCACCAAATATTTTTGTTATGATCTTTGATTCGATAAATAGTTTGATATGACATCAAAAAGAAAAAAAGAAAAAACTAAACAAAACAAGAAAATTAACCCTGTTCAAATTACAAGTAGATATAGACGACGGCACGCCTAGAATCGTTCGACATTTCGGTTGAAAAATGAAATTACGAGAGATTGCATTCCTCTTGGCGTCGTGTATTCGCGTCTTCGAGAAAAAAGCCAGAAAAAAAGACAGAGAAAAAGAGAGAGAGAAAGAAAGAGAAAGAGAAAGAAAAAGAGAGAAAATACGAGCATACTTCAAGAAGGCGCGCTTCGAAGGGCGACAACTACCACTACTAATACTACTACTACACTACTCTACTACTACTATTACTACTACTATTACTATTACTACTACTATTATTACACTACTCTACTACTATTACTAACGCGACGATAATAAAAATGACAAAACAGAACGTGACAGTTGACACGCGACTTTTGTCCTATAATTGGATACAATTAAAAGATGCATCTTTTTTATTTATGATACTTGCAGTTTAGTAATATTGGCCGGCGATCGAAGAACGATGCTTTCGAAAGACCGGCTCTTTAAAGCTGATAAAAAATCTGGTCCGCGACATATGAATCCTCGTCCATCGGCTGTGATGTTACAAGTCTCCATCGCAGTGAGACTTCGAAGGATGATTTCGTCCTGAGCGTAAGATGTACGACAGGACAACATCATCGCCAAGACGATCATCATGCCATAAAAAGAATGCAGGCGCATGCCGATCAAACTGGCAACGTTTTATCGTGGCAACCCTCTCTTATCTTTTTTCCTTTTCCTTCTTCCTCCCCTTTCTTCCGTTCCTTTTCTCTTTCCTCGTTTCTTCTTTCCCTATTTATCCTCGATATTGGCCGCAGAAACTCGCACGTACGCCGCCACCGCCACCGCCACCGCCGCCGTCGCCGCCGCCGCCGCCGCCGCCTGCGGGCCAAGGGAAACGAATTCCGAGCACGCACGAATATTCCGCCTCGCGTTTCTCCGCTCGAAATATAACCAAGCAACCTTCCAAAAGAAATGTCTGTGGTCGCACGACTACGACAGCGAATTGACCAAATTTAACTTAACGAATTATCGTCGAATAATTATTGTCGTTCCTTCTTGATAAGAAGAAAAAGAAAAAGGAAGGGAAACCACGAATTATTTTCTAAGAGATGACATACATACATATATAACGACCAACAACCACCAGCATCATTCACACCACGTACATATGTACATCCACCCACGACGTTGAACGTTTACTGACTGGACCTTAGTGTGGCGAACGACAAGCGCGAAATATCCTGGTGGAGGGGATGCTCATACACTGATTTTTCCTCTCTCGTTCATTCGATATATATTGTGCACCACGCTTAGCCTTTCTTCGACCCCCCCCACTCTCTTCCCTCTTTCCTTTTCTCTCTCTCTCTCTCTCCCTTTCATCGCACGCGCCAACTCCAACTAGGACCAATCGACTTTCTCCCTCACCCTACTCGCTGTGTAGTAAACCTTGCCACAAGATTGAGAAGCGCGCGAGAACTCCCCTCGTATATACATTCACGTACATTCATAATTAATATTATTCCTTCATTCTCACCAAAGAAAGAAATACTCAAAAGGGATGAAAGTTTCTTACCTCACCCGTTATCTTTTATTTGAAAGGACAATATATATGCATCAATGTTTGTTTATTCGTATGCAAGTGAAAAAATAAATGCGCATATTTGTCGAATGAATGAAAACAAAAATATTACTTACTTTTGTCGTTAATTATTGTCTTTTTTTTTTCCCCCTTCATTTATCTCAAGCTTATCTACTTTATTAAAAATAAAAAAAAAAAAAAAAACAACGCGTACAAACTACGAAACAACGATGTGCCTACTTATAGGTTAACGTAAAAAAGGTGAAAAATTTTTTTTCTCTCACATTTTTCTTGTCTTTTTTTTTTTTTTTTTACTTTTTTTTTATCCCTGTAAAAAAGAAAAAAGACGTGTTCTTTCAGAAAGCTCGAGCTTCGGAATACGACGAAACCATTTCACGTTCCTTCGCGTTTATCTCTGACGTCATAGATCGTTCGTCTTCACCCTATATATCCCGCGGAATCTCGGACACGTAACCTCGGATTCCGTTTCCGATTCCTATCTTCATATACATAAGCACAGATCCTTCCTCTCTACAGCGTGTTTCGTAAGTTTATTAGCTCTTTATTTTGGTGTCTACGGATGACAAAATTCTTTTATTATTAGAATTAATAAGAATTTGAATTTGTTTTTAAAACGTTCGATACAGTTTTATATCGCATTTCTTTGATCACGTGACAACGTAATCGATCATCTCTCATCCGTAACGATTTAAATCAATCGATAATCAAAAATTAAATTAAATGTTCAATAAAAAAACATTCCGGCAATTTTCTAATAAAAAATCATAATATATTTATATTACTTTCGTACTCGAATATGTCAGTTGATCAAAATCAAATGGGGAAAAAATATTATATTTTAGAAACTTTCAATTTTATCGGCTTTCTTTCTTTCTTGTTCTAACATTACACGCCACATGTAAATATCTCAAATAAGATTCAACTGGCGGATTTCCAACGATAAAAAAAAAATAATTTAAATCTTTACAACAATCTTTCACTATAATAATATAGAAATAATTCTATTGCATTGATAAAAAAAATAAAATAGAATGATACCAACATAACCAAGGACGTGAGAAGATAAAACGATCTATACTCCTCACGTAAGAGTATCGTTAGTATAAGTATAATCTTACTTTATAATGATTCTTCAATTATCTTCATTGCAAATTATCTCTAATTTATCTCCTATTCAACATCCTTTTTATTGTTCTAATAATGACCATACGCATATACCACACATAAGAACATATAATTACAGGTTTTTTTTTTTTTAAACTTTATCATTAATTATCCAACAGTGTTTTATAAAAAAACTGAAATAATTATAATTAAAGGATATTATTTGTGTAAAGAAAATAATGTTATTATAAGTACGAAGGAAGATATTTTTTATTAAAATGTATAAATATGCGTGATTTCATTTTCCCTTTTATAAGAAATCGGATCAATAGAGAATAAGAAATATTTATGTGCGAGTATTCTCTTGTCAGCGATTATACAAATTTTTACAATAGTAATAAATGCATGCACGTTTGTAAAAAAGATGAAACATTAGAAATATGATACTAAATGAAACGAAATTATTATAAATCAAAATAAAACAAAGAATAATCTATTAAATCTCAAATTTTATTTCCTTAGACTTCTTACTCTCAATAACGAAAAAGACAGACTTATTTGAATGCAAATTCAGTTGCATGATTCATCTCATTTAAATATATTATGTCTAGCAACAAACTTTCACCAACTACTTAATCATTGCAATTAGAAAAAAAAATGAAAAAGAAAAAGGAATGACGAAACATAGTAAATGTCATATCGATATACAATACAAGATTAAATTAAAATAAGATATATGGAAATTTGTTATTATAGATAATATTTACATACCCCCAATCAATTTATCCTTTAAGTAAAAAAAAAAAAAAAACTTGTAAAAAATGAAAATAACAAAATTAAATGCTAGAATGTTCAAATTTCGTAATTTTTTTCTACGTGTCCATCATATAAAAATTCTACAATTTACAAATTGATAATTTAACTATGGAAGTCCTATGTAAATGTATACAATGGTAAATCAAAACGATTATTTTTTGTACATGGAAAAAAAGGGGTACAGAGATATATCATTTCAAAATGTTTAAATATTAAGTTATATATAATATATATATGCTTTCTAAAAAATCTCTGTACTTCTGCAACGTAAGTACTAGTATTAATACTAGTAATACTGAAAATATTTAATATCCATCCTATGTTATTGCTCAATGTATGATTATGCTCAAAATATAAACATTCTTATTTTTTTTACACTTTTTTTGTAATTCTATATATCTGGAACAAATGAGAATATTAACTAGTCCTCTGTAGTAAGTTGATACCGCGAACCCAAACCTTCATTTGTAAAAATATCGAACTCTTCTCGACTTGTTAAAGCGGAACGAACATCGTCCAACGACAAAGTTTGTGGACATCTGTAAATAAAATTAATATGTGATGATTATATATGTCATTGATTTTATAGTAGTTAATTATTATATTAAGTTAAATAGTAATAATTGTAAAATATTATTACTCTTTGCCATTGCTCTTTTCCCAAGCTTTAGCTAAAGATGTTCTGACAATATCTTCCATAAAACATTCCATGGCCTGAAGAGATAAAGAGAATATATTTTATATCATATATTTAAAATTTAAATAAAAATTTTTCATATTTAACATATTAATTAATCTTACCCTTATCATGACACGACTTGCAGTGCAATGAAACACATTAGGAACAATTTCCTCCGGTTTTAATGTAATGCCAATGCTTCTAGTTGTCTCGCAAATAAAATTATGCAGTGGTAATAATTTTTCTTCTAGATCAAGGGATATAGTTCTAGATGTTGTTATTTCATTATTACAATCAAATTTAAAACAATTTTGTTGCGTTGTTTTATTATTTTCAGGATTCTGACAAGTTAGTATGTCGATGTCTTCTTCTTGAGAATCATCGTTATCCGTTGTTAAATTCTTTGATATATCATAAGACGTTTGAAGCCACTTTTGAAATGCTATTGGTTCTGTACACGTTGATGTTGTTGTTGAAATCTCTGTACATGGTAATCTTTTTGCTCCATTCATTGTTGTTGTTGCATCTATGCCAAAACAAGAACGTGTTGGTGTATATCCATACAATCTTGCCCAAAGTATTATCTCTTTCACTGACCACAATTTATCTTCCGCAGTAAGTTTTTTACGTAAAAATGATCGTATTGTTTTTGCTCGCCACCATTCATAAGCTGCACGTTTACCCATATTATGATTAAAATATTCTTCCTCTGTGGCACAAGCATAAGGATGTAAACGTTTATAATCTGGATCAGATGCATATGGAGTGACAATAGGTATCCTACGTATAATAAATCGTAATAAACCTTCTATATCTGTAATTTTTACAATCTCTATCGATTTAAGAACTTTGTCATATAAATCTTCTTTACTATGAAGCTTCAATTTATCTTTACCCAAAATGATTCTTGATTTTCCTATTTTACCATTATGATTAATTGATTTTGAAATTGTTTGATCTTTTTGTAATGTTGATATTTCTAAATGTGAAGAATTTGTATTATACGAATTTTTCGTATTGTTAGAAGCATTATCTGCTATTTTTAATGCCGGTACATCAGAATTCAAATTTAACAAGAGGCTATTTGATGGTTTAATCTCCAATATTGCATATGTATTATCATTTTTATTATTTGTAGTTGGTTTCCCCGTTTGTTTTGTTTGTTTTTTCAAGAGACTAGTTCCCCTAGGAATAAGTATACTTGTCTTTGAATTAACATAACTCAAACAATTGTTTGTATCAATTTTGCAATGATTTTTTGCATATTTGACAATGTTCATTTTAGAAGAACATGTATTATTTGCTTCCATTGAAGTACGTTTATTATTTTGTAAAATTAACATATGCTTGCCTGCAGCTGGTTCAAACGAAGGAGGTATTGAAATTTGTAATGGACGCAAATTTGATTTAAAATTTATTGGAGATGAAGTACTTTTATTTGATTCATTTATATTATTTCCAAAATGTTCTTTTTGGATAACTTCTTCAGAACATACCTCTTCCTTCCTCATTAAATCTGTCTTGGAATCAATGCTTTCTAAAGAAGACAAGAGTTTACTGTTATTTTTAAACCATAATGACGATGATCCAACTTTTGCATATTTATCATTTTCATCACTTATATCTTTTTCAATATTATGTTTCTTATTTACACTAGTATTGATTTCAGGAGATTTCTCTGTATTTGCACTAGATGTGCATTGCCAATTATTAAAACATTCTTTTATTGAATTTGTATTATTTCCAGATAGTTCTACCATTGAATTTATGGATTTCTTAATTGGATTAATATCAGGTAAATGTTCTATAGTTATATTATTCTCTACAAATAAATTAGTTTCATTAGATATATAATTATTTATATAATCATGATCATGACAAACAGAAAATTGTATCTGTTCCAATTGTGTCATATTACTGTTACAACTAGATGTAAGTGTATTATTATTTGTCATAAATGACATCGACTGTCCAGTAATCTCATCATTAGGCTCAGATTTAACAACGGATACATCTAATTGCATTTTCATATCATTTAACTTATTGTCTATATTAGGAACTTCTATATCATTTGTTTCAGATTTTACAGTAATTGTAGCAGAATCAATTGAAGTACTTGACTTTTGTGGTGTTCCAATGATCATAGAATCAGATTTTTTCACATCATTGACAGTACAAGAATTTATTTCTTCTATAGAACTGTCAGAAATTTCATTATTAGCTTGTATAAGAACACTTGGATCCATTGTATAAATCCATACATCAACTATAGTTTCAGAACCTAATGTTTGAAGGCCAGTATATGTACGATCTAATTTGAGATGATGAATAATATCCATTGGTTTATTAATTGGATTTTTAAAATGTAACTGTACTCTTAGCGGAAATTCACCCCAACCTCGTCTTGAGAGATGAAATGGAGCAGATGATACTTCAACAACATCATTTGGTCTGTAACTTGGATGCAAAAAAAATCTAACTTTACTTACAAAATCTCCAATATTAGAAACCTCTTTACTACCTCGTACATATATTGTCCATTTATGACTGGCAGGATCTTCTCTCCAGTCTGGTGGAATCCACTTGGAAATATTGCCAATCACTATGCGTTTTCTTACTTTATGCCTAACACCTCTAGAAGGACATGCAGGTTCTGGTACTCCACTTTTTGGTGGTATATAACGTGGAATTTTTTTTGGTGGTTGAATATCATCTTCACTTTGATCTTCAAACTGCATACTTGTATTACATTCCTTTGAGGATTCTGTTATATTCTCAGTCTTTAAAACATTATGCTCAGTTGTTTTTGTTTTCGTAGGTGAAAGATATGAATATCCATTTAAAAATCGCGGATCCGTGGATGTAGATGGTATAGCAAAATCATTATGTGGCCGTTTAGGACTTTTTCCAATCAATTGTTTAATTGCTGGATGAATACGAACTTGTTGCGTTTCTCGAATTTGAGAGGCTTGACATTGTTTACGATTATAGAAATCAGTAATGATAACGTATCGCAATAAATGTAGAGTCTTCAATGCCTTATGTAATCTTTCTTGAATTTGTAAAACTTCATTTCTTTTTGCATCTATTTCTTGTGAAAATTCCTTTTCAATAATTGCAGTTATTTTTCTTGCTGTTGAACGAGCTAATCAATAACAAATTTTAATATAAATTCAGTCTATTCATCAATAATATCAGAATTTTTAAAAATTTGATCTTACCATTTTCCTCACAAACTTCTTCTTGATTTTTATTAGTAGGTATTGGAATTGTGTAGTCAGGATCTTGATCATCAAGTAGATTCTTCACGTTACTCATTTAGCGTATTTAGTCTAAAAAATTTTTAAATTCACTCAAAAATCGAACTATCAGAAAAAGATGTATATATTAAAAATCTAATTTATATTTATAAATAACCACTTTTTAATTTATTATTTTTAATTATACATTTAATATTATTTATTATTTTACCTGAGCACTGTCACAAATTTTGGAATGGAAGTGTATAGTAGTGATGCACTTATGACACAACTTATAATCAAATGATAAAATATTATTTATATGTGTTTTTAAAATCATTAATATCATAATTTAAGTGTATACTTTAGTTATCTTCACACCTTACTTTATTTTAAATATAATTATTGAAAAGTTGTAAATAATGTAGCTGTACGAAAAATCAGATTCAGGTTATATTATAATCACTGCAAAATGCATAAACTCTATACATCAGACACATGGACGTTAGTCGAGTAAAACTCTCTACAGAATATATCGACTTTACAAATGTAATATTACTTCGTGTATATAATTCTATGATCTATTTACAATTTTAATCCTTCATTCCTATTGGGCAATCGTCCCGCGACATTGAAAAGCGATGACCAATGAGAACATAGTTAGAAACGAGAAAGTACGTATCGCACATTTAGAAGTCCCAGTTAAGCATCTATATCTCTCTTTCCTCCTGGTTTCGACGAAGGCAGTTTCTATTTTCCATTTTTTCAACCTGGAAAAGACGGAGGTTCGTTAATAATTATTGTCCGGTAGAATCTGAGAACATCGTTTATTTATAAATCATTATACTAATATTGATAACGTAATTTTTATTATGAAACATTTTTCTTCAATTTGAGAAATTAATTGATTATTATTTTTGTCTCTATGAATTATTGAAACGTTCAATTATAAAAGCATTGTATCTTCATATGTCACTTTTATTTTTGTTTTATATTGTTATATGCAAAAACAGAAGATTGTTATTCTTATGAGTATGACAGCGTTAAATATTAAATTTTTGAAGAAATGTGTCATGTGATTAGGGAAAAACATTAATAAAAAATAACCTCTAAATATATAAAGCAATTTGTGATTTATCTTGTAACTGTTGAATAATATTGAAAGAAATATTTTTATTACAGGACACCATTCAAAATGGTGAAGATTATGAAAAGTGGTAAAGTTGTACTGGTCCTTAGTGGCCGGTATGCTGGAAGAAAAGCTATTGTAATGCGTACTTTTGATGATGGTACTACAGACAAGCAGTATGGACATGCTATGGTTGCTGGTATCGATAGATACCCACGCAAAGTCCATAAAAGAATGGGAAAAGGAAAATTACACAAACGTTCTAAGATTAAGCCTTTTGTAAAAGTAAGTTGAATGGGACATTCAATATTTTTTTTATGACTATATTTTCTTATTTATATTACTATTATTGTTTTAGGTTTTAAATTATAATCATTTAATGCCTACAAGATATACAGTACCAGAACTACAGTTAGATAAAGTAGCTCCTAAAGATCTTAAGGATCCGATGAAACGAAAGAAGGCAAGATTCCAAATCCGTGTTAAATTTGAAGAAAGGTATGTAAACTTCTATTTGTTAATTTTACTATAAGATCAAGAAATGTTCAATAAAAATATTAATTGCAATGTAATAATTCTTGTATTTTTTTCACAGGTACAAATCTGGCAAAAATAAATGGTTTTTCCAAAAATTAAGATTCTAATCTTTTCAAATAAATACTTATATTCAAAATATATGGTGTGTCCAATTTTTTCTTATTATAACATTCAAACTTTTATACTCCTTATCAAAATATTGATTGAAATATTTGAAACAAAATCATTTTTAATATTTAAAATTGCTTGAACAGTTAATTTAAGGAATATAATTTATTTTACATTAATACATAGTACAATTTTTACTATCTTATAGTTTTAATAAATAAATATAAAAACGTTAATAATTTCAATAAAATGATTAATTAATTAGCTGCTATTGATTACTTATCAAGCTTTGCAACGCGTTCAGAAAGCGACGTTATATTATTTTTTATAACTTCTAAATTTGATGCAAAACTTTCTTGTACACCTGCGAGTAAACATTTATTGCTGTCCATAAATTGAGTATTTTGTTTCTGTAGATCTTCAAACTGTTTCATCGCCTTACTGTAGTTCGCAGCTATTAAAAAAGAAATTATAACAATTATAATACAAGACAATATACATATCATCTTTCATTTAATGATAATAGAATATTTTTATATATTTATACTAAATTGTATAGTATAATATTTGGACCGACCTTGTTCATGTATAGTACTCAAAGATGTCATTCGATTTATAGTTAGAGGTAAAATATCTGACATACTTTCTGTCTTTTTCACTATTTTATACATTTCTTCGATCTGTTATGAAAAAATAATTAATTACTTAACTCCATCTATTTTCTATAGTTCACTAATAACTTATATGAAACCTTTTGTTTTAATTCTGAATCAGGAGTCAAAGTAGATTTCTTCTGAGCAATAGTATCAATCCTGTAAATCAAAGCGGATAATCTACTTTCAATGGCATCTAACTGACTAGTATCTAAAAGTGCAGCTTTTGCACTTAGTTGCTGTACTGCATCCATTATACCTTGACATTTCAAATTCTATAAAGTGTAAGATGGTACAGAATTATTTTTACAATTAATAAAAAATGGAAAGATATAAATTACTTCGAAATGTTATCATTACCCGTGAAAAAACAGAAAAATTTTCATTAGATGTACCAATGACACTTTCAAGACAACATAATCTTTGTTCTAATTGCACGATTCTTGCAATTTCTTGCATTTTAGCTTTTTCTGGAAGATACATCATTTTGTACTCCAAAACACCAGATGGCGATGTTTCTTTTGTCTCTGTGATCTCTGGTTTTATTTCTGTTTCTGATTTGGGAATGCCAGTGTTTCTAAATACTTCTATTTGTGATATCAGTTGCCTAAAACAATCAATTATATAAGAACTACATACCAATCACTTATTAAGAACACAAAATATACTTCAATCTAGCTCCTTGAGGATCTGAAAGTAGTTCCATAAGACCAGAACCAAGAGATTCTTCTAATTTTAGATCATTTATTTCTTTTCCTAATTGCTCTACTTGAGATATTATATCTATTGCAGATTTGACTTCCTCATTTTCTTCTTTTGCATTTTCCTAAGAAAGCAAATAAATATACTCGCATTAAAAAACTAATAAAAAAAATATAAAAAAAAAACATTTGTAATATACTACCTTCAATGCATTTATTTCTTCATACAATTCTTTTACTTCGCATTGCAAGCGTTGATATTTTTGAATAGGAGTTTCTTTTTCATCTTCACCTGGAAGTTCATAATCTCTAAACCTATATTTAATAAAAATAAAAAATTACTTAATTATATAATATATTCATATAATAGTTTAAACATAAAAGTATTTAATAAGTTGAATACCAACTTGTAACCTGTTCTTGATTTACGCGAAATAGAATCTGAAAAATCAACTTTGGTGTCTCCTACTGTCTTGGTTCTAAATTTACTAAAAGCTTCTCTAGCATTTATATGTAACTTTTCTATGGAATCTGATTCATCCTGGAAACATAAAAAATTAAGTTTCATAATATAAGAATATATTATACAGCATCATAATTATTTTACCTCTGAGTAAATTTCAAATTGTTCTGACTCTGGTAAATCAGTTGTTTCATAAACGTCAACTTGATCATATGCCTGTAATATTTCATTAATTATTAACAATCTATGTATCTTAGTAAAATTACACAAGAAAATAAAAGTACACTGATATAAAATATTCAATACAACTATATATTTGTGATCTTTATAGAAATACTATCTATAAAAGTATAAAATGTAGAAAATACATACAATTCCAGGTAAATCAGAGTATTTAGAATCCGCCATTATGACAAGTTATGTAAAGCTTGTACAACAGAAATGATTCTGTACTTGTAAAAATGATAGTTATTATTAAAATGCACTTATAATGGTAAAATGACAGTAATCTGACAATTGTAAGAAATTGGATCGACAAAGATAGTATACACGTAGACTGTTGTACAGATCACTTATCCGTTGTTATAAGATTGGATATCCTATGTACTGCCCTCTATTTTCGTTTGCACTGAGGCTCCATCTAGTTCACAAATATTTATTTGAAATATCGAACTAATTTTATTTCATGCAAAATCTAAAATATAATGGAACAATTTAATTATATATATATACATAATTAAATATATATATATATAATTAAATATATATATATATATATATATATATATATATATATATATACGTATATATAAAACAAACATGTATATAGTGTTTTTACATTTTTACTGTTTATGTTTAAATATTCACACAATAATGTTGTATTATAATAATAATTTTATTTACAATTTCTAAATCACTTAAGAATATAACCTTCAGGATAAGCTAACAATTTTGGAAATTGTTCTATTTCTTCTTTGGGAATATGATCTAATCTAACTGGAACTGGTCTTAATTGCTTAATCTGATTACAAACATTCTTAAGCATTTCTTCTGGAACATTTTCATCCGGGAAAACATGTAATCTTTGCATCGTGTGTCTTCTTTGTAAATTTCCTTTCAATGCACGATACACTGCTTTAGTTACTATCTACATAAGGATAATATAAATTAAAAATAAATTATCTTGTTAATAAAGTCTATAAATATAAGATAGATTATGTTAAGATATAATATGTATTCATTAATTACCAAAGTTGGATTTTTATTATGAAGTTCCCAAGCAAGAGTCCAAGAAGCACCACCGATATATGTGTTATGATGGAAATACACACGTTTTCGCCACTCGTCTCCTCGTAAAGCTATATCTTTACTATTTATTACGATCACATGATCACCACAATAATCTATATGAAATATCGTCATTTTATAAACTAGATATTTTTGAAATATCAATATACACTTAAATATTATAATATTAAACTTACTCATTGGATGATATATTGGCTTATGTATACCCATAAGATAAAGCTTTATTTTTTCTGCACTTAAATAGGGATCTTGCCATTTTGCATCATATATATGCCAAATAGTTGAAAAAGTGTTCCATTGCTAAAAAATTTAATAACTTTATTAAATAATATAAAATGATTAATGTTATATTATTAATTTAAAAATAATAAATATTTTAAAAAGCAAACCTGTGCTCTTCGTAAAATTGACATAATAATTAAGATAACTTTTGATATTAGTGTATATAATAATTTCAAAATTCAATTCGAAATGTACATAGTTCTTTATAAATCTTATTTTTAAATTATTTGCAATATAACCTATAATGATACGACTTCAGATAAGGTATGATATAGTATCGAAATGGATGCAAATGTGATTATCGATAATCGCAAAGTATCGATATATAGTCATATTATTCTTAAATCCAATTAATTTATTCTAATTTTTATTTTTTTTTTATTTTGACTTAATTATATTTCTTTTCTGTATATTTTCTATATCCATTATATTATTAATGCTTTTTACTTAATGAAAAACTACACTGACATATTAGTAAAGTTTATGTGGATGTAAAGTAGTATAATAAAAAAAGTTTTTTTTTACCAAACTTCAATTAAAACTTATAAATGTAAGCTCATATGAACTTGCGAATTTGTTTTTCTTTAACATCTCTCATAAATATATTTTTTAAATTTCATAAATGAATGTTTTTTAAGTTTGGTAAAGACGGCGCTGTAAAGCTTTATAAGGTAAAGTGTCAGAGTCATCGACACTACCCGTATTGAATGAGAATAAATTTCATGGTTGAAATCACGTGACCTTGCGAACGACCTCTAATTTGGCACAAACGTATCCGTCATTTGGTCCTCCTTTATTATATTCTGAAATATATTTCGAAGTGCTCGTGGACAATTTTTGGGTAACTATACAATCTGAAAAAAGTCTTTTTCGATAAACTTTAACTATTTCAATTCGGTAGTGCGAATAGATATTGTTAAAGCGATCAAGATATGATACGTACCACGGCGAGGCTACGTAATGATTTGGCACGCACGATACTTCGAAGTGGTGTGGGCACTAACATCGTTAGAACCGTGATCATTAGATGTCTTCACAGAAAATATTTACAAAGGTATACATATTGCTAATTCTTCTATTAATTATTATTTCATGAAAATTTTGCTCTCATCGTTCATTCGATTTTCATTTAATCATTAATGTTATATTTTATTAGTATTTCATTTCTACTATTCAATGTATTCAAATCTATATATAAAGATCAACATGATTTTAATTTATGATACTGAATATACTATATATAAATTTTCATTATAAGTTAACATCTTTTCATTTCTTTTCTTAATGTATGTATATATTTATTTTCATTAAAATTGTATAGTCTTATATGAACTATTATTTATTTTGAATTTTATTTATTACTAGTTAACAGATATACTGATATGTTAATTGAAACATTTGATATCACATTATATCATCACATGATTCTTAACATTTTTTAGAGTATATCACTGCTTTCTTGCTTGGTATTCAGGATTCAGGTCCACGATAGTTTACGTTTTACGGTGATACCATGGCAGCAGCAATTACGGTTTTATGCAGACTTTCCTGACCATGTTAAAGTACAATTACCTGCACTTTCTCCTACTATGGAAACGGGCACTATTGTAAGTTGGCAAAAAAAAGAAGGTATGTATATAGAAGAAACTACTTAATAAATTAAATTTATAATATATGATTTTCTAATTCATTTCTATTTCATAATTTCTATTTCATTATAATAATATCATCTTATTTTATTATTAACAGGAGATAAATTAAATGAAGGTGATTTATTAGCAGAAATTGAAACAGATAAAGCAACAATGGGATTTGAAACACCAGAAGAAGGTTATTTAGCTAAAATACTTGTACCTGCTGGATCAAAAAATGTACCGATAGGCAAACTTGTTTGCATCATTGTTCCAAATGAAGAATCAGTTCCTGCTTTTAAAGACTTTAAAGATGATACAGTAGCAGCACCTATTGCACCATCAGCACCTGCTGCGCCTGCTCCACCAACACCTGCTGCACCAACGCCTGCTGCACCAACACCTGCAGTTGCACTTTCACCTACGAAAGTCACACCAGGAGAAAGGGTATATGCCAGTCCATTAGCTAAAAGAATTGCTGCAGAAAAAGGACTTAGTTTAGAGGTAATCTTACATTGTTAAATAATTTTTTACATCAAAATATAATGAATATTTTTTCTTAGATGTTAAGAAGGAATGGAAAAAAAAGTGATTTTTTCTTATAGGGCCTAAAAGGTACAGGTTTATACAGTTCCATAACATCTAAAGATCTCGAAGGTGCTCCAGTTGCTGCAAAACCAACTGTACCAGCGAAAGGAGTTGATGTCGCAGATGGCATTGATGTCCCTGTTTCAAATATACGGGCAGTTATAGCAAAACGTCTACTTGAAAGCAAAAGAAGTATTCCTCATTATTACCTATCAATAGATATAAAAATGGATGCAGCATTAGCAATGCGAGAGCAATTTAATAAGATGTTAGAGAAAGAGAAAATAAAAGTAAGCGTAAATGATATTATTATAAAAGGAATGGCAATGGCTTGTAAAAAAGTACCCGAAGGTAATAGTGCTTGGATGGGAGATGTTATAAGACAGTAAGATTTCTGATTTTATTTTGTCTCCTTCTTGTCTCCCTTTTTTCACACTAAGATCAATATTTTAATGTTTTTCTTTTTTTCTTTTTTTTTTTTTTTTTTAATTTTGTTTTATAGGTATAATAATGTAGATGTAAGCGTAGCAGTAAGCACAGAATCTGGTTTAATTACACCTATAGTATTTAGTGCCGATACAAAAGGTATTGTCGAAATTAGCAAAGATGTGAAGGCATTAGCAGCCAAAGCAAGGGAGGGAAAGCTGCAGCCACAAGAATTTCAAGGAGGCACAATAACTGTTTCGAATTTGGGAATGTTTGGCATTAAAAACTTTTCTGCTATTATAAACCCACCTCAATCTATTATTCTTGCAGTAGGTTCAACAGAAGTAAGATTAATACCTGCAAAGAATGAAAAAGGGTATGTTCTCATCTTTATGTAAATATTTTCAATTAGTTTAAACTCTAAATGTAAAAATTAATTCAAATTTTATTTCGTGATTATAGATTCATAACTGCCCAATATATATCTGTAACAGCTAGTTGTGACCATCGCACAGTAGATGGTGCGGTAGGTGCACAGTGGCTTTCAGCCTTTAAAAACTTCATGGAAAATCCAACATCCATGCTTTTGTAGTAAGTCTCAACAAGTGTCTTCATTCAGAAGTGAAAGGTGATACATGTCCAATGTATTTATATATATTATATATTGAGTTTTTAATTATGCATTTTCGATAGACTGATCATTTTTTACGATCTAAAAGCGATTTTTAGAAATGGAATCTTTTTACAGAAATACATTATTACGTGAAGCAACATTATATCGTGAAAAGCTAATCACTAATTTAGTGATACATGCTTTTTTTGATTAATGTCATCAATGTTGCTATGATAAATGCACGTAAAAGATTAAGGACTATCATCTGAAAGTGTCTTTAAAAAGAAAAAATCAATCTGAAATATTTTATGTTCAATGTAGAAGACATACTGCCAATTTAGTTCTAACAATTGATTGAATGATCTAAAAATGAATGAAATGAATTCTTGGTAAATATCTATTAAACATCTGAATTAGTGTGCCAATAATATCTTGGTATCGATCTTCGGTGGCCACTTGTACATATATGTATTTATGTAAATTGCTTTGTTTATATAGCTCGAAAAATGACCATCAAATTAATTACCAAGAAATTGATGAAATACAAATTAAAAAATAAACTTTATTTAATAAATGTATATACCCTATTTAATAAATTATACCTTCTAGTAAATAAAAAATAATGATTTTATATTATTTAGATAAATAGCGATATAAATAGTTGTGTTCGTGTGTGTGTGTGTGTATATATATATATATAAACTACGGTAACTCATTCAGGCATAAAAACGAAAAAGTTTTATAAATTTAACAGAAGTGATAAATGTGGGAAATGTATTCTTCATGGTTATTATTTGTTACCTAAGCTGTAAATTCATCATGCCTGGCGTCATAGTATCGTACATAGCGAAGTCTACAAATTACAAAATTTAACTACCTTGACTTCTATTGATAAAGTAGAAGTCAAGTATACAAAAACAATAATTCAATCAGATTGTCAGTTTCAACAGCTATGGCTGTGGTCTCAAGAAGAATTAAAGAAAGAATGAATGATTTCTTTTCTTGTTCCTGGCGTTTTTTGTTGTCTCCTATGTTTTCGGCGTCTTTGGTATCTCTTGCTTTGTTTGGTTAGTTTCCCACGTGTGCGCTTGGTGGCGCCGAGGCGGGTTAGTTATATGTCTTATCGAAGGAGGCGCAACAGTCGCAACGAGGTCGTCATTTGATCAAGAACGCCCTCTGAAGAGATTGAATATTTCGATTTCGTAACCGATGTAAGGTGAAAATTTTGAAAAATCTTATTACTTACTTTCTTTTTTGATAGATTTTATAACGTGTTTAAATAAGTCAAAGTGTATTAAATCATAATATTAATATAAATATGATGTAATGTTATTAAATCATTTTTACATAAGAAAATTCATTAAAATCATTTCCGGATATTATCTGGATATCATCTTTCTGAATATTTCTTTCTCTTTAAAAATTTTCAATTGAAAATATTTTCTTTTCGGATAGAAAGGTTATAAACATAAACAGTACGTTATTATGTGTACTACAAAGTATAACATCAGTGTGTATATATATCTTGACATTAATTAGATATTTCGACAGTTATTGACAATTTTGTACACTATATATTATAGTTTTTAAAAGATCAACAAATTTTATTGCAAATAGAGTTGTGTATTTTTAATTGATTTGAAAAATTTTATATAATTTCTCAATATGTCTAGTTTTATTGTTATTCGATCTTATACTACGTTCGATAATTTCTTTTGCAAAGAATTACTTAAAACTTCTATAATGGATTCATTAAATGAAACATTTCTTGGAATTTTAACTGATAAACCTGTTATGATAACATTAAATGCATTAGTTTTAATACTTATGTTTATGCTAATAGTAGTTGGATATCCTATTATTTATTGCATTATAATTTTATTAATTCCATCAATTGTATTATATATTTTTTTATATGCAATGTTTTGGTATGAAACTAGAAATGTTGAAAATGAAACATCTACGATTTTACGGTATTACATTCTCAATTATTTCTTTTTGTTTTGTTTTGTTTCATTTTGTTTGTCTAATTTTATTACTTTTTTTTTAGTTAAGATTATAAATTTAAAATGAAAATATATATTTTTATCAACAGAACTTATACGTCCGATAATTCTTCCTGTTTTTGGATAGTGGAAGCATATGATAATTATTTAGTAGATCGAAGTCAACGAAAATCAAGATATATATTCATGACACAGGAACAATTTAATAGATCTAATCATTCAACAAGTAGCCATACTAAAAAGAGTGTAGGTATTATTGGATTTTGTAAAAGTAATAGAATACAGAATTCTGGTTGGATAAAAAGATTATGTATTCATAAAGACTATAGAAGGATAGGTATAGGGAGTTATCTCATAAATCAAGTTATACAATTCGGATATGAACAAGGATATGAATCTATTAATGTACTTATTTCTCAATACGAAATAAAAGCTCTAATATTATTTGGTAACAAAGGTTTTCGTACACAGAATATACATAGTAAACCATCTTTTAAATTTATAACGTTTTATGAATTAAAATACGAAATGAAGGATTATCATCCACGTTATTAAAAATTCGCATAATGTTCTATCTGTGCCAAAAAATTAAATTGTCCATGTAAATATTCGAATCAAAATTATTAAGAGTATTTATTTATTTATTTTTTGTATGTTATAACTCTTTGTGAAATATATGAGCAGAGACATTGTAAAAAATCCGTAATTCTCTTTTTTTATCTTTAGAGACTATTAGTATTTTTCAATTTCTTTATTTCCCAATGTTTACATTTGATCTGACTTAGATCAATAATATTTGAAATAATTTATTAATAGAATAATATTTGACATCCAGTATTTATTGCATAGAATCATATTGTACAAAATGATTCAAAGCTGCACAATATTATTATACATGAGAGAAACTATAAACAAAGGTTAAATTTATAATCAGTTGGTATAAATCTTTTAAAAAATTCACTATCTAAGATCATTGAAATAATTAACAAAAAATATTAAAACAATTTTAATGGATTAAAAATTGTAGATAATATTTAAATTAGGATCAGACCTTATTATATTTCGTAAACCACATGATTCATCAATAGTTGCTATGATTATTATCCACTATTGTAGACGGACTATCATTATTTCTGGCATTACAGAGTTGTTCTACTTAAAAATTAGTTAAATTAATAAATAGAATTTCTACGAGTTTTATCGATAAAATAAAAAATACTAAATTTCAATTGATCCATCAAATATTGCAAAATAGTTTAAATAAAATCCAGTTGGGTTAATTTACTTGACACGCATGACAACTAAATATTGCAGTATCGTGTAGATTGTACCTATCCAGAAATAAATTTGTATAGTTCTTTATTCCCACAGCATTTACTTCATATTATGATGTGCACCGAACGAAATTAGTTGCGCTGGTAGATTTATCTTGTATTACTGTGATTCATAGGGTAATATCGGTAACATTTCTAAGATATTAATAATTTCGTATAACCTATATAACTTTTTTATATATTTTTTGGGATCATATGCCGCGAAATATAAATTTATATAAAGTCATATTTATATTATTATTGTATATAAGTAAGAAATAGCAGTAAAAGTTTTAGCGATAAGAATATCATCAGAAGATATTTGTTCTGAAATAGATCTGTTCAAGAACGACTTCTGAGGAGAAAACATTGAATATTTCTGATCCATTACTGGTGAAAGGAAAATTTTGAAAAATTTTGTATGTTACTTTCTTGTTTGATAACTCTTATAACGTGTTCTAATGACTTTGAAATTACTTAATCATTATGTTAATGTAAATATAAAACAATGTTATAAAATCATTTTTTCATAAGAAAACTTATTGAAAACATGTCCGGATAACATCTCTCTAAATAATATTATTTTTTTCAATTTAAAAACTTTCGATTGAAAATATTTTCGTTTCGGATAGATTATAAACTCATAAACAATACGCTATTATGTGTACTACGTTGCATGACCTCAGTATATATATATATATATATATTGTGACAATAATTAGAATTTCTACAGTTGCTTAGAATTTTATACACTATATAAGTAGAACTTAAGTTTTTCAAAGATCATCAAATTATATTGTGTGCTTCAAATTTTATTTAGTTGCTTCTATATATTTTATATAATTTCTCAATATGCAGAAATGTATTCTTATTAGAACTTATAGAGAACAAGATAAACTGTCTTGCAAAAAATTACTTGAAGATAGTGTAATGACTCAGCTAAATCATACATTTTTTGGATTTATATTAGCACTAAATATTATTCGTATGGTATTTGTGTTATCTATACTGGTAACGGGTCTACTCGTGTATGCAGAATTACATATAACTTATTGTATTATAGTTATGTGTATACCAGGAATTATATTATATATTTCATTATATACAAAATTTCGTTATGAAGCGAGAATGGTTGGATATGAAATATTTGACATTCCACGGTATTACATTCTGAATTATTTCTTTCGTTTGGTTTTATTTTGTTTGTGTGTTTTGTTAGTTTGTAGTTAATTAAGATTATAATTTTAAAATAAAAATATATATTTCTATAAATAGGATTTACTCGCTTGATAATTTATCCCGTTTTTGGGTAGCGGAATTATGTGAAGATTTTTCATTAAATAATCAGGAACAAAATCAGCAATATACATTTATGACAGAGGAAGAAATGAGAGCATCTGAAATTGATTTATCTAAGCATAATAAAAGAATTATAGGTATTCTGTTATTTTGTCAAAGCAATTGGCAACCAACACATGCTTGGATAAAAAGATTTTATGTTTTGAAGAAGTATACAAGGAAAGGTGTAGGAAGTACTCTTTTGAAACGTGCTTTGCAATTTGCCGACGAAAAAGGATTTGTATGTGTTAAAGCTACGGTTTCTCAATTCCAAAAACGGTATATGTATTTTTATTATATAAAAACAAATTATGTAACTGTTTTGCGTGATAGATTATCATTTTTCGTATCAATTACGCTTTATGAATATATATTTCGAACAAAGAATTATCGATAGGATCATTAGAAATTCGCGGAATGTTCAATCTATGCCAACAAATTAAACTGTCCGTCTAAATATTCAAATCAAATTTATGAATAATATTTTTATATTAATTTTTTGTATGTTATAAGTGTTTGTAAAGTATATAAGAGCAAAGGCATTGTAAAAAATCTATAATTCTTTTTTTAATTCCTCAGACACTATCGATATTTTTCAGTTCCTTTATTTGCCAATGTTTACATTTGGATCTAATTTAGGTCAATGATATTTAAAATAATTTATTAATAGAATAGAATTTGACATACAATATTTATTGCATACAATGATTTTAAACAAAATAAATTAAAGCTGCTCAATATTATTGTACATAATAAGAACAATGAGCAGGAGTTAAATGAATAATGGTTCGAATTAAAACTTAAAAAATCAACTACATTATCTCATATAAACAATAACAAAAAAGATACTAAAATATAATTTTAATAGATTTGAAATAGTAAATTATGTTTAAATTACTAAAAGAAATTATTATATTTTATAATCCCCATAAATCATCAACAGTTGGTATGATTATTATCCACTATTTTAGCAGCACTATCAATTCTGGCATTACAATGTCGGTCTATTTAAATATTATTTAAATTACAAAATAGATTTTTCTTGAGTTCTGTCGATAAAATAGAAAATATTAAATTTTGATTGATCTATCGAGTACTGTATAGCGGATTAATTCAAATTTAGTTGCATTAGTATACTCGATATGGGTAATAGATAAATATTAAAAAATCGTGTGGATTGCATTTAACCAGAAATAAATTTTTATAGTTCTTTATTCTTACAATATTTAGTTTAAATTATGATGTGCATCGAACGAAATTAGTTGTGCTCGTAGATTTATCTGGAATTACTGCGACTCATGAGGTATATCGGTACCATGTCTAAAATATTAATAATTTTGTAATATATAAAAAAGGTATATAATTTCAATATACCTTTTTTATACATTTATCGAGATCATATACCGAGAAATATAAATTTATATAAAACCATATTCATATTATCATGGTATATTAGCAATAAATAGCAGTAGAAATTTTAGCGATAAAAATATCATCGAAAGATATTTATATTCTGGAAGAGATTTGTTGAACAACGATCTCTGAAGAGACAACATTGATTATTTCTGATTTACTACTGGTGAAAGATGAAAATTTCGAAAAATTTCGTATGTTACTTTCTTATTTGATAACATTTATATCGTGTTTAAGTGACTTGAAATGTACTTAATCATAATATTAATATAAATATAAAACAACGTTAATAAATCATTTTTTCATAAGAAAACTGATTGAAAACATGCCCGGATATCATCTTTCTAAATAATTTTATTTCTTTCAATTTAAAAATATTCGATTGAAAATATTTACGTTTTAGATAGCAACGTTATAAACATATAAACAATACGCTATTATGTGTATTACAATGCATGACCTCAGTGTATATATATATATATATACGGTGACAATAATTAGAATTTCACAGTTGCTTAAAATTTTATACAATATATAAGTAGAATTTAAGTTTATCAAAAATCAAAAAATTTTATTGTGTGCCTTTGGTTGATTCAATATATTTTATATAATTTGTCAATATGCAGAATTTTATTCTTATTAGAACTTATAGAGAAGAAGATAAACTGTTTTGCAAAGAATTACTTGAAGCTAGTGTAATGAATCAGCTAAATCATACATATATTGGAATTTTATTAGGACTAAATATTATGCGTATAGTAAATATGTTATCTATAGTGTTAATGTCATTACTCATGTATGCAGGATTACATAAAATTTATTGTATTATGATTATGTTTATACCAGGAATTATATTATATATTACATTGTACACAAAGTTTTGTTATGAAGCTAGAATGGCTGGATATGAAATATTTGACATTCCACGGTATTACATTCTGAATTATTTCTTTCGTTTAGTTTTATTTTGTTTGTGTGTTTTGTTAGTTTGTAGTTAATTAAGATTATAATTTAAAAATAAAAATATATATTTCTATAAATAGGATTTACACGCTCGATAATCCTTCCCGTTTTTGGATAGCGGAAGCATATGAAGATGTTTCATTGAATAATCAGGAACAAAATCAGCAATATGTATTCATGACAGAGGAAAAAATGAATGTATGTAAGGTTGATTTTTCTAATCATAATAAAAAAATTGTAGGTATTATGTCAGTCTGTAAAAGTAATTGGGAACCAACACTTGGTTATATAAAAAGATTTTATGTTCAGAAAAAGTATGCAAAGAAAGATGTATATAATCAACTTATGAAACAAGCAGAATTTTTTGCCTATGAACGCGGAATTCTATGTATTAAAGCTATTGTTTCTCAATTTGAAAAACATCTTATTAGTTTTTATAATACTAAAAATTTCACTGTAAATATTATACATGATAGATCATTTTTAATATCAATTACAATGTATGAATATATATTTAGAACAAGGAATTCTCATTCAGATCAGAAGAAATTAGTGTAATGATCAATCTGTTCCAAAAATTTAACTGTCCGTTTAAATATTCAAATCAAATTTAAGAATAATATTTTTATATTAATTTTTTGTATGTTATAAGTGTTTGTAAAATATATAAGAGCAGAGATATTGTAAAAGTGTGTAATTCCATTTTTTACATCTTTAGAAACTATCAATACTTTTCTGTTTCTTTATTTCCCAATGTTTACATTTGGATCTAATTTAGGTCAATAATATTTGAAATAATTTATTAATAAAATACAATTTGACATCCTGTATTTAATGCATATAATCATTAAAAAAAAAATGAATTAAAGGTGCTCAATATTATTGTACATAACAAGAATAATGAACAGGGGTTAAATGGATAATAGTTCGAATTAAAACTTAAGTCATATAAACAATAAGAAAAAGATACTAAAAGATCATTTTAATAGATTTGAAATTGTAGATTATGTTTAAATTACTAAAAGAAATTATTATATTTCATAATCCCCATAAATCATCAACAGTCGGTTTGATTATTATCCACTATCTTAGCCGCACTATCACTCCTGGCATTACAGTGTCATTCTACGTAAAAATTAGTTGAATTACAAAATAGATTTTTCTTGAGTTCTGTCGATAAAATAGAAAATATTACATTTCGACTGATCTATCGAGTACTGTAAATCGGATTAATTCAAATTTAGTTGCATTAGTATACTCGACATGGGTAATAGATAAATATTGAAAAATCGTGTGGATTGTATTTAAACAGAAATAAATTTTTATAGTTCTTTATTCTCACAATATTTAGTCCAAATTATGATGTGCACTGAACGAAATTAGTTGCGCTCGTAGATTTATCTAGTATTACTGCCATTCATAGGATATATCGGTAACATTTCTAAGATATTAATAATTTCGTATAACCTATATCCCTTTTTTATATATTTATCGAGATCATATCCCGCGAAATATAAATTTATATAAAACCATATTCATATTATCATCGTATATTAGCAATATATAGCTGTAGTAATTTTAGCGATAAAAATATCATCGAAAGATATATATGTTCTCAAGCAGTTTTGTTCAAGAACGATCTCTGAAGAAACAAGATTAAATATTTCGTATGAGCAACTGATGAAAAGTGAAAACTTTGAAAAATCTTGATTGTTACTTTTTTTTTTGATAATTCTTATAACGTGTTTAAATGACTTGAATAGTAATTAATCATAGTATTAATATAAATATAAAACAACGTGACTTAGACATTTTCTCATAAAAAAAATTTTACTAAAAACATGTCCGGATATCGTCTCTCCAAATACTACTATTTCTTTCCGTTTATAAATTTTCATTTGAAAATATTTACGTTTCAGATAGCAACGTTATAAACATATAAACAATACGTTATTATGGGTATTACAATGCATGACCTCAGTGTACATATATACTGTGACAATAATTACATTTTCACAGTTGCTTAAAATTTTATATACTATATAGATAGAATTTAAATTTATCAAAGATCAAAAAATTTTATTGTGTGCCTTTGGTTGACTCAATATATTTTATATAATTTGTCAATATGCGGAAATGTATTCTTATCAGAACTTACAGAGACGAAGATAAACTGTTTTGTAAAAAATTACTTGAAGCTAGTGTAATGAATCAGCTAAATCATACCTATATTGGATTTTTATTAGGACTAAATATTATGCGTATAGTAAATATGTTATCTATAGTGTTAATGTCATTACTCATGTATGCAGGATTACATAAAATTTATTGTATTATAGTTATATTTATACCAGAAATAATATTATACATTTCATTATACGCAAAGTTTTTGTATGAAGCTAGAATTGTTGGAAATGAAGTGGATGAGATTTCACGGTATTATATTCTGAATTATTTCTTTCGTTTAGTTTTATTTTGTTTGTATGTTTTTATTAGTTCATACATTGTTAAAATTATGATTTTAAAATAAAAATATATATTTCTATAAATAGGATTTATACGGTCGATAATTCTTCTCGTTTTTGGATAGCGGAAGCATATGAAGATTTTTCATTAAATAATCAGGAACAAAATCAGCAATATGTATTCATGACAGAGGAAAAAATGAATGTATGTAATATTGATTTTTCTAATCATAATAAAAAAATTGTAGGTATTATGTCAGTCTGTAAAAGTAATTGGCAACCAAGACTTGCTTGGATAAAAACATTTTATGTTCAGAAAAAGTATACAAGGAAAGGTATAGGAAGTAATCTTTTGAATCAAGCTCAGCAATTTGCAGACGAAAATGGAATTTTATATATTAAAGCAATTGTTTCTGAATTTCAAAAACATATTATGTATTTTTATAATACGAAAAATTTGTCTGTTAATGTTATACATGATAAATCATTTTTAATATCAGTTACGCTATATGAATATATATTTCGAATAAGGGATTCTCATTAGAATCATTAGAAATTCGGGTAATATTCAATCTATGCCAAAAAATTGAACTGTCTTTTAAATATTCAAAACAAATTTTTGAATATTTTTATGTTTATTATTTGTATGTTATAACTTATTGTAAAATATATAAGAGCAGAGATATTGTGAAAAATCTATTATTCTATTTTTTACATGTTTAAAAGTTATCAATACTTTTCTGTTTCTTTACTTCCCTATGTTTACATTTGATCTGATTTAGGTTAATAATATATGAAATAATTTATTAATAAAATAGTATTTGACATTCAGTATTTATTGCATATAATCATTTAAAAAGAATGAATTAAAGCTGCTCAATATTATTGTACATAACAAAAATAATGAACATTAGTTAAATGAATAATGGTTCGAATTAAAACTTAGGTCATATAAACAATAAAAAAAAGATACTAAAATATAATTTTAATAGATTAGAAATTGTAGATAATTTTCAAATTACTAAAAGAAATTAATATATTTCATAATCCATATATATCATCAATAGTTGCTATGATTATTATCCACTATCTTAACCGCACTATCATTTTTGGCATTACAATGTCGATCTATTTAAAAATTAGTTGAATACCAAAATAGATTTTCCTTAAGTTCTGTCGATAAAATAGAAAATATTAAATTTCGATTGATCTATTGAGTACTCCTTAGCTATTTCATTCAAACATAGTTGCATTACTTTTCTCGATATGCATATTAGATAAATATTGAAAAATCGTTTGGATTGCATTTAACCAGAAATAAATTTTTATAGTTTTTTATTCTTACAATATTTAGTTTAAATTATGATGTGCATCGAACGAAATTAGTTGCGCTCGTAGATTTATCTAGTATTACTGCCATTCATAGAGTATATCGGTAACATTTCTAAGTATTAATAATTTCGTATAACCTAAATTCCTTTTTTATATATTTATCGAGATCATATCCCTCGAAATATAAATTTATATAAAACTATATACATATTATCATAGTATATTAGCAATAAATAGCAGTAGTAATTTTAGCGATAAAAATATCATCGGAAGATATTTATGTTCTGGAAGAGATTTGTTGAACAACGATCTCTGAAAAGACAACATTGAATATTTCTGATCCACTAGTGGTGAAAGATGAAAATTTCGAAAAATTTCGTATGTTACTTTCTTATTTGATAACTCTTATATCGTGTTTAAATGACTTGAAATGTACTTCATCATAATTTTAATATAAATATAAAACAACGTTACTAAGTCATTTTTTCATAAAGAAATTCATTGAAAACATGTACAGATATCGTCTCTCTAAATACTACTATTTCTTTCGGTTTAAAAATATTCAATTGAAAATATTTACGTTTTAGGTAGCAACGTTATAAACATATAAACAATACGCTATTATGTGTATTACAATGCATGACCTCAGTGTATATATATATATATATACTGTGACAATAATTAGAATTTCACAGTTGCTTAAAATTTTATACACTATATAGGTAGAATTTAAGTTTATCAAAGATCAAAAAATTTTATTGTGTGCTTTTGGTCGATTCAATATATTTTATATAATTTCTCAATATGCAGAATTTTATTCTTATTAGAACTTATAGAGAAGAAGATAAACTGTTTTGCAAAGAATTACTTGAAGCTAGTGTAATGAATCAGCTAAATCATACATTTATTGGATTTTTATTAGGACTAAATATTATGCGTATAATAAAAGTATTATCTATAGTGTTTATGGTAATGTTCATATATACAGGAGTACATATAGCATATTGTGGTATAGTTGTTTTTATACCAGAAGTTATATTATATATTACATTATACGTGAAGTTTTTGTATGAATCTAGAATTGTTGGAAATGAAGTATCCGAGGTTCCACGGTATTACATTCTGAATTATTTCTTTTGTTTAGTTTTATTTTGTTTGTCTGTTTTTGTTAGTTCGTAGTTAGTTAAGATTATTTAAAAATAAAAATATATACTTCTGTAAATAGGATTTACACGCTCGATAATTCTTCCCGTTTTTGGGTAGCGGAAGCATATGAAGATTTTTCATTACATGATCAGGAACAAGATCAGCAATATGTATTCATAACAGAGGAAAACTTGAATGATAGTAACATTGATGTTTCTAATCATAATAAAAAAATTGTAGGTATTATGTCATTTCGTAAAAGTAATTGGGAACCAACACTTGGTTATATAAAAAGATTTTATGTTCAGAAAAAGTATACAAGGAAAGGTATAGGTAATAAACTTATGAATCAAGCAGTATTTTTTGCCGATGAACACGGAATTCTATGTATTAAAGCGATTGTTTCTCAATTTGAAAAACATCTTATTAGTTTTTATAATACTAAAAATTTCACTGTAAATATTATACGTGATAAATCATTTTTAATATCAATTACGCTGTATGAATATATATTTCGAGCAGCGGTTTCTCATTTAGATCTTTAGAAATAAGCGTAATGTTCAATCTGTTCCAAAAAATTAAACTGTCCGTGTACATATTCAAATCAAATTTATTAATAATATTTATTTATTTATTTTTTGTATGTTATAACTGTTTGTAAAATATATAAGAGCAGAGATATTGTAAAAAATCTGTAATTCTATTTTTTTTTACGTTTTTAGAAGCTATCAATACTTTTTAGTTCCTTTATTTCCCAATGTTTACATTTGGATCTAATTTAGGTCAATAATATTTGAAATAATTTATTAATAGAATAGAATTTGACATACAATATTTATTGTATACAATGATTTTAAACAAAATGAATTAAAGCTGCTCAATATTATTGTACATAACAAAAATAGTGAACCGGGGGTAAATGAATAATGGTTCGAATTAAAACTTAGGTCATATAAACAATAAAAAAAAATACTAAAACATAATTTTAATAGATTTGAAATTGTAGCTTATGTTTAAATTACTAAAAGAAATTATTATATTTCATAATCCCTATAAATCATCAACAGTTGGTATGATTATTATCCACTATCTTAGCCGGACTATCATTTCTGGCATTACAATGTCGATCTATTTAAAAATTAATTGAATATTACAATAGATTTTCCAGGAGTTCTGTCGATAAAATAGAAAATATTAAATTTCAATTGATCTATCGAGTACTGTATAGAGGTTTAATTCAAATTTAGTTGCATTAATATACTCAACATGGGTAATAGATAAATATTGAAAAATCGTGTAGATTGTATTTAAACAGAAATAAATTTTTATAGTTCCTTACTCTTACAACATTTAATTCATATTATGT
The DNA here is from genome assembly GCF_912470025.1 of Vespa velutina. Taxonomy (NCBI): domain Eukaryota; kingdom Metazoa; phylum Arthropoda; class Insecta; order Hymenoptera; family Vespidae; genus Vespa; species Vespa velutina. Next base: position 3,664,255 of record NC_062188.1, read on the forward strand.
GTACAACGAACAAAATTAGTTACACTCATAGATTTACCTAGTATTACTGAGATTCATGAGGTATATCGGTAACATTTCTAAGATATTAATATTTCGTATAACCTATATCCCTTTTTTATATATTTATCGAGATCATATCCCGCGAAATATAAATTTATATAAAACCATATTCATATTATTATCGTATATTAGCAATAAATAGCGGTTGTAATTTTAGCGATAAAAAAACATAGGAAGATATTTATGTTCTCAAACAGATCTGTTCAAGAACGATCTCTGAAGAAACAAGATTAAATATTTCGGATTCGCAACTGATGGGAAGAGAAAACTTTGAAAATTCTTGTTTGTTACTTTTTTTTTTGATAATTTTTATACCGTGTTTAAATGACTTGAAATGTAATTAATCATAATATTAATATAAATATAAAACAATGTTAGTAAGTCATTTTTTCATAAGAAAATTCATTGGAAACATGTCCAGATATCATCTCTCTAAAAAGTACTATTTCTTTCGGTTTAAAAATATTCAATTGAAAATATTTACGTTTTAGATAGCAATGTTATAAACATATAAACAATACGCTATTATGTGTATTACAATGCATGACCTCAGTGTATATATATATATATACTGTGACAATAATTAGAATTTCACAGTTGGTTAAAATTTTATACACTATACAGATAGAATTTAAATTTATTAAAGATCAAAAAATTTTATTGTGTGCCTTTGGTTGATTCAATATATTTTATATAATTTCTCAATATGCGGAATTTTATTCTTATTAGAACTTATGGAGAAGAAGATAAACTGTTTGTCAAAGAATTACTTGAAGCTAGTGTAATGAATCAGCTAAATCATACATTTATTGGATTTTTATTAGGACTAAATATTATGCGTATAATAAATACATTATCTATAGTGTTTATGATAATACTCATATATACAGGAGTACATATAGCTTATTGTGGTATAGTTGTATTTACACCAGAAATTATATTATACATTTCATTATACGTGGAGTTTTTGTATGAATCTAGAATTGTTGGAAATGAAGTATCTGATATTCCAGGGTATTACATTCTGAATTATTTCTTTTGTTTAGTTTTATTTTGTTTGTCTGTTTTTGTTAGTTCGTAGTTAGTTAAGATTATTTAAAAATAAAAATATATACTTCTGTAAATAGGATTTACACGCTCGATAATTCTTCCCGTTTTTGGGTAGCGGAAGCATATGAAGATTTTTCATTACATGATCAAGAACAAGATCAGCAATATGTATTCATGACAGAAGAAAACTTGAATGATAGTAATATTGATGTTTCTAATCATAATAAAAAAATTGTAGGTATTATGTCATTTCGTAAAAGTAATTGGGAACCAACACTTGGTTATATAAAAAGATTTTATGTTCAGAAAAAATATACAAGGAAAGGTATAGGTAATCAACTTATAAATCAAGTATTATTTTTTGCCAATGAACACGAAATTCTATGTATTAAAGCGATTGTTTCTCAATTCGAAAAACATCTTATTAGTTTTTATAATACTAAAAATTTCACTGTAAATATTATACGTGATAAATCATTTTTAATATCAATTACGCTGTATGAATATATAGTTCGAGCAGCAGTTTCTCATTTAGATCTTTAGAAATTAGCGTAATGTTCAATCTGTTCCAAAAAATTAAACTGTCCGTGTACATATTCAAATCAAATTTATTAATAATATTTATTTATTTATTTTTTGTATGTTATAACTGTTTGTAAAATATATAAAAGCAGAGATATTGTAAAAAATCTGTAATTCTATTTTTTTTTACGTTTTTAGAAGCTATCAATACTTTTTAGTTCCTTTATTTCCCAATGTTTACATTTGGATCTAATTTAGGTCAATAATATTTGAAATAATTTATTAATAGAATAGAATTTGACATACAATATTTATTGTATACAATGATTTTAAACAAAATGAATTAAAGCTGCTCAATATTATTGTACATAACATAAATAGTGTACCGGGGGTAAATGAATAATGGTTCGAATTAAAACTTAGGTCATATAAACAATAAAAAAAAATACTAAAACATAATTTTAATAGATTTGAAATTGTAGCTTATGTTTAAATTACTAAAAGAAATTATTATATTTCATAATCCCCATAAATCATCAACAGTTGGTATAATTATTATCCACTATCTTAGCAGCACTATCATTTCTGGCATTACAATGTCGGTCTATTTAAATATTTGTTAAATTACAAAATAGATTTTCCTTGAGTTCTGTCGATAAAATAGAAAATATTAAATTTTGATTGATCTATCGAGTACTGTACAGCGGTTTAATTAAAATTTAGTTGCATTAATATACTCAACATGGGTAATAGATAAATATTGAAAAATCGTGTGGACTATATTTAAACAGAATAAATTTTTATAGTTCTTTATTCTTACAATATTTAGTTTAAATTATGATGTGTACCGAACGAAATAGTTATACTCATAGATTTACCTAGTGTTACTGAGACTCATGAGGTATATCGGTAACATTTCTAAGATAATAATAATTTCGTATAACCTATATCCCTTTTTTGTATATTTATCGAGATCATATCCCGCGAAATATAAATTTATATAAAACCATATTCATATTATCATGGTATATTAGCAATAAATAGCAGTAGAAATTTTAGCGATAAAAATATCATCGAAAGATATTTATATTCTCAAACAGATCTGTTCAAGAACGATCTCTGAAGAAACAAGATTAAATATTTCGGATTCGCAACTGATGGGAAGAGAAAACTTTGAAAATTCTTGTTTGTTACTTTTTTTTTTGATAATTTTTATACCGTGTTTAAATGACTTGAAATGTAATTAATCATAATATTAATATAAATATAAAACAATGTTAGTAAGTCATTTTTTCATAAGAAAATTCATTGGAAACATGTCCAGATATCATCTCTCTAAAAAGTACTATTTCTTTCGGTTTAAAAATATTCAATTGAAAATATTTACGTTTTAGATAGCAATGTTATAAACATATAAACAATACGCTATTATGTGTATTACAATGCATGACCTCAGTGTATATATATATATATATACTGTGACAATAATTAGAATTTCACAGTTGGTTAAAATTTTATACACTATATAGATAGAATTTAAGTTTATTAAAGATCAAAAAATTTTATTGTGTGCCTTTGATTGATTCAATATATTTTATATAATATCTCAATATGCGAAATTTTATTCTTATTAGAACTTATGGAGAAGAAGATAAACTGTTTGTCAAAGAATTACTTGAAGCTAGTGTAATGAATCAGCTAAATCATACATTTATTGGATTTTTATTAGGACTAAATATTATGCGTATAATAAATATATTATCTATAGTGTTTATGATAATACTCATATATACAGGAGTACATATAGCTTATTGTGGTATAGTTGTATTTACACCAGAAATTATATTATACATTACATTATACGTGAAGTTTTTGTATGAATCTAGAATTGTTGGAAATGAAGTATCTGAGATTCCACGGTATTACATTCTGAATTATTACTTTCGTTTAGTTTTATTTTGTTTGTCTGTTTTTGTTAGTTCGTAGTTAATTAAGATTATTTAAAAATAAAAATATATACTTTTGTAAATAGGATTTACACGCTCGATAATTCTTCCCGTTTTTGGGTAGCGGAAGCATATGAAGATTTTTCATTACATGATCAGGAACAAGATCAGCAATATGTATTCATGACAGAAGAAAACTTGAATGATAGTAATATTGATGTTTCTAATCATAATAAAAAAATTGTAGGTATTATGTCATTTCGTAAAAGTAATTGGGAACCAACACTTGGTTATATAAAAAGATTTTATGTTCAGAAAAAATATACAAGGAAAGGTATAGGTAATCAACTTATGAATCAAGCAGTATTTTTTGCCGATGAACACGGAATTCTATGTATTAAAGCGATTGTTTCTCAATTCGAAAAACATCTTATTAGTTTTTATAATACTAAACATTTTACTGTAAATGTTATACGTGATAAATCATTTTTAATATCAATTACGCTGTATGAATATATATTTCGAGCAGGGGATTCTCATTCAGATCTTTAAAAATTAGCGTAATGTTCAATCTGTTTCAAAAAATTAAAGTGTCCGTCTAAATATTCAAATCAAATTTATGAATAATATTTTTATATTAATTTTTTGTGTTATAAGTGTTTGTAAAATATATAAGAGCAGAAGCATTGTAAAAAATCTGTAATTCTTTTTTTAACTCCTCAGAGGCTATCGATATTTTTCAATTTCCTTATTTCCCAATGTTTACATTTCGATCAAATTTAGGTCAATAATATTTGAAATAATTTATTAATAGAAAAACATTTGACATCCAGTATTTATTGCATATAATCATTTTAAACAAAATGGATCAATGCTGCTTAATATTATCGTACATAACAAGAATAATGAACAGGGGTAAAATGAATAATTGTTCGAATTAAAACTTAAAAAATCAGCTACATTATCTCATATAAACAATAACAAAAAAGATACTAAAATATAATTTTAATATATTTGAAATAGTAAATTATGTTTAAATTACTAAAAGAAATTATTATATTTCATAATCCCTATAAATCATCAACAGTTGGTATGATTATTATCCACTATCTTAGCCGGACTATCATTTCTGGCATTACAATGTCGATCTATTTAAAAATTAATTGTATATTACAATAGATTTTCCAGGAGTTCTGTCGATAAAATAGAAAATATTAAATTTCAATTGATCTATCGAGTACTGTATAGAGGTTTAATTCAAATTTAGTTGCATTAATATACTCAACATGGGTAATAGATAAATATTGAAAAATCGTGTAGATTGTATTTAAACAGAAATAAATTTTTATAGTTCCTTACTCTTACAACATTTAATTCATATTATGTGTACAACGAACAAAATTAGTTACACTCATAGATTTACCTAGTATTACTGAGATTCATGAGGTATATCGGTAACATTTCTAAGATATTAATATTTCGTATAACCTATATCCCTTTTTTATATATTTATCGAGATCATATCCCGCGAAATATAAATTTATATAAAACCATATTCATATTATTATCGTATATTAGCAATAAATAGCGGTTGTAATTTTAGCGATAAAAAAACATAGGAAGATATTTATGTTCTCAAACAGATCTGTTCAAGAACGATCTCTGAAGAAACAAGATTAAATATTTCGGATTCGCAACTGATGGGAAGAGAAAACTTTGAAAAATCTTGTTTGTTACTTTCTTTTTTGATAATTTTTATAACGTGTTTAAATGACTTGAAATGTACTTAATCATAATATTAATATAAATATAAAACAACGTTAGTAAGTCATTTTTTCATAAGAAAATTCATTGGAAACATGTCCGGATATCGTCTCTTTAAAAAGTACTATTTCTTTCGGTTTAAAAATATTCAATTGAAAATATTTACGTTTTAGATAGCAACCTTATAACATATAAACAATACGCTATTATGTGTACTACAATGCATGACCTCAGTGTATATATATATATACTGTGACAACAATTAGAATTTCAACAGTTTCTTAGAATTTTAAACACTCCATACGTAGAACCTAAGTTTTTAAAAGGTCAACAAATTTTATTGTGTGCCTTTGGTTGATTCAATATATTTTATATAGTTTCTCAATATGCGGAAATTTATTCTTATTAGAACTTATAAAGAGGAAGATAAACTGGTTTGCAAACAATTACTTAAAGCTAGTGTAATGTATCCGCTAAATCATACATTTATTGGATATTTATTAGGAACAAATATGATGCGTATAATAAATGTATTATCTATAGTGTTAATGGTAGTACTCCTTCAGACAGGATTCCATGTGGTTTATTGTATTATGGTTATATTTATACCAGGAATTATATTATATATTTCATTATTATCAAAGTTTTTGTATCGATCTAGAATTGTTGGAAATGAAGTATCTGAGATTCAACGGTATTATTCTGAATTCTTTCTTTTGTTTTGTTTTATTTTGCTTGTCTGTTTTTGTTATTTTGTACTTAGTTAAGATTATGATTTTAAAATAAAAAAAATTATTTCCATATATAGGATTTACACGGCCAATAATTCTTGCTGTTTTTGGATAGCGGAAGAATGTAAAGATTATTCATTAAATCGTTCGGAACAAGATCAGCGATATATATTTATGACAGAGGAAAAATTGAATGAATGTAATATTGATATATCTCAACATAATAAGAAAATAGTAGGTATTTTGGCTGTCCATAAAAAAAATTTTGACCCAACAGTTGCTTGGATAAAAAGATTATATGTTGAGAATAAGTATAGAAGGAAAGGTATAGGAAGTCAACTTATGAATCAAGCTATGCATTTTGCCGAAGAGCATAGATTTGAATGTGTTAAAACGATTAGTAATCAATTCCAAAAAGTTCTTATAAATTTTTATAATACTAGAAATTTCAATGTAAAAATTTTAAATGACAAATCATTTTTAGTATCAATTACGATGTATGAATATATATTTCGAACAACGCATTATCATACAAGTCATTAAAAATTTGCTTAATGTACAATCTATGCCAAAAAATTGAAATGTCCATGTTAATTTTCAAATCAAATTTATTAATAGTACATTTATATTTATTTTGTATGTTATAACTTTTTATAAAATATATGTGTAGAGATGTTGTAAAAAAAATGTAATTCCCTTTTTACATCTTTAAAGGCTATTATTGTTTTTCAATTTATTTCCCATTTGGATCAAATTTAGGTCTATAATATTTGAAATAATTTATTAATAAAATAGAAGTTGACATACAATATTTATTGCATACAATGATTTTAAACAAAATGAATTAAAGCTGCTCAATATTATTGTAAACAAGAATAATGAACAGGAGTTAAATGAATTATTGTTTAGTTTAAGACTTAAAAAATGAACTACCTTAAGTCATATAAATAATAAAAGAAGATACTGAAACATAATTTTAATGGATTAAAAACTATAGATAATGTTTATATTAAGATAAGAATTTATTATATTTCGTAATCCGCATGAATCATCAATAGTTGTCTGCGATTATTATCCACTATTGTAGACGGACTATCATTATTTGGACTAGGGATTACAATGTTGTTCTACCTAAAAATTAGTTACATTAATAAATGGAATTTCTATGAGTTCTATCGATAAAATAAAAAATATTAAATTTCGATTGATCCATCAAATATTGCATTATAGTGTAAATAAATTTCATTATATAAATTGCATTATAGTGTAAATAAAGTTGCGTTACTTTCTTGACACGGATGACAACTAAATTTTCCAGTATCGTGTGGATTGCACCTAACCAGAAATAAATTTTTATAGTTTTTTATTCCCATAACATTTAGTTCATGATTTTTATTCCCATAACTTTTAGTTCATATGATGTGCACCTAACGAAATTAGTTACGCTCGTAGATTTATCTTGTATTACTGTGATTTATAAAGTATATCAGAAACATTTCTCAGATATTAATAATTTATATAAAACCATATTCATATCATCATCGTATATTAGCAATAAATAGCAGTAGTAATTTTAGCGATAAAAATATCATCGGAAGATATTTAAATAGATCTATTTAAACAAATCTGTTCAAGAACGATCTCTGAAGAAACAAGATTAAATTTTTCGGATTCGCAACTGATGGAAAGTGAAAACTTTGAAGAATCTTGGTTGTTATTTTCTTTTTTGATAATTTTTAACTTATAACTTCTTTAAATGACTTGAATATTAATTAATCATAATATTAATATAAATATAATCCAACGTTATTAAATCATTTTTTCATAAGAAAACTCATTGAAAACATATCCGGATGTCATCTCTCTAAATAATATTATTTCTTTCAATTTAAAAACTTTCAATTGAAAATATTTCCGTTTCGGATAGAAACGTTATAACATATAAACAATACGCTATTATATGTACTACGTTGCATGACCTCAGTATATATATATATATATATATATATATATATACTCTGACAATAATTAGAATTTAGACAGTTGCTCAAAATTTTAAACATTATATACATAGAACTTAAGTTTTTAAAAGATCAACAAATTTTATTGTGTGCCTTTGATTGTTTCAATACATTTTATATAGTTTCTCAATATGCGGAAATTTATTCTTATTAGAACTTATAGAGAAGAAGATGAATCGGTTTGCAAAGAATTACTTAAAGCTAGTGTAATGTATTCGCTAAATCATACATTCATTGGAATTTTATTAGGAATAAATATTATGCGTATAGTAAATCTTGTAACTATAGTGTTAATGCTAATACTCATCCGTACAAGATTACCTTTGGTTTATTCTATTATGGTTATATTTATACCAGGAATTTTATTATATATTTCATTATATGCAAAGTTTTTGTATGAAGCTAGAATTGTTGGAAATGAAGTATTTGATTCACGGTATTATATTCTGAATTATTTCTTTCGTTTAGTTTTATTTTGTTTGTCTGTTTTTGTTAGTTCGTACTTAGTTAAGATTATTTTAAAACAAAATTATATATTTTTATAAATAGGATTAACACGCGCAATAATTCATCACGTTTTTGGATAGCGGAAGCATATGAAGATCTTTCATTAATTGATCAGGAACAACAACAACAATATATATTTATGACAGAGGAAAACTTGAATGAATGTACTTTTGATGTATCTCAACTTAATAAAAAAATTGTAGGTATTATGTCAGTATGTAAAAGCAATTGCGAACCAACAGTTGCTTTGATAAAAAGATTATATGTGCAGACAAAGTATAGAAGGAAAGGTGTCGGAAGTCAATTTATAAATACAGCTATCCATTTTGCTGAAGAACATGGATTTGAATGCGTTAAAGCGTTTATTAATGAATATCAAAAAGTTCTTATAAATTTTTATGATGCTAAAGATTTCGATTTAAAAATTTTATGTCATCAACCACTTTTATTATCAATTATAATGTATGAATATATATATAAAACAAGGCACTTCAATTCAAATAATTAGAAATTCGTGTAATGTTCTATCTATTCCAAAAAATTAAATTGTCCGTGTAAATATTCAAATCAAATTTATTAATAATATTTTTAAATTAATTTTTTATAATTGTCTGTGAAATATATAAGAGCAGAGATATTGTAAAAGTGTGTAATTCCATTTTTTACATCTTTAGAAACTATCAATACTTTTCTGTTTCTTTATTTCCCAATGTTTACATTTGGATCTAATTTAGGTCCATAATATTTGAAATAATTTATTAATAAAATACAATTTGACATCCTGTATTTAATGCATATAATCATTAAAAAAAAAAATGAATTAAAAGTGCTCAATATTATTGTACATAACAAGAATAATGAACAGGGGTTAAATGAATAAATGTTTAGTTTATAATTTAAAAAATTAACTACCTTAAGTCATATAAATAATAAATGAAGATACTAAAACATAATTTTAATAGATTAGAAATGGTAGATAATTTTCAAATTAGTAAAAGAAATTATTATATTTCATAATCCGTATAAATAATCAACAGTTGCTATGATTATTATCCACTATCTTAGCCGGACTATCATTTTTGGCATTATAGTTTCGATCTATTTAAAAATTAATTGAATTTCAAAATAGATTTTCCTTGAGTTCTGTCGATAAAATAGAAAATATTAAATTTCGATTGATCTATCGAGTACTGTATAGCGGTTTAATTCAAATCTAGTTGCATTACTATTCTCGACATGAGTAATAGATAAGTATTAAAAAATCGTGTAGATTGTATTTAAACAGAAATAAATTTTTATAGTTCTTTATTCCCACTACATTTAGTTAATATTATAATGTGCCTCGAAAAAACTTAGTTGCGCTCGTAGATTTATTTTGTATTACTGTGATTTATAAAGTATATCAGAAACATTTCTCAGATATTAATAATTTATATAAAACCATATTCATATTATCATCATATATTAGCAACAAATAGCAGTAGAAATTTTATCGATAAAAATATCATCGGAAGATATTCATGTTCTGGAAGAGATTTGTTTAAGAACGATCTTTGAAGAGACAACATTGAATGTTTCTGATCTACTACTGTAGAAAGATGAAAATTTCGAAAAATTTCGTATGTTACTTTCTTATTTAATAACTCTTCTATCGTGATTAAATGACTTGAAATGTACTTAATCATAATGTTAATATAAATATAAAACTACATTATTAAGACATTTTTTCATAAAAAATTCATTGATAACATGTCCGGACATCGTTTCTCTAAATAGTACTATTTCTTTCGGTTTAAAAATTTTCCTTTGAAAATATTTACGTTTCATATAGAAAAGTTATAAACATATAAACAATACGCTATTATGTGTACTTCAATGAGTGACCTCAGTGTATATAAATATTGTGAAAGTAATTAGAATTTTGACAGTTGCTTAGAATATTATACACTATATACATAGAACTTAAGTTTTTAAAAGATCAACAAATTTTATCGTGTGCTTTTGATTGTTTCAATACATTTTATATAGTTTCTCAATATGCGGAAATTTATTCTTATTAGAAATTATAATGAAGAAGATGAATCGGTTTGCATAGAATTACTTAAAGCTAGTGTAATGGATACGCTAAATTACACATTTATTAGAATTTTATTAGGAATAAATATTATGCGTGTAGTATATCTTGCAACTATAGTGTTAATGCTAATACTCATGCATACAGGATTACCTTTGGTTTATTCTAGTACGGTTATATTTATTCCATTAATTATATTATATATTTCATTATATGCAAAGTTTTTGTATGATGCTAGACTTGTTGGACATGAAGTATATGATATTCCACGGTATTATTTTCTGAATTATTTCTTTTGTTTAGTTTTATTTTGTTTGTCTGTTTTTGTTAGTTCGTAATTAGTTAAGATTATTTAAAAATAAAAATATATACTTCTGTAAATAGGATTTACACGCTCGATAATTCTTCCCGTCTTTGGGTAGCGGAAGCATATGAAGATTTTTCATTACATGATCAGGAACAAGATCAGCAATATGTATTCATGACAGAGGAAAACTTGAATGATAGTAATATTGATGTTTCTAATCATAATAAAAAAATTGTAGGTATTATGTTATTTCGTAAAAGTAATTGGGAACCAACATTTGGTTATATAAAAAGACTTTATGTTCAGAAAAAGTATACAAGGAAAGGTATAGGTAATCAACTTATGAATCAAGCAGTATTTTTTGCCAATGAACACGGAATTCTATGTATCAAAGCGTTTGTTTCTGAATTTGAAAAATATCTTATTAGTTTTTATAATACTAAAAATTTCACTGTAAATACTATATGTGATAAATCATTTTTAATATCAATTACGCTGTATGAATATATATTTCGACCATGAGATTCTCATTCAGATCAGTAGAAATAAGCGTATGTTCAATCTATTTCAAAAAATTAAATTGTCCGTGTAAATATTCAAATCAAATTTAATAATAATATTTTTAAATTAATTTTTTGTATGTTATAATTGTCTGTGAAATATATAAAAGCAGAGGCATTGTAAAAAATCTGTAATTCTTTTTTTAATTCCTCAGGGGCTATCGATATTTTTCAATTTCCTTATTTCCAAATGTTTACATTTCGATCTAATTTAGATCAATAATATTTGAAATAATTTATTAATAGAATAAAATTTGACATATAATATTTATTGCATACAATGATTTTAAACAAAATGAATTAAAGCTGCTCAATATTATTGTACATAATAAGAATAATCAACAGGGATTAAATGAATAAATGTATAGTTTATAACTTAAAAAATTAACTACCTTAAGTCATATAAATAATAAATGAAGATACTAAAACATAATTTTAATAGATTAGAAATGGTAGATAATTTTCAAATTAGTAAAAGAAATTATTATATTTCATAATCCGTATAAATCATCAACAGTTGCTATGATTATTTTCCACTATCTTAGCCGGACTATCATTTTTGGCATTATAGTTTCGATCTATTTAAAAATTAATTGAATTTCAAAATAGATTTTCCTTGAGTTCTGTCGATAAAGTAGAAAATATTAAATTTCGATTGATCTATCGAGTACTATATAGCGGTTTAATTCAAATATAGTTGCATTATTATTCTCGGCATGAGTAATAGATAAGTATTGAAAAATCGTGTAGATTGTATTTAAACAGAAATAAATTTTTATAGTTCTTTATTCTTACTACATTTAGTTAATATTATAATGTGCCTCGAAAAAACTTAGTTGCGCTCGTAGATTTATTTTGTATTACTGTGATTTATAAAGTATATCAGAAACATTTCTCAGATATTAATAATTTATATAAAACCATATTCATATTATCATCGTATATTAGCAACAAATAGCAGTAGAAATTTTATCGATAAAAATATCATCGGAAGATATTCATGTTCTGGAAGAGATTTGTTTAAGAACGATCTCTGAAGAGACAACATTGAATATTTCTGATCTACTACTGTAGAAAGATGAAAATTTCGAAAAATTTCGTATGTTACTTTCTTATTTGATAACTCTTCTATCGTGATTAAATGACTTGAAATATACTTAATCATAATGTTAATATAAATATAAAACTACATTATTAAGACATTTTTTCATAAAAAATTCATTGATAACATGTCCGGACATCGTTTCTCTAAATAGTACTATTTCTTTCGGTTTAAAAATTTTCCTTTGAAAATATTTACGTTTCATATAGAAAAGTTATAAACATATAAACAATACGCTATTATGTGTACTTCAATGAGTGACCTCAGTGTATATAAATATTGTGAAAGTAATTAGAATTTTGACAGTTGCTTAGAATTTTATACACTATATACATAGAACTTAAGTTTTTAAAAGATCAACAAATTTTATTGTGTGCTTTTGATTGTTTCAATTCATTTTATATAGTTTCTCAATATGCGAAAATTTATTCTTATTAGAACTTATAATGATGAAGATGAATCGGTTTGCATAGAATTACTTAAAGCTAGTGTAATGTATACGCTAAATTATACATTTATTAGAATTTTATTAGGAATAAATATTATGCGTGTAGTATATCTTGCAACTATAGTGTTAATGTTAATACTCATGCGTACAGGATTACCTTTGGTTTATTCTAGTATGGTTATATTTATACCAATAATTATATTATATATTTCATTATATGCAAAGTTTTTGTATGATGCTAGACTTGTTGGATATGAAGTATATGAGATTCCACGGTATTACTTTCTGAATTATTTCTTTTGTTTAGTTTTATTTTGTTTGCCTGTTTGTCTGTTTTTGTTAGTTCGTAGTTAGTTAAGATTATTTTAAAATAAAATTATATATTTTTGTAAATAGGATTTTCACGACCGATGGTTCATCATGTTTTTGGGTAGCGGAAGCATATGAAGATCTTTCATTAATTGATCAGGAACAACAACAACAATATATATTCATGACAGAGGAAAACTTGAATGAATGTACTTTTGATGTATCTGAACTTAATAAAAAAATTGTAGGTATTATGTCAGTATGTAAAAGCAATTGCGAACCAAGAGGTGCTTTGATAAAAAGATTATATGTGCAGACAAAGTATAGAAGGAAAGGTATCGGAAGTCAATTTATGAATACAGCTATGTATTTTGCTGAAGAACATGGATTTGAATGTGTTAAAGCGATTATTAATGAATTTCAAAAAGTTCTTATAGATTTTTATGACGCTAAAGATTTCGATTTAAGAATTGTATTTCGTCAATCACTTTTATTATCAATTATGACGTACAAATATATATATAAGACAAGGCATTTCATTTCAAATAATTAGAAATTTGTGTAATGTTCTATTTATTCCAAAAAATTAAACTCTCCGTGTAAATATTCAAATCAAATTTATAAATATTATTTTTGTATTAATTTTTTGTATGTTATAATTGTCTGTGAAATATATAAGAGCAGAGGCATTGTAAAAAATCTGTAATTCTTTTTTTAACTTCTCAGGGGCTATCGATATTTTTCAATTTCCTTATTTCCAAATGTTTACATTTCGATCTAATTTAGGTCAATAATATTTGAAATAATTTATTAATAGAATAGAATTTGACATACAATATTTATTGCATACAATGATTTTAAACACAATGAATTAAAGCTGATCAATATTATTGTACATAATAAGAATAATAAACAATGAATAAACGAATAATCGTTTGATTTAAAACTTAAAAAATTAACTACTTTAGGTCATATAAACAATAAAAAAAGATACTAAAACATAATTTTAATAGATTAGAAATTGTAGATAATTTTCAAATTACTAAAAGAAATTATTATATTTCATAATCCTCATAAATCATCAATAGTTGCTATGATTATTATCCACTATCTTAACCGCACTATCATTTCTGTCATTACAGTGTCATTCTATTTAAAAATTAATTGAATTTCAAAATAGATTTTCCTTGAGTTCTGTTGATAAAACATAAAATATTAAATTTCGATTGATCTATCGAGTACTGTATAGCGGATTAATTCAAATATAGTTGCATTACTATTCTCGGCATGAGTAATAGATAAGTATTGAAAAATCGTGTAGATTGTATTTAAACAGAAATAAATTTTTATAGTTCTTTATTCTTACAATATTTAGTTTAACTTATGATGCGCACCGAACGAAATTAGTTGTGCTCGTAGATTTATCTAGTATTACTGCCATTCATAGGGTATATCGGTAACATTTCTAAGATATTAATAATTTTGTATAACCTATATTCCTTTTTTATATATTTATCGAGATCATATCCCTCGAAATATAAATTTATATAAAACCATATTCATATTATCATCGTATATTAACACTAAATAGCAGTAGAAATTTTAGCGATAAAAATGTCATCGGAAGATATTTATGTTCAGGAAGAGATTTGTTGAAGAACGGTCTCTGAAGAGACAACATTGAATATTTCTGATCTACTACTGCAGAAAGTTGAAAATTTCGAAAAATTTCGTATGTTACTTTCTTATTTGATAACTCTTATATCGTGTGTAAATGACTTTAAATGTACTTAATCATAATATTAATATAAATATAAAACAACGTTATTAAGACATTTTTTCATAAAAAAATTCATTGATAATATGTCCGGATATCGTTTCTCTATATAGTACTGTTTCGTTCGGTTTAAAAATTTTCCTTTGATAATATTTACGTTTCACATAGAAAGGTTATAAACATATAAACAATACGCTATTATGTGTACTATGTTGCATGACCTCAGTAGATATATATATACTGTGACAATAATTAGAATTTCGACAGTTGGTTAGAATTTTATATACTATATACATAGAGCTTAAGTTTTTAAAAGACTAACAAATTTTATTGTGTGCCTTTGGTTGATTCAATACATTTTATATAATTTTTCAATATGTGGAAATTTATTCTTATTAGAACTTATAGAAAAGAAGATAAACCGGTTTGCAAAGAATTACTTAAAGCTAGTGTAATGTATTCGTTAAATCATACATTTATTGGATTTTTATTAGGACTAAATATTATGCGTATAATAAATTTAATATCGCTAGTGTTAATCATATTACTCATCCAGGGAGAATTACATCTTTATTATAGTATAGTTTTATTTTTACCGCCAATTGTATTATACATTTCATTATACGCAAAGTTTTTTTATGAAGCTAGAATTGTTGCAAATGAAGTGTCTGAGATTTCACGGTATTACATTCTGAATTATTTCTTTTGTTTTGTTTTATTTTGTGTGCCTGTTTTTATTAGATCGTACATTGTTAAAATTATGATTTTAAAATAAAAATATATATTTCTTTATTTAAATAGGATTTACACGCCCTCTAATTCTTCCCGTTTTTGGATAGCGGAAGTATATGAAGATTTATCAGTAAATAATCAGGAACAAGATCAGTCATATATATTTATGACAGAGAAAAAATTGAATGAATGTAATATTGATATATCTCAACATAATAAAAAAATTGTAGGTATTATGTCAGTCTGTAAGAGTAATTGGGAACCAACAGTTGCTTGGATAAAAAGATTATATGTTCAGAAAAAGTATAGGAGGAAAGGTATAGGACGTCAACTTGTAAATCGAGCTATACATTTTGCCGAAGAACATAGATTTGAATGTGTTAAAGCGGTTATTAATGAATTTCAAAAAGTTGTTATACATTTTTTTAATGCTAAAAATTTCACATTAAAAATTATGCGAAATCACTCATTTTTAATATCAATTATGATATATGAATATTCATATCTAACAAGATATTCCAAACAATTTAATTAGATATATGCATAATGTTCTATTTACGGCAAAAAGTTAAAGTGTCCATCTCAATATTCAAATCAAATTCGTTAATAATATTTTTATATTTATTTTTTAATTATTTTTTATTTATTTTTTGTTTATATTTATTATGTTATAACTTTTTGTAAAATATATAAGTGTAGAAATGTGATAAAAAAAATGTAATTCCCTTTTTACCTGTTTAGAGGCTATCATCATTTTTCAATTTCTTTATTTCACAATGTTTACATTCGGATCTAATTTAGGTCAATAATATTTGAAATAATTTATTAATAGAATAGAATTTGACATACAATATTTAATGCATACAATGATTTTAAACAAAATGAATTAAAGCTGATCAATATTATTGTACATAATAAGAATAATAAACAATGAATGAACGAATAATCGTTTGATTTAAAACTTAAAAAATTAACTACTTTAGGCCATATAAACAATAAAAAAGATACTAAAACATAATTTTAATAGATTAGAAATTGTAGATAATTTTCAAATTACTAAAAGAAATTATTATATTTTATAATCCGTATAAATCATCAACAGTTGCTATGATTATTATCCACTATCTTAACTGCAGTATCATTTCTGTCATTACAGTGTCATTCTATTTAAAAATTAATTGAATTTCAAAATAGATTTTCCTTGAGTTCTCGATAAAATAGAAAATATTAAATTTCGATTGATCTATCGAGTACTCCTTAGCTGTTTCATTCAAACATAGTTGCATTACTTTTCTCGATATGCATATTAGATAAATATTGAAAAATCGTGTGGATTGTATTTAAACAGAAATAAATTTTTATAGTTCCTTACTCTTACAACATTTAATTCATATTATGTGTACAACGAACAAAATTAGTTACACTCATAGATTTACCTAGTATTACTGAGATTCATGAGGTATATCGGTAACATTTCTAAGATATTAATATTTCGTATAACCTATATATATTTATCGAGATCATATCCCGCGAAATATAAATTTATATAAAACCATATTCATATTATCATCGTATATTAACACTAAATAGCATTAGAAATTTTAACGATAAAAATATCATCGGAAGATATTTATGTTCTGGAAGAGATTTGTTGAAGAACGGTCTCTGAAGAGACAACATTGAATATTTCTGATTCACTACTGTAGAAAGTTGAAAATTTCGAAAAATTTCGTATGTTACTTTCTTATTTGATAACTCTTATATTGTGTTTCAGTGACTTGAAATGTATTTGATTATAATATTAATATAAATATAAAACAACGTTACTAAGTCATTTTTTCCAAAAAAAAAATTCATTGATAACATGTCCGGATATTGTCTCTCTAACTAGTACTATTTCTTTCAAGTTTAAAAATTTTTCTTTGAAAATATTTACGTTTCAGATAGAAAGATTATAGACATGTAAACAATACGCTATTATGTGTACTACGTTGCATGACCTCAGTATATATATATATTATTGTCACAGTATATATATATATATATATATATATATATATATATATATATATATACTGTGACAATAATTAGAATTTCGACAGTTGGTTAGAATTTTGTACACTATATACATAGAACTTAAGTTTTTAAAAGACCAACAAATTTTATTGTGTACCTTTGGTTGATTCAATATATTTTACATAATTTTTCAATATGCAGAAATTTATTCTTCTTAGAACTTATAAAGAAGAAGATGAATCGGTTTGCAAAAAGTTACTTAAAGCTAGTGTAATGTATTCGCTAAATCATACATATTTTGGATTTCTTTTGGGAGTAAATGCTATGCGTATAATAAATATATTATCTATAGTGTTCATGTTTGTACTTATGCTTAGAGATTATCCTGTGGGTTATTGTAGTATAGTTTTATTTGTACCACCAATTATATTATACATTGGATTATACGCAAAATTTTTGTATGAAGCTAGAGTTCTTGGAAATGAAGTATCTGAGATTCCACGGTATTACATTCTGAATTATTTCTTTTGTTTTGTTTTATTTTGTGTGCCTGTTTTTATTAGTCCTTACATTGTTAAAATTAATATTTTAAAATAAAAATATATATTTCTTAAATAGGATTTTTACGCCCGAAAATTCTTCGCGGTTCTGGATAGCCGAAGCATATGAAGATTTATCAGCAAATAATCAGGAACAAGATCAGCCATATATATTTATGACAGAGGAAACATTAAATGATTGTAATGGTGATGTTTCTAAACATAATAAAGAAATTGTAGGTATTATATCAGTCTGTAAAAGTAATTGGGATCCAAGAATTGGTTGGCTAAAATGTTTCTATGTAAAGAAAAACTATAGAAGAAAACGTATAGGAACTCAACTTATGAATCAAGCTATGGATTTTGCCGAAGATCAACAATTTGAATGTGTTAAAACGATTGTTTCTCAATTTCAAAAACATATTATAAATTTTTATAATTCGAGAAATTACGCTGTTACTGCTATATCTGATAAAACATTTTTAGTATCAATTACGCTGTATGAATATGTATTTCGAACAAGGTATTCCAGTTTAAATAATTAGAAAATCGCGTAATGTTCTATCTATGCCAAAAAATTAAACTGTCCATCTAAATATTCAAATCAATTTTATTAAGAATATTTATTTATTTATTTATTTTTTGTATGTTATAACTCTTTGTGAAATATATGAGCAGAGACATTGTAAAAAATCCGTAATTCTCTTTTTTTATCTTTAGAGACTATTAGTATTTTTCAATTTCTTTATTTCCCAATGTTTACATTTGATCTGACTTAGATCAATAATATTTGAAATAATTTATTAATAGAATAGCATTTGACATCCAGTATTTATTGCATAGAATCATATTGTACAAAATGATTCAAAGCTGCACAATATTATTATACATGAGAGAAACTGTAAACAAAGGTTAAATTTATAATTAGTTGGTATAAATCTTTTAAAAAATTCGCTATCTAAGATCATTGAAATAATTAACAAAAAATATTAAAACAATTTTAATGGATTAGAAATTGTAGATAATGTTTAAATTAGGATCAAAACTTATTATATTTCGTAATCCACATGATTCATTAATAGTTGCTACGATTATTATCCACTATTGTAGATGGACTATCATTATTTCTGGCATTACAGAATTGTTCTACTTAAAAATTAGTTAAATTAATAAATAGAATTTCTACGAGTTTTATCGATAAAATAAAAAATATTAAATTTCAATTGATCCATCAAATATTGCAAAATAGTTTAAATAAAATCCAGTTGGGTTAATTTACTTGACACGCATGACAACTAAATATTGCAGTATCGTGTAGATTGTACCTATCCAAAAATAAATTTTTATAGTTCTTTATTCCCACAGCATTTACTTCATATTATGATGTGCACCGAACGAAATTAGTTGCGCTAGTAGATTTATTTTGTATTACTGTGATTCATAGGGTATATCGGTAACACTTCTAAGATATTAATAATTTCGTATAACTTATATTCCTTTTTTATATATTTATCGAAATATAAATTTATATAAAATCATATTCATATTATCATCGTATATTAGCAATAAATAGCAGTAAAAGTTTTAGCGATAAGAATATCATCGGAAGATATTTTTTCTGAAATAGATCTGTTCAAGAACGACTTCTGAGGAGAAAACATTGAATATTTCCGATCCACTACTAGTGAAAGGAAAATATTGAAAAATTTTGTATGTTACTTTCTTGTTTGATAACTCTTATAACGTGTTCTAATGACTTTGAAATTACATAGTCATAATATTAATGTAAATAAAAAACAACGTTATTAAATCATTTTTTCATAAGAAAACTCATTGAAAACATGTCCGGATATCATCTCTCTAAATAATACTATTTTTTTCAATTTAAAAACTTTCAATTGAAAATATTTTCGTTTCGGATAGATTATAAACATATAAATAATACGTCTTTATGTGTACTACTTTGCATGACCTCTGTATATATATATATATATATACTGTGACAATAATTAGAATTTCGACAGTTGGTTAGAGTTTTAAATACTATATACATAGAACTTTAGTTGTTAAAAGATCAACAAATTTTATTGTGTGCCTTTGGTTGATTCAATATATTTTATATAATTTTTCAATATGCGAAAATTTATTCTTATTAGAACTTATAAAGAAGAAGATGAATCGGTATGCAAAGAATTACTTAAAGCTAGTGTAATGTATTCGCTAAGTCATACCTTTCTTGGATTTTTATTTGGAATAAATATTATACGACTAATAAATATATTATTTATACTGTTCATGATAATACTCTTGTTTAGAGGATTTCCTGTGGTTTATTGTAGTATGATTATATTTCTGCCAGCAATTGTATTATACATTTTGTTATATGTAGCGTTTTCGTATGAAGCCAGACTTGTGGGAAATGAAGTATCTGAAATTCCACGGTATTATATGCTGAATTATTTCTTTTGTTTTGTTTTATTTTGTGTGTCTGTTTTTATTAGTTCATACATTGTTAAAATTATGATTTTAAAATAAAAATATATATTTCTATAAATAGGATTTACACGTCCGATAATTCTTCATGTTTTTGGATAGCGGAAGCATATCATGATTACTCATTAAATGATCAGGATCAAGATCAGCCATATATATTCATGACAGAGGAAGAATTGATTCAATGTAATATTGATGTATCAGAATATTATATAGAAATTGTAGGTATTATGTCATTCTGTAAAAATATTCCGGATACAACACTTGGTTGTATTAAAAATTTCTATGTAAAGAAATACTATAGAAAGAATGGTATAGGAAGTCATCTTATGAATCGAACTCTGTATTTCGCACATGAACACGGAATTGGATGTGTTAAAGCGACTGTTTCTCAATATCAAAAACATCTTATGAATTTTTTTAATACGAGAAATTTCACTGTAAGTATTATACGTGATCAATCATCATTAATATCAGTTACGTTCTATGAATATGTATTTCGAACAAGGCCTACTCATTTAGATATTTAGAAATTGACGTAATGCACAATCTATGCCAAAAAATTAAATCGTCCATCGAAATATTTAAATATAATTTATTAATAATATTTTGATATTTATTTCTTTGTATGTTATAATTTTCGGTAAAATATATAAGAGCAGGGACATTGTAAAAAATTTGTAATTCTTTTTTTAACTCCTCAGAGGCTACCGATATTTTTCAATTTCCTTATTTCCCAATGTTTACATTTGGATCTTATTTAGGTCAATAATATTTGAAATAATTTATTAATAGAATAGCGTTTAACATCTAGTATTTATTACATATAATCATTAAAAAAAAAAATGAATTAAAGCTGATCAATATTATTGTACATAATAAGAATAATAAACAATGAATGAACGAATAATCGTTTGATTTAAAACTTAAAAAATTAACTACTTTAGGTCAAATAAACAATAAAAAAAGATACTGAAACATAATTTTAATAGATTAGAAATTGTAGATAATTTTCAAATTACTAAAAGAAATTATTATATTTCATAATCCTCATAAATCATCAATAGTTGCTATGATTATTATCCACTATCTTAACCGCACTATCATTTCTGTCATTACAGTGTCATTCTATTTAAAAATTAATTGAATTTCAAAATAGATTTTCCTTGAGTTCTGTCGATAAAATAGAAAATATTAAATTTCGATTGATTTATCGAGTATTGTATAGCGGTTTAATTCAAATATAGTTACATTACTATTCTCGACATGAGTAATAGATAAGTATTGAAAAATCGTGTAGATTGTATTTAAACAGAAATAAATTTTTATAGTTCTTTATTCCCACTACATTTAGTTAATATTATGATGTGCATCGAACAAAATTAGTTGCGCTCGTAGATTTATCTGGTATTAGTGCGATTTTTAGAGTATTTCGGTAACATTTCTCAGATATTAATAATTTCGTATAATTTATATAACTTTTTTATATATTTATCGAGATTATATCCCGCGAAATATAAATTTATATAAAGTCATATTTATATTATCATTGTATATTAGCAATAAATACCAGTAAAAGTTTTAGCTATAAGAATATTATCGGAATATGTTTTTGTTCTTAAACAGATCTATTCAAGAATGACCTCTTAAGAAACAACATTGAATATTTCTGATTCACTACTATGATGGTAGATGAAAATTTTGAAAAATTTTGTATTACTTTCTTATAACGTATTTATATGTCTTGAACTGTACTTAATCATAATATTGATATAAATATTAAACAACGTTATTAAATCATTTTTTCATAAGAAAACTCATTGAAAACATGTCCGGATATCATCTCTTTAAATAATTTTATTTCTTTCAGTTTAAAAATTTTCAATTGAAAATATTTACGTTTCAGATAGAAACGTTATAAACATATAAACAATACGCTATTACGTGTAGTACGATGCATGACCTCAGTGTATATATATATACTGTGACAATAATTAGAATTTCGACAGTTGCTTAAAATTTTATACACTTCATACGTACAATTTTAGTTGTTAAAAGATCAACAAATTTTATTGTGTGTCTTTGGTTGATTTAATATATTTTATATAATTTTCCAATATGCGGAAATTTATTCTTATTAGAAATTATAGAGAAGAAGATGAATCGGTTTGCAAAGAATTACTTAAATCTAGTGTAATGTATTCGCTAAATCATACATATATTGGATTTTTATTAGGACAAAATATTATGCGTATAGTAATTTTTGCAGCTATAGTGTTAATGGTAATACTCATATATCTAGAAATACCTGTTGGTTATTCTGTTATGGTTATATTTTTGCCAGCAACTGTATTATACCTTTCATTATATGGAATGTTTTTGTATGAAGCCAGAATTGCTGGAAATGAAGCATCTGAGATTTCACGGTATTACATTCTAAATTATTTCTCTTTTTTCGTTTTATTTTGTTTGTCTGTTTTTCGTAGTTCGTAATTAGTTAAGATCATGATTTTAAAATAAAAATATATATTTCTATAAATAGGATTTACACGCCAGATAATGCTTCCTGTTTTTGGGTAGCGGAAGTACATGAAGTTCATACATTAAATCGTCATGAACGAACTCAGCGATATAGATTCATGACAGAGGAGAAATTGATTGAATCTAATATTGATGTATCTGCATATAATAAGAAAATTGTGGGTATTATGTCATTCTGTAGAAGTAATTGGACACCAACATTTGGTTGGATAAAAAGATTATATGTTCAAAGAAATTATAGAAGGAAAGGTATTGGAAAAAAACTTGTGAATCGAGCTTTGTATTTTGCCGAAGAATACAGATTTGAACGTGTTAAAATACTTGTTACTCAATATCAAAAAGTTGTTATGGAATTTTTTAATACGAGAGATTTCTCTGTAAAAGTTATACGCGATCACACATTTTTATTTAAACTTACGATGTATGAATATGTTTTTCGAACAACGCACTATCAGTCATTTGCTTAAAAATTCGCGTAATGGACATTCTATTCCAAAAAATTAAATTATTTATTAGACTTGAATATTTTATTTATTAATAGTATTTTTATATTTATTATGTGTATATTGTATATAAATCAAATGTGTTAATAATATTTTTATATTTATTTTTTGTATATTATAGATTTTTGTAAAATTTATAAGACTAGAGATATTATAAAAAACCGTTATTCTTTTTTTATATTTACTATCAATATTTTTCAATTTCTTTATTTCCCAATCCTTACATTTGATCTGACTTAGGTCAATAATATTTGAAATAATTTAGTAATAGAATAGCATTTAACATCCAATATTTATTGCATATAATCATTTTAAACAAAATGAATTAAAGCTGATCAATATTATTGTATATAATAAGAATAATGAACAGTGAATGAATGAATAATCGTTTGATTTAAAACTTAAAAAATTAACTACCTTAGATCATATAAACAATAACAAAAAAATACTAAAACATAATTTCAATAGATTAAAAACTGTAGATAATGTTTAAATTACTAAAAGAAACTATTTTATTTCATAATTCGTATAAATCATCAACAGTTGCTATGATTATTATCTTAGTCGTACTATCATTTTTGGCATTACAGTGTCATTCCATTTAAAAATTAATTAAATTTCAAAATAGATTTTCCTTGAGTTCTGTCGATAAAATAGAAAATATTAAATTTCGATTTATCTATCGAGTGCTGTATAGCTGTTTGATTCAAACCTAGTTGTGTTACTATTCTCGACAGCGATAATAGATAAATATTGAATTATCGTGTGGATTGTTTCTCTAAGTAGAAATAAATTTTTATAGTTCTTTATTTCCACAAAATTTAATCAATATTATGTTGCGCATCGAAGGAAATTAGTTGCCCTTGTAGATCTATCTGGTATTACTATGACTTGTAGGGTATATCGGTAACATTTCGAAGATTTTAATAATTTCATATAACCTATATAACTTTTTTATATATTTATCGAGATCATATCCCGTGAAATATAAATTTATACAAAACCATATTCATATTATCATCGTATATTAGCAATAAATAACAGTAGAAATTTTAACGATAAAAATGTCATCGTAAGATATTTATGTTTTGAAACGGATCTATTCAAGAACGATCTCTGAAGAAACAACATTACATATTTACAACATTACATATTACAAAAAATCTTGTTTGTCACTTTCCTTTTTGATAACTCCTTGAAAACGTGTTTAAATGACTTGAAATGTTATTAATAATAATTAATATTAATATAAATATAAAACAACATTATTAAATCATTTTTTCATAAGAAAATTCATTGAAATCCTGTCTGGATATCGTTGCTCTAAATAGTACTATTTCTTTTAATTTAAAAATTTTCAATTGAAAATTTTTTCGTTTCAAATATGAACAATACGTTATTTTGTGTAATACGATGTATGACCTCAGCGTGTATATATACTTTGACATTTATTACATATTTCGACAGTTACTTACAGTTTTATACGCTATAAACATAGAACTTAAGTTTTTAAAAGATCAAAAAATTTTATCTCTGTTATAATTGTGTATTTTTGGTTGATATTTTATAGAATTTTTCAATATGTCTAATTTTATTCTTATTAGATCTTATAGACAAGAAGATGAACCATTTTGCAAAAAGTTATTTAAAGCTGGTATAATCGATTCGCTAAATGCAACATTTACTGCATTTTTAACCAGGAAAGGAGCCATTAATGCAATAAATGTATCAATTGTAATGTTTACATTGGCACTCATAGTCGTAGGATTTCCTATTGTTTATTGTATTATGTTTATATTTATACCGCCAATTATTTTTTACATTTTTTTATATGCAACTTTTTTGTATGAAGCTAGAAATGTTGAAAATGAATCATCTGCGATTACATGGTATTACATTTTTAATTATTTCTTTTTGTTTTGTTTTATTTTGTTTGTTTGGCCTTATTACTTCATATTTAGTTAAGATTATGATTTTAAAATGAAAATATATATTTTTATGAACAGGATTTACACATCAGATAATTCTTCCTGTTTTTGGATAGCGGAAGCATATGAAGATTATTCATTAAATCATCAACAAAATCAGCGATATATTTTCATGACAGAGGAAAAATTTAATGAATCTAATATTAATGTATCGAGGCATGTCAAAAAAGTTGTAGGTACTATTGCTTTTTATAGTTGTAGTAGGTCACCAAATTCTGGTTGGATAAAAAGATTATGTGTTCATAAAGACTATAGAAGAAAAGGTATAGGAAGTCATCTTGTGAATCGAGTTTTGCAATTTGGTGAAGAACAAGGATTTGAATATATTAATGTGATTATTTCAGAATATAGAATAGGAGCAATACTATTATTTATAAAAAAAGGTTTCAATATGCATGATATACATAGTAAATCACCTTTTATGTTAATAGCGTTTTATGAATATGTATATCGAACGACGCATTATCGTCCACGTTATTAAAAACCCACATAATGTATAATCTATAACGGATAACTAAACTATTCATCACACTTAAATATTTAAATCAAATGTGTTAATAGTATTTTTATGTTTATTTTGTGTATGTTATAATATTTTGTAAAATATATAAGAGGAAAAACACTGTAAAAAATCCGTAATTCTCTTTTTTACATCTTTAGAAGGTATCAATACTTTTCAATTTCTTTATTTCCCAATGTTTACATTTCGATCTAACTTAGGTCAATAACATTTGAAATAATTTATTAATAGAATAGCATTTAACATCCAATATTTATTGCATATAATCATTTTAAACAAAATGAATTAAAGCTGATCAATATTATTGTATATAATAAGAATAATGAACAGTGAATGAATGAATAATCGTTTGATTTAAAACTTAAAAAATTAACTACCTTAGATCATATAAACAATAACAAAAAAATACTAAAACATAATTTCAATAGATTAAAAACTGTAGATTATGTTTAAAATACTAAAAGAAATTATTGTAATTTCATAATCCTCATAAATCATCAATAGTTGCTATGATTATTATCGACTATCTTAGGCCGCACTATCATTTCTATCATTACAGTGTCATTCCATTTAAAAATTAATTGAATTTCAAAATAGATTTTCCTTGAGTTCTGTCGATAAAATAGAAAATATTAAATTTCAATTAATCTATCGAGTACTGCATGCTTGGTTGATTCAAACCTAGTTGCGTTACTGTTCTCGACATGGATGACAGATAAATATTGAAGTATCTTGTGCATTGTATGTAAATAAAAATAAATTTTTACGTTTCTGTATCGCTACAACATTTAGCCAATATTATGATGCGCATCGAACAAAATTAATTGCGTTCGTAGATTTATTTGGTGTTACTGTAACTCGTATAGTATATCGGTAATATTTTCAAGATATTAATAATTTCGTATAACTTATATATCTTCTTCATATATTAGATGGACCGGAAAGTAATGTCGTTTCTGTGCATGTCGATATTTGATTGTGATTAAAAATAAAAGGTTGTTAAAAATTTATTCGTTTGAATTTAATTTAAGAAAGTGACATTACTTTTCGGCCCCCCTAATATTTATTGGAATTATATCCCGCTAAATATAAATTTATATAAAACCATATTCATATTATCATTGTATATTAGCAGTAAATAGCAATAGAAATTTTAGCGTTAAATATATCGTCGGAAGATATTTATGTTCTGAAACAGATCTGTTCAAGAACGATCTCTGAAGAAACAACAATAAATATTTCGGATCCGCAATTGAAGGAAGGTGATAATTTTGAAAAATCTTGTTTGTTACTTTCTTTTTTGATAACTCTTTATAACGTGTTTAAATGAGTCGAAGTGTACTAAATCATAATATTAATATAAATATAATGTAACGTCATTAAATCATCTTTACATATGAAAATTAAAATCTTTTCCGCATATCATCTCTTTGAATAGTACTATTTCTTTCAGTTTAAAAATTTTCAATTGAAAATATTGTCGTTTCAGATAGAAACGTTATAAACATATAAACAATACGTTATTATATATATTACGATGCATGACCTCAGTGTATATATATATACTGTGACAATAATTAGAATTTCGACAGTTGCTTAAAATTTTATACACCTCATACGTAGAACTTTAGTTGTTAAAAGATCAACAAATTTTATTGTGTGTCTATGGTTGATTCAATATATTTTATATAATTTCTCAAGATGTATAATTTTGTTCTTATTAGAACTTATAGAAAAGAAGATGAACCATTCTGCAAAAAGTTACTTAAAGCTGGTGTAATGGATCAGATAAATGCAACATTCATTGGATATTTATTGAGAAAATCTGTTTTTATATTAATAAATATAGTGATTTTATTGATTTCATTAGTATCCCTATTAAAAGGCTTTCCTGTTGTTTATTGCCTTATGTTTATATTTATTCTACCAATTTGTTTATACATCTGCTTATATGTAACATTTTTCAATGAAGCTAAATATATGGAAAAAGAAGTATCTCAGATTTCACGGTATTACATTCTCAATTATTTCTTTTTGTATTATTTTATTTCGTTTGTCTGTTTTTGTTACTTCTTATTTAATTAAGATTATGATTTTAAAATAAAAATATATATTTTTATAAACAGGATTTATATGTCGGATAATTCTTCTCATTTTTGGGTAGCGGAATCATATGAATTTTATTTATTGAATCGTCATCAGCGACATGAGCAACGTGTATTTATGACAGAAGAAGAATTCAATAAATCTAATATTGACGTATCTAGGCATCTAAAAAAAATAGTAGGTACTATTGCATTGTGTAAAAGCAATAAAATACCTAATGGTGCTTGGATAACAAAATTATGTGTTCATAAAGACTATAGAAGGAAACGTATAGGAAGTCATCTTGTGAATCGTGCTCTGCAATTTGGCACTGAACAAGGATTTATTACTATTAATGTGGTTATCTCAGAATATAGATTAGGTGCTTTAAAATTATTTAATAACACAGGTTTCCATAGATATTTGATACGTGGTAGATCATATAATGCATCAGTAATATTTCATGAATTATCATATAGAACGAAGTATTTTAAGCCTAATGAATTATTTGTTAAAACTCCATATAAGGTACAATCTGAGCCAAACTGAATCATCCATCGCATTTAAATATTTAAATCAGATGTAGTAATAATATTTTTATGTTTATTTTTTGTACGTTATAATATTTTGTAAAATATGTAAGAGGAAAAACACTGTAAAAAATCCGTAATTGTCTTTTTTACATCTTTAGAGGCTATCAATACTTTTCAATTTCTTTATTTCCCAATGTTTACATTTGGATCTAACATAGGTTAATAATATTTGAAATAATTTATTAATAGAATAGCATTTTACATCCAATATTTATTGCATATAATCATTTTATACAAAATGATTTAAAGCTGATCAATATTATTGTACATAATAAGAATAATGAACAGTGAATGAATGAATAATGGTTCGATTAAAAATTTTAAAAATTAACTACCTTAGATCATATAAACAATAACAAAAAAATACTAAAACATAATTTTAATAGATTAAAAACTGTAGATTATGTTTAAATTAATAAAAGAAATTATTATATTTCATAATCCTCATAAATCATCAATAGTTGCTATGATTATTATCGACTATCTTAGGCCGCACTATCATTTCTATCATTACAGTGTCATTCCATTTAAAAATTAATTGAATTTCAAAATAGATTTTCCTTGAGTTCTGTCGATAAAATAGAAAATATTAAATTTCGATTGATCTATCGAGTGCTGTATAGCGGTTTAATTCAAATTTAGTTGCATTACTATTCTCGACATGAGTAATAGATAAGTATTGAAAAATCGAGTAGATTTTATTTAAACAGAAATAAATTTTTATATTTCTTTATTCCCACTACATTTAGTTAATATTATGATGTGAATCGAACAAAATTAGTTGCACTCGTAGATTTATTTGGTGTTACTGTAACTCATATGGTATATCGGTATCATTTTTAAGGTATTAATAATTTCGTATAACTTATATACCTTTTTTATATATTAGGTGAACCGGAAAGTAATGTCGTTTCTGCGCATGTCGACATTTGATTGTGATTAAAAATAAAAAGTTGTTAAAAATTTATTCGTTTGAATTTAATTTAAGAAAGTGACATTACTTTTCGGCCCACCCTAATATTTATTGGAATTATATCCCGCGAAATATAAATTTATATAAAACCATATTCATATTATCATTGTATATTAGTAGTAAATAGCAATAGAAATTTTAGCGTTAAATATATCATCGGAAGACATTTATGTTCTGAAACAGATCTGTTCAAGAACGATCTCTGAAGAAACAACAATAAATATTTCGGATCCGCAATTGAAGGAAGGTGATAATTTTGAAAAATCTTGTTTGTTACTTTCTTTTTTGATAACTCTTATAACGTGTTTAAATGAGTCGAAGTGTACTAAATCATAATATTAATATAAATATAATGTAACGTCGTTAAATCTTCTTTACATAAGAAAATTAAAATCTTTTCCGCATATGAACTCTTTGAATAGTACTATTTCTTTCAGTTTAAAAATTTTCAATTGAAAATATTGTCGTTTCAGATAGAAACGTTATAAACATATAAATAATACGTTATTATATGTATTACGATGCATGACCTCAGTGTATATATATATTGTGACATTAATTAGAATTTCGACAGTTACTTAGAATGTTATACATTATATACGTAGAACTGAAGTTTCTAAAAGATCAACAAATTTTATTGTGTGTTTTCGGTTGATTCGAAATATATTATATAATTTCTCAAGATGTATAATTTTGTTCTTATTAGATCTTATAGAAAAGAAGATGAACCATTATGCAAAAAGTTACTTAAAGCTGGTGCAATGGATTCGCTAAATGCAACATTTATTGGATATTTATTTGAAAAACCTATTGTTACATTAATAAATGTAGTGATTTTATTGATTTCATTAGTATTCCTATTAAATGGTTTTCCTATTGTTTATTGTCTTATGTTGATATTAATTCTACCAATTTGTTTATACATCTGCTTATATGTAACATTTTTCAATGAAGCTAAATATATGGAAAAAGAAGTATCTCAGATTTCACGGTATTACATTCTCAATTATTTCTTTTTGTTTTATTTTATTTCGTTTGTATGTTTTTGTTACTTCTTATTTAATTAAGGTTATGATTTTAAAATAAAAATATATATTTTTATAAACAGGCTTTATATGTCGGATAATTCTTCTCATTTTTGGGTAGCGGAATCATATGAATTTTATTTATTGAATCGTCATCAGCGACATGAGCAACGTGTATTTATGACAGAAGAAGAATTCAATAAATCTAATATTGATATATCTAGGCATCTAAAAAAAGTAGTAGGTACTATCGCATTCTATAAAAGCAATAAAATACCTAATGGTGCTTGGATAACAAGATTATGTGTTCATAAAGACTATAGAAGGAAACGTATAGGAAGTCATCTTGTGAATCGTGCTCTGCAATTTGGCACTGAACAAGGATTTATTACTATTCATGTGATTATCTCAGAATATAGATTAGGTGCTTTAAAATTATTTATTAACAAAGGTTTCCATAAAATTTTTCTACGTGATACATTATATAATGCATCAGTAATATTTCATGAATTATCATATAGAACGAAGTATTTTAAGCCTAATGAATAATTTATTAGAAATCCATATAAGGTACAATCTGTGCCGAATTGAATCATTCGTCGCACTTAAATATTTAAATCAGATGTAGTAATAATATTTTTATATTTATTTTTTGTATGTTATAATTTTTTGTAAAATATATAAGAGCAGAGGCATTGTAAAAAATCTGTAATTCTTTTTTTAACTCCTCAGAGGATGCCGATATTTTTCAATTTCCTTATTTCCCAATGTTTACATTTGGATCTAATTTAGGTCAATAACATTTGAAATAATTTATTAATAGAATAGAATTTGACATACAATATTTATTACATACAATGATTTTAAAGAAAATGAATTAAAGCTTATCAATATTATTATACATAATAAGAATAATGAACAGTGAATGAATGAATAATCGTTTGATTTAAAACTTAAGAAATTAACTACCTTAGGTCATATAAACAATAAAAAAAAAGATACTAAAATATAATTTTAATAGATTAGAAATTGTAGATAATTTTCAAATTACTAAAAGAAATTATTATATTTCATAATCCTCATAAATCATCAATAGTTGCTATGATTATTATCGACTATCTTAGGCCGCACTATCATTTCTGTCATTACAATGTCATTCCATTTAAAAATTAATTGAATTTCAAAATAGATTTTCCTTGAGTTCTGTCGATAAAATAGAAAATATTAAATTTCGATTGATCTATCGAGTACTGCATACTTGTTTGATTCAAACCTAGTTGCGTTACTGTTCTCGACATGGATGACAGATAATTATTGAAGTATCGTCTGCATTGTATGTAAACAGAAATAAATTATTACGGTTCTGTGTTTCTACAACATTTAGCCAATATTATGACGTTCCCACAGGCACATCAAGCAGAATTAATTGCACTTGCTGATTTAGCAGGAATTACTACGACTCCTGGTGTTTTTCGGTAACATTTCCAAAATACATTTTTCAATAAATTCATATAACCTATAAAGTAGACTTTTTTTTTTTTAATATTTATGAAGATCACATCTGGTAGAATATAAATTTGTATGAAATTATATTCATATTATCATCGTATATTAGGATCGCAATAGAACTTTTGGCGATGGAAATATCACCGGAAGACATTTATGTTCTTCTGAAACAGATCTGTCCAAGAACGCCTTCTGAAGAGACATTTAATATTTTGGATGCACAACCTGAAGAGGATGAAAAATCTGAAAAATCTTGATGGTTACCTTCTTTTTTGGTAGATCTTATAACATTTTTAAATGGTTTCAAGTGTACTTAATCATAATATTAATATAAATATAATAAAATGTTATTAAATCATTTTTACATAAGAAATTTCGTTAAAATTGTTTCTGGATACTATCTCTACTCTAAATAATATTATTTCTACTTCTTGAAGATTACAAATTGAAAATACTTTCATCTAAGATATAAACTTTATGAACATATAAACAATATCATATTATGTGAGGTCATCCTGGATCGTAACTTCAGCATATATATATATATATATATATATATATGATTAATTAGATACTATGATTAATTAGAAATTTCGATAGTTATTAACGATTTTGTCTATTATAAACCTAGGATATAAGTTTTCAAAAAGTCAAGCAATTTTATCATACATATAGATGTGTATTTTTGGTGTATTTGGAAATATTTTATATAATTTTTCAATATGAGTAGTTTTGTAGTTCTACGTCCTTACAAACGAAGAGATCAACCATTTTGCAAAATATTACTTAAAAATAGCATAATGGGAATTATGAACAGAACATTCTTTAGGCTTTTGTTTACAGACATTACTTTAATTGCAACAATTATTGTTATTTTAACTATGTTTCTGTTAGCAGGGATACCTGTTCATTTCTATGTTATAGGTATACTTACGAAGCTGATTGTAGTATACATTATAACATATATAAACTTTTGGATTGATGCTGAAAAGGCTCAAAAAGAAGTTTTCACGGTATTACATTCTGAATTATTTTTTTGTTTTGTTTTATTTTGTTTGTTTGTTTTTATTACTGCTTATTTAGTTAAGATTATGATTTTAAAATGAAAATATATATTTTTATAAACAGGATTTACATGTCAGATAATTCTTCTCATTTTTGGGTAGCGGAATTATATGAAGATTATTCATTAAATCGTCAAGAAAGAGATCAGCGATATAAATTCATGTGACACAGGAAAAATTTAATCAATCTAATATTAATGTATCTAAATATTAAAAAAATTATTGGTACTATTGGATTGTGTAAAAGTAATAGATTACAAAATTTTGGTTAGATAAAAAGATTATGTGTTCTTGAAGACTATAGAAGGAAAGGCATAGGAATGAATCTCGTGAATGTAGCTCTGGAATATGGCAGTCTACAAAGATATAGATGTATTAATGTGATCATTTCAGTACATAGAAAAGCGGCTAGAGAACTATTTATTAAAAAAAATTTTGAAATCTTTTTGTATCATAAAAAACTTTTTCATAGAACATCAGTTATACTATCATTTATTGAATTAGCATATCGATTGAGATATATTAGTAATGATAATGAATTCTTTGCTACAGATATAATTTATGCACAGACACTTTGAAACAATTGAAATATGATCGTATTCTTAAATAATTAAATCAAATGTATAAGTAGTATTTCTAGATTTATTTTTTCTATTTTCTTATTTATTATAAAAAAATATATATATATATATATAATAAACAAATAGAAATATTTTTTACTTCTTCATAGCATGCCAGTATGTTTCAATTTCTTTGTTTTCCCAATGTTTATATTTGATCTGATTTAGATATCTGAAATAATTTATTAATAGATAGTTAATTGTTCTCTCTTCTTTGAAAAAGATCATTTATCGTAGTAATTATCACTTACTTCTCTTGAATTATTTTTAATATTGCTTTTTCCTTTTCTGTAATGCCATTTCTTAATACGTTGAAATTCATTCTTAATTGTTGAATATTTTGAATACCAATTAAGTTTGTAGTTATATCTTCGCACTGCATAGCATACCATACAGCTAATTTGCTTATTTCTACATCATTATCCTAATTAAAGATAATATCAATAATATTTTTTTATTCATAAATATGTATTTATAATTTTTGCTTAATTTTATCTGATCAAAATAGGTAATAATAACCTTGCAATATTGTGCAACATCACTACAAATCTTTTTCATTTCTTTACTAGCAGGATGCCAATCTGGAGGACCATTATTTGTTAAAAGACCCATAGCAAGTAAGCCCGCATTAATTATACCAACGTTATTTTTCTATAATATTGAAAATTTTCTGTTAATATCATTATCATTCTAAAAATTAGACTTTTTTTAAGTGAAAATTTAAACCTTAAAAAATGGTATGAACTGCATTAAAGTATCATCTAGTAAAGTAAATCTGGAATAAGTTAGCACACATGTAATATTAATATTGCTTTGCTCTATGCATTCTTTTAAAACAGAAAGTGGATAGCTAGTAATACCAATATATCTAGCTTTTCCTTCTGCAACTTGCTTTGATAGTTCTGGTAAAGTTTGTGTAATTATTATGTCAAGCGATGGAGCAAATTCTATATCATGAACCTATAAGATATTAAAAAGTTTTATGCTTTTAGATATTATATAATAACTTGTGATAACTGAATAAATTTTTACCTGAATAACATCAACATAATCTAATCCTAAATTATTCAAACTGTTTTTAAAACTATTTCTTGTTTTTTCTTTTGAAAAATCAAACATATTTTTTAAATCTAACTCGTATCTTCCAACTTTTGTTGCAATGTAATAAGCTTGACGAGGAATTCCTTTTAATGCCTGTCATCCAAATAATGAATACATTAGAAATAATCACAGAAGGAGTAAATATTTTTTTGAAAATATATTTCTACCTTCCCGATTACTTTTTCTGATTTCCCTTGTCCATACCATGGCGCTGTATCAATATAATTTACACCTTCTTTTATAGCTTGTCGTATTGTTTCAATTGCTTCATTTTCGTCATAATTGCTACCAATAAATGTAGCATTAATTAAACTAAATAGAAAAAAAATTTCACAAAATATTATAATTTATTATTATTTTACCCATAATGACAACCAAGTGGTCCACTACCAAAAGACAATTTACTAACTAATAAATTGTTCAGCTTTTTATATTCCATTAATTTAACCGATTTTAAATCATGGAAGCCTTCAACATATGTTGGTGGCAACATAATCGCTATTTATTATTTTTAAATAACAATTTCAATTTTATATATATCCTTTGATTATCACTTTATAATAATTTGTAAAAATTTTTGATGAATATTATCTTACATCATCATTACTTTACTGCTTTGTAGAAATGCTCAATGATAAATAACGTTATTATATCGTAAGAAAAGATAACTAAGAAAAAAAAGTTCCATTACATTTCATTTCAAAGTACTACTACGTTATCAAAGTACTCTGATTGGTCATTCTTTTATAAATAGTAGATTGAATTCAAATGTTAATCAAAATATAATCAATATCTCGTTTATTATTCGTTGATTTCATTTATTATCATGTTATTAATATTTAAATAAACCTTAATCTCCCGTTTGAAAAACAAACTTAAGAAAGTACAAATAAAACAACGTACATATATCTTTGACTTCTTTTTTATGCAATGATCACCTAGGCAACTGAAATCAATCAGTAATCTTTTTTCAAAGCAGTTCGCGGCCGTTTCAAAATTTCACGTTTTAATTTATACAAAATCGCTTAGTTTACTATTGCATCAAAACT
Source organism: Vespa velutina (assembly GCF_912470025.1). Lineage (NCBI taxonomy): Eukaryota > Metazoa > Arthropoda > Insecta > Hymenoptera > Vespidae > Vespa > Vespa velutina. The sequence continues at coordinate 3,700,781 of NC_062188.1, forward strand.
ATTATATTTTTTTTTACTTTTCTACACCATATTTTTATTTTTTTACACCATAAACGGAATATCAAAAATTATAAAAATGGTAGGTTTATATATAGATATATATACAAAATAGATTTGCCATGTATTAACTATATATACACTTTTTCTTATTCTAATTCATCTAATATTATAGAATTTATAATACAAATTCCATTTTTTCTAAACTTTTTTATATATTGCAAATAATTTATAATAAGGTATTAAAGTTAAAGAGAACATTTACATATAATTGAATTTTTTTTCTCTTTTAGCGTGAATGTATATCAATGCACGTTGGTCAAGCAGGAGTGCAAATGGGAAATTCATGTTGGGAATTATATTGTCTCGAACATGGAATTCAACCAGACGGTACCATGCCTTCCGATAAAGTTACCGGGACGAATGATTGTTTTAATACTTTTTTCAATGAAACAAGTTCTGGTAAAATGGTTCCAAGAGCTGTAATGGTTGACCTTGAACCAACCGTCGTTGGTTAGATCTCTTAAAAATATCATTTTCAAATATGATTATTATAATAAAAATCAAGATTATAATTTCGATTGGATTTTTTTTTTTAATTTATTTATTTTAGACGAAGTCCGCATTGGTCTTTACAAACATTTGTATCATCCAGAACAACTTATCACTGGGAAGGAAGATGCAGCAAATAATTATGCTCGAGGTCACTATTCTATTGGTAGAGAAGTTATCGAATCCGTAATGGATCGAGTTAGAAGATTGACGGATCAATGTACAGGATTGCAAGGTTTTTTTGTATTTCATTCTTTCGGAGGAGGTACAGGATCCGGTTTTACCTCTTTACTCATGCAAAAGCTCTCGGACGATTATGGGAAAAAAAGTAAATTAGAATTCGCTGTATACCCCGCGCCTCAAGTATGTTCATTATTATTATTATTATTATTATTATTATTTGATATCGACATAACGCGGTATGCATTTTTATGCAATTTTGATAATCTTTGAATTTTAGGTTTCTACTGCTGTTGTAGAACCCTATAATGCAATCTTAACAACACATACAACGATTAGCCATTCAGATTGCGCATTTATGGTCGACAACGAAGCTATTTATGATATTTGTCGACGCAAATTAGGAATAGAAAGACCGTCTTATGCAAATTTAAATAGACTCATTAGCCAAGTTGTATCTTCCATAACGGCATCCTTAAGATTCGATGGAGCATTGAATGTAGATCTGACTGAATTTCAAACAAATTTAGTACCCTATCCGAGAATACATTTTCCTCTTGCTACTTATGCACCCGTAGTATCTGTTGATAAAGCTTTTCACGAAGGAATGACCGTCGCTGAAATTACATCTGAATGTTTCGAAGCTACCAATCAAATGGTGAAATGTGATCCACGTGAAGGAAAATACATGGCATGTTGTCTCTTATATCGCGGCGATGTCGTGCCAAAAGATGTTAATGCTGCGATTGCTGCAATGAAAGGGAAAAGTTGCATACGTTTTGTCGATTGGTGTCCAACTGGTTTTAAAGTTGGTATTAATTATCAACCACCAACTGTAGTACCTGGTGGAGACTTGGCTAAGGTATTAAACGAATTAAACGAACGATTACATCAACTTGTTCTTTTTTTTTTTATTTTTCTTATTTCTTAAATCGTAACTTCCCCTCCCCCTTATTATTCTCTGTATTTAATTTAAAAAAAGGATTAAACTTGAGATATATAAAAAATAATATAGGTTCAACGTGCAGTATCCATGTTATCTAATACTACAGCTATTGAAGAAGCTTGGGCTAAATTAAATCATAAATTTGATCTAATGTATAACAAACGAGCTTTCGTTCATTGGTACGTAGGAGAAGGTATGGAAGAAGGAGAATTTGCTGAAGCTCGAGAAGATCTTGCGGCACTCGAACGAGATTACGAAGAAGTTGCTCTTGAATCACCTTCAACTCCCGATGCATCATTAGAATATTGATCTGATTTTTTGATCAATATCATATATACTATATATCTAATCATTGATATTTCTAAACATACAAAATCAAATTATTATATCGAAAATATTTGAACTCGAATCAACTATTGACATAGCATAAAAACCAAGCTAACAAATTTTTTTCTATTTAGACTTTTTATATTTTTTGAGAAATATTTATTTATATATACATATATATATATATATATATATATATATATATATATATATATTTAGAAAATACATATGTAAATGTCTCAAGATTTAAAAAATGAAAAAAAATTTACATTAATAAGACGTGATGTTATTCGATCACATATTTAAATATTTTATATACTAAACAATCTTTCAATGTGAACTCTCATTGTTTTTCTAGTGATTTTTATTTGATAATATTGCCTCTCCTTTATGACTAGTTTAGAACTTTTTTTATCTTCAAAGCATACTAAAGGAAATAAAAAATATTTAGTAAACAGTATTATAAATTGTAATAAATATCAGTATAAAAATCGATAAAGTCAAAAGCGAGACATTTTTATTAAATAATATATTTGTTTTATAGAGTTCTTATGTATGTTTATTTAATCATTTAACTTATTCTAACAAAGGTGAAGAAACAATTAGGTTATGTGTAAACAGAATTAAGAAAATAATAATTTACAATATATTGACATTTATCAATTGTATTAAACGAATTATTTTTTGTTTATTGCAAATAAGATTATGTCGTCAGGACCAATGGTATTGTGTCAACTATGGATGGGTGGCGTAAGTATTTTATATATATATAAAATTTTGTATTAAAACTTTTTATTTAAAATATGTTTTATATACTATGTTACAGCATCTATATTTGAATAAATTTCTAAATTTTCTATATTCAATCTATTTAAAATTAAAATATTTTTTATAGCTTGAGCCATACATGACCGAAAGTTTCATTATGAATGCCTTTCATAAAATGGGAGAACAGCCTCAAACCGTAAAAGTTATGAGGAATCGTTATACTGGTGAACCTGCTGGTTATTGTTTTGTACACTTTCCAACGGATGAAATGGCATTGGATGCTATGCATAAGCTTAATGGCAAAGCAATTCCTGGGTCAAATCCTGTTTGTATTTGAAAGAATTTTGGATAATATAATATATAAATTATTAAGTTCTTTGTCATATATAATGATAAGATAATTTTTTTTGGGTTTTGTTTAATTAATTAGAAAAATTTGTTCTGAATTATAGACTGTGAGGTTTCGTTTAAATCATGCGAGCACTACTGGTAAACCTGCTGCTGACAGAGAGTTCAGTATTTGGGTAGGAGATTTATCCACAGATGTAGATGACTATTCTTTGTATAGAGCATTTGCTGCAAAATATAATTCTATTAGAACGGCTAAAGTAATATTAGATAGTTCAGGATTTAGTAAAGGTTATGGTTTTGTAAGATTTGCAAACGAAGAAGAGCAGAAAAATAGTTTGGTGACGATGAATGGATATAGAGGATTAGGAACAAAATCTCTAAAAATTTGTAATGCTGTGCCAAGACCTTGGAATAAGATGTGAGAATAAAGTTTAAAAAAAATTTTTATTATAAAAAATAATTATATAAAGAAATAATTATATAATGATTGTTCTCCTATATATAGATCAACACCACCTCAATCATCTTCAGAATATGCACCATCGAACATGAATTCTGAAGCATATAATTATTATGATACTTCCTCTTATTGGAACAGTTACAGTGCCTGGCAGCAAGGTTATTATGAAAGTGAGCCAACATCGGATGCCTATAATAGTTATGTTTCTGATCAAAAACCAGAAGAAGATGAATTAGAATTAATTGGTATGTGTATTATTAAGAAAGAATTTGTATACATTCTTTTATAAATAACATGTATATTATTTTTAATTATTGATTTTATTATTTTCAGAACATTCTATTCCTTTGGATATTGATAAATTAAATAGGGAAATAATTGAACAAGATTACAATTTATGGGATGCTTTAGAAAGTTCCAAATGGATTCCTTGTGATACTATAGAATTGTGTTACTAGTAATATTTTACTATATTACTTTTATTTTGGTATTTTTAATATTTTGTAAAATTCTTTTTGTAGTTGTAAATATTTAAATATTACTCATAAAAAAAGTTAACTAGACATTAAAGATGAAAGGAAAGTATAAATAAACCGAACGTTTTGTAGTGAATAATCAAAGAAAATACTTATTAAAGCAATTTGTTTTAATATTTGATATATCACTTTTGGTATATCATTTTATCATTATTATAATCATTGATATTATTATGATAATTTAGTTTTGATATGAATAATATAATATACTTTTTTAGAGGTATTAAAATGTAACTTCCATTTCCTTCTTATTTCTAACAGAACTCCTGCTGGAAATAATAGCTTAAGCGATTAGTTATTTCGTGCGTGTCCTATGTCATACTTACTTGTCGTTAGTTAGATTTAAATCGTCACTTCTAACAGAACTTAAAGAAACAACTCAAATACGATTTTTGTATTTGTAATAAGGTTTTTATAAAAAAAAATAAAAAAATAAAATAAACTATACCAAACAAAAATTAACTATACCAAAAGTTGAATAACGTAGGAAATAAAACTAAGATGATAATATATTATATTATAATTTTTGAAATATTATATTTTGGAAAAAATGTTAAAGGTGAATGGGTCGAAATTCCTGAGTTCTCAGATGAAAAGAAAGTTTACAGGTGTGTATTATATTACTTCATAATGTACATTTTATATATATATATATATATATATATATATATATATATATATATATATATATATACACATAATGTATATTATTAATTTATATATATTACAATACAATAAATATGTATAGTTGTTCTAATTCTTTTCTGATATTGTTTTAATTTTCATAGAATTCCTTTTTCTAATCGTGACTATGAATACAAATTTATACGAAATGACGATAATAAAAGTTTTTTTCATAAGGAAGAAAACAGTACGATTTATGAAAAACAACCGGAGATAAATATTCCATTAACACACAATTCGGATGTAAATATAACTCAATTATCAGTAACAGAATTAAATACTGGGTCAGAGAAATATTTTGCGAACGTATCTGCTGATTATATTGTCGAGAATAATTGTGACATAAAAAATAATAGTTATGAAGTGGTAAGAAGTATAATTTAAATTCTGCATTTTTTAAGAAACATAATTACATGAAATATCGTATTTTATAATTCTATTTAAAAAATATATTTTTAGATGCTTTCGTTTATATCACATTATTATTTAAATAAATTAAAGTAAATATTTGAAATATATTGTAGGATAAATTATTGATTGAATCTGATCCAATAAAATTAGAGGAACATATATCAGATACAAAAATGTATGATACTAAAGAAGCTATACTCAAACAACAATTACCATTGTCTAATAAAAATTTAAATGAAACTTTGAAAGAAGATAAAAACACCTTTCTAATGTATTTACCAACTGAAATATTAAAAAATGTTCATAAAAATTTAAAATCTCAACCATCAAGTATAAAAGGCAAACTCCAATTTCTGAAATCATTTGAAAAGATATTATCGCTTGAAATAGGTGAATTATAAGTAGATTATTCATTTTGTTAATATTAATCTTTTAAGTTAATTAAATATTAAGTGTATATATATATATACATAGAAAAACTTTCTTATCAATATCACATTTAATTTTGCATAGAATCTAGACTCATAAGATTTATAAATCCAAATCGCATAAAAAGAGGAAGTGATCATTATGATCATGATGATTATGAAGATCATGGATTAGGTTTTCCTTCTTTAGAAGGTGCATTAATGGCTATTTCATTCCTTACATTTGCTGTCTATTTGGTTAGATTAGTTATGGTAAGTTGATTTTTAATGAATTTATAAGGCACATTTCAAATGTATAAAAAAAATAAGGATAATTCTCATAAATTTTTAGCTTCTTTTTCGAAATAATGGAACTCAAGGTACTATTCCTACTGTACTTGTTGGTAAGAAAAAGAGATCAGTGGAAGAATTTAATGAAGAAACGGCAAGAATTCTTCACAATGTGGATAATTTCATTTCTAATATTTAATGATATTTTTATAAGAAATACAAACATGGAATGATACAAATTATATCCATTTTAATGTATAAATAAGTCATTTTTAAACTGTATTTGTATGTATAAACATTTAATATATTACTAAGGTATTAATAATAAGTTATACTCTAATACGTCTACTACACAATTGTACATAATCGATTATAAGAGAATCAAAAAATGAACATGTAGATATGTCCAAAAACAGTATAAATTTTGTTAATATATAGTACATATATTTTTATAATTTTGCTTGTATATGTACGGAAGTATTTAATGGTGATAAAGAAATATCACTATAAAATCCCAAAGGATGTAGTAATGGGAGCTGGTGTAATTTTAAAATAAGATATTCCATTTGTATTTTATCTACAAAATAAATACCTTCTTTATCAGATGTTACAACAATACCTTGTTGTAAAAGATTAGACAATGTAGATTTAAAAAGATCAAGTGATAGACAGTATGGATGAGGACGAGAATTTTTTTCTTCAAATAATGCAATTTCTACTTGCTTCTGACATTCTTTCAATACTTTTTGGTTTGTTATTGTACCCAATATTGATTCATTCCACTATAATAAGAAAAAAAGTTATAAATTAAAATAGTATTGTATTCAATATAAGACATATGTTTCGTGTTCTTACATTTAATAAAGTAGTACAGGTAAAACACGCTGCATCAATAAATGGTAATATAAGATTATGCAGAAGAGAAAACAATGCAGTTTTCTGTCCTGTAATTAAATCATTTTGAATATATAAACAGCCTTCTTTCACCAAAATATCAATTGATTTTTTCCATTCTAAATTAATTACAGAAGAACTTGCATTTAAAAATAATGCAAACTCTGTACTTAATAATTTCCTTAGTAGAACATATCGTTCAAAGGCTTTGTCTGAAAATATAAGAAGTGATAAAATAAATTTGTTTATTATTTGTCGATTTAGCAATATTGCAATTAAAAGTTACCAATATGAATACTGTCTAATCCAACTGTTGCAGTAATAATCCCTAATTTCGCAAGAAAAAATAAAGTAGGATTTACATAAATAGTTAAATTAATAGCTGGTACAGCTACTTCCATAGTACGTTTATTCAAATTATGTCCCTTTATATTTGTATATTTTTCTGATTTCATTTCTACATACATATTTTTTAAGTTCAACATTTTTGATTCATCTAATGTAAGCAATTCTGAATGTGTGTCTAATGATACTAATATTTCATTATATAATTCATCTGTAGTCATACTGTAACAAAGAAATTATTAAATTAAAAAAAAAAGTAATATATAATTTTATTTGTAGGAAAACTGTAGAAAAAATAAGATAATATTTACTTCTCAATTGAAGGATGAATCATAGCTCCTAATGATGAGAGCCAGTTTTTATACCATTTGTAATCTTCTGCCAATGTTTGAAGAGTGTATGGATTTGCAGGATACGTTTGTACTCTTTCATTAAACAACAAAGCAATTATATTAAAAGTTGTAAGGATTGTATTTTTTTGATGAGTATATATTATGTCATATGCTAAGTTCTCTATAACAGTTGATGGTAATTTATAATCAGGATTTATAATCTTGGTTTTACGATCCTTCGATGTTATATATTGTGAGGCAGAAATAGGTTCGCCAATATTGAAAAATACTGATCCATAAGAAACAAGATTTTTTAACATAAGCAAAGATTGCAGGAAAGCAGTTGTTGTTTCTTTTGGCTTTGGTACCCCTAGTAGTTCATAGACAAATAATTTTTCTTCTAGTGGGCGATCATAACTGATACTAATTGGAAGAAACTGAATTTCAGGTACAGTACTTTGAAGATAAGTGTCCAAAATGACAGATAAGAAACCTAAATATATTAATATATGTAAATATATAATAATATGTCACTAATAACATATTTTCACTGTAGAATAAAAAAAATATTTACCATATTTAGGTTCAATACTTTTTTGACTTCTACTACGAGTACCTTCGATGAAAAATTCAATTGCTCTATCATTATGATTTACAAGATAGCTAACATATGTTTTAAAAATTTCTTTATATAATAAATCATTAGAAAAACTACGTCTCATATAAAATGCTCCAGTTTTACGTAATATTTCTCCAATAAATTTCATTTGATAAAAATCCATCCCACTTGCAATATTTGGTAATGACATATCGTAATTAAAGAGAATACATGATAGTAAAATAAAATCCAGATAACTTCTATGTGATGGTACATATATATATTGTACTTGAAAACTAGACATTTGTTTTTTTAAATTAAATATCATTCCTTCATTTATATAAAGATTGCGAAAGATCTTCTTCAAAGTCTTGATAATAAAGAAACCTAGATAAAGAAAAATTATTTAAAATTTTAAATAATTTAATCAATAATTATAATTACATGTCATAATGTTATCTTTTAACATGTTCATATTAAAAATGAATAGAATATACCTAGCCAACGAACTGTAGGTAAATGAGCCTTACTTGCCATTTCCTGCAAAATAGCATAAGCTTTTCGTTCAATAACATATGTATAAACATTTTGACTTTTTGCTAAATAACTAATCACTTCTTTTATGCGTGGACTATTTAATACTGTATTTATTATTTGATTTCTAGATAAATTTAATTCTGGTGGTAGCATATGAGGCATTTGTATTTTCATGTGTCTAGAAACCCATGAAAAATCAGAATCTTTCCTTCTTTGCTCCAATAAATCAATCAATTCATTTTGTTGCATTTTTAAATATTTTATTACTTTTCTTTGTTTTCACCAAAAATCACGAATAATCTCTCAATATTAATAATGTCTTTTCTTTGTAACTACAGAAACAGAATCTTTGAAAATACAAAGTTCAATGTTTAATATATGATAATTTAATGAAGTAAAATATCATACGGTGATGTTTATAATATTAGCATCACCAAAAACATATGTGATGACAGATAAACGCAATGTTTACATATCACGTAAGTACTTTGAAAACACAGTTATAATGAAAAAATCATATAATTAATAGATTCAATAAATATTCGATCTCTCTTTAAAATGCAAGTCTTGCATATATACAAATTTCAAGTAACACTTATTTCATGATAACGTGTACTTAATTCTTGTTGTTAAATAATCGATATTCCGATAAACGATATACATTCTCGAGAGAAAATGAAATGCTTTAAAGATTTATGCGAACATAAGAAAAATAATAATAGATTAAAAATATTCTAATGTTTTCTGAATTATTTCTTAATCGGTTAATTATTTGTATTTGATTTTCAATTAATTGTTTTTTTAAGGTTACACATCGATGTTGTGGATTTTAAGAATCTAATGGAAGTCACAAAAAATATTTAATTAGAAAATAAAAAAGGAAGCAATACAAATATAAATTTATTACGCATTCTTAATGTGTCTCAAATAAAAACTAAAATATTATATTAAACATCATATATATAGATCAGAATTATATAGATTTATATTAATATAAATATAGTCTTTTGATTTTCCCGCGTTAAATTAAAACAGGAACGATAACTTGGCTATTTCACACTAAGTACCAACTATAGAAAACTATAGTTCGTTTATATTATTATTTTGAATATAATCAGTGATAAGTATTAGATTGACGATATCAAATATTAATGAAAACGGAGAAATATTATATAATTTGACATAATTGGACTAATTATGTCAACCAAAATGACTAACCCTGCATTCATTTTTGACAATGGAGCATATACAATCAAAGTTGGACTTTCTACAGAAAATCCAAAGTAACTTTATGTTTATGAAATAAACAATAATGTTTGTTATATACATAATTAATAATATTTAATTTTTTAATATTTGCAGAATAGTTCCTAACTGTATAATGAAAGCAAAAAGTGAACGTCGAAGACCTTTCATAGGAAATCAAATAGAAGAATGTAGAGATGCTTCTGGATTATTTTATATTTTACCATTTCAGAAAGGATATCTTGTAAATTGGGATATTCAAAAAACTGTCTGGGATTATATATTTTCGAAAGAATGTTGTCCTGTTAATTTAAATCAACTTTCTGTGATAATAACCGAACCGCCATTTAATTTTGCAAGTATTCAAGAGGCCATGACTGAAATCTTTTTTGAAGAATATGAATGTCATAGTCTTCTTAGGGTAAATACAAGTAGCCTTTCGTGTTACAATCATAGAAGTGAAAGATCTGGAACGAAATGTTGTATAATAGTTGACACTGGATATAGTTTTACACATATTGTGCCATATGTAAATGGTATCAAAATTAAGGAAGGTATACGAAGAATAGATGTGGGTGGAAAACTTCTTACAAATCATTTGAAAGAGATAATATCTTATCGACAATTACATGTTATGGATGAAACATATGTAATAAATCAAGCAAAAGAAGATTCTTGTTTTGTATCACAAGATTTTTATAAAGACATGGAATCTGCTAAGAAAAAGTTAGAAAATAATGACATTGTTAAGGATTATGTTTTACCAGATTATACAACATTGCGACGTGGCTTTCTTAAAAATCCAGAGATTTCTAATGAACAACAAGCAGTACGTTTGAGCAATGAACGATTTGCGATACCTGAAATTCTTTTTCATCCATCTGATGTTGGTATTCGACAAATGGGTATACCTGAAGCTATTATAGATTGTTTGAGAGCTTGTGAAGAAGAAACATGGCCACATCTTTTGTCTAACATAGTGCTTACAGGTGGAAATGCAAAGTTTCCAGGTTTTCGAGACAGAGTATTTAAAGAAGTTAGAAGTCTTGCACCCTTTGATTATATGATAAATGTTTTTTCACCAGAGAAGCAAGTATTTTGTGTATTCTGTTATTATTTACGTATTACAGTAAAAAATTTTAATAAATTTTCTAAGAAAAATATTTTTTATTTACAGTCCAATCACTTATGCATGGCATGGTGGGAAAGCATTATCAAAAGATCCAATATTTTCTAGTCTTCTTGTAACAAGGGAAGAATATGAAGAAGAAGGTCAATCACTTTGTTTTGAAAGATTTGATGTTTGATGAAATTGTTTAAACAAAACAATTACGTATTTTTAATAAATATATATGCTTTTGTACAATATTTATTTTAATTGCTCTGATCTAAGTAAACAACGAACAATAAATATTAAGTCTAATTGCTTCTTATGTTCAGGAATATTATTTTGTCTTAAGCCTACAATAAATTGTTCTTAAGAGGAAGTATAACCTCGAGCTGAATTACACTAATAATATAAAATATGTATTTGTTAAATATGATACATTTTTTAATGTACATTTCTTTAAATACTTGCAAAGTTGACACAATGTATGTATGTCTTTATCTGAGCAATAGTACATTCGTTCAAACATTAAAGAAACGGTAAAGTGGTGAAACTTCAAATAATTTCAATTTAAAATTTCACTACTTAAAAATTTTAATCTCGGTGTAGTTGATCTTGTGTAATATAAACATAAACGCACTTTTCCTTAACTTTGACAATTACCGAGTTAGATTTCTTTTGGACTCCAACGAGTGTACATTGAGACACTCTCTTCCTAAACGCAAGGATTTATAAAATTAATACTTTCTATAGCTTTTAAATTATTTAAACAATCTTTAATGTACATGTAATAAAATAAACTAATTTTTAAATAATATTGCATTCGTTTAAACATTAAAAATACGGAAACGTGCAAGAATTTAAAATAACATCAATTTAAAATTCCAATACTTAATAATTTCAAACTCGGGGTAGTTCACCTTGTACAATATAAACATAAGCGGTCCTTCATTTAACTTTGGCGATTAGCTGGTTAGTTTTCTGTTGTACTCCGACGAGTGCACATCGAGATTCTCTTTTTCTAAACGCCAAGACTTATAAATTAATAATTTCGCTAATTTTTTAATTATTTAAATAATTTTTAACGTATGCGGTACAGAATAATATTATATTTAAGCAATAGTACATTTGTTCAAACATTAAAATGACGTGAACGACCAAGAAACAAAAAATATTTTAAAATAAATTTCCAAAACTTAATAATTGTAAACTCGGGGTAGTTCATCTTGTACAATATAAACATAAGCGGACCATCATTTAACTTTGGCGATTAGCTAGTTAATTTTCTGTTGTATTCCGACGAGTGCACATCGTGATTCTCCTTTTCTAAACGCGAAAACTGATAAATTAATACTTTCGTTAATTTTATAATTACTTAAACAATCTTTCAAGTACGTGGGGTAGAGTAAAGTAATATTTAAACAATAGTACATTTATTTAAAAATTAAAAAGTCTGAAACTCGCGCGGGATTTAAAATAATTTTAATTATATATTCCGGTACTTAAAAATTTTCGTTGCGGGGTAGTCGACCTTGTGTAATATAAACATAAACGCGCTTTCTCTTAACTTTGACAGTTCACGAGTAAGTTCTCTCTTGCACTCCGACGTGTGCACATCGTGATTTTCCTTTTCTAAACGCGAAAACTTATAAATTAATACTTTCGCTAATTTTATTATAATTTAAACAATCATACATGTACTCGGGATAGAATAAAGTAATATTTAAACAATAATACATTTATTTAAACATTAAAAAGACGGAAACTTGCGCGGGACTTAGAAAAATTTTAATTTAATATTTCGATATTTAAAAATTTTAATTTCGCGATAGTTGGCCTTGTGTAACATAAACATAGACGCACTTTTCTTTAACTTTGATTGTTTACTAGTTAGTTGTCTCTTGCATTCCGACATGTGCAGATCTACTCTCTCTATTATTAAACGCGAAAACTTATAAATTAATACTTTCGTTAATTTTATAATTATTTAAACAATATACATTGTACAAGGATTACAATAAACTAACATTTAAACAATAATACATTCGTTTAAACAATACAAATATCAATACGCGCGAAAAATTAAAAATAATATTACTTTAAAATGCCAATACTTGAAACTTTTAATCTAGGTGTTGTTGTTCTTGCGTAATATAAAAATAAACGGACCTTCTATTATCTTTTTCAATTACCGAGTTAGTTCTTTCTTGCACTACGACGTGTGCACATCGTGATTTTCCTTTTCTAAACGCGAAAACTTATAAAATTAATACTTTCGTTATTTTGTAATTATTTAAACAATATACCTTGTACACGGAGTACAATAAACTAATATTTAAATAATAATATATTTGTTTAAACATTACAAATATCAATAAATGTGAAAAATTAAAAATAATTTTACTTTAAAATTCCAATACTTGAAAATTTTAATTTCGTAATAGTGCCCTTGTGTAAGATAAAAATAAATGCCTTTTTTCTCATTTTGACAGTCACCGAGTTAGTTTTCTTCTACACTCCGACGTGTGGACATCGCGATTATCATTTCCTGAACCCGGAAACTCATAAATTAATACCCTCGATAATTTTATACTTATATAATCGATTTCTATTGCACGTGGGATAGAATAAAGTAATATTTAAACTATAGTACGTTTATTTAAACATTAAAAAGGCAGAATCACGCGCGAGACTTAAAATAATTTTAATATAACCTTGTATTACTTTAAAATTTTTATTTCGGAGCAGTTGCCTCGTGTAATATAAACATAAACATCTTTTTCCTGACTTTGATAATCACCGAGTTAGTTTTCTCTTGCACTCCGACGTGTACACATCGCGATTCTCTTTTCCCGAAGGAGGAAACTTATAAATTAATAATTTCGGTAATTCTATACGTATTTAAACAATATTTAACGTACACGGAGCACAATAAAATAATATTTAAACAATAGTATATTCATTTAAACATTATAAAGAAAGGAACACGCGATAAAATAAAAATAATTTTAAAATAAAATTCCAATACTTAAAAATTTTTAATTCTCGGTTGTCGGCCTTCTGCAATGTAAACATAAACGTTCTTTTGATTAACTTTGACGATTCGTGAGTTAGTTTACTTCTGCACTCCGACCAGTGCACATCGTACTCTCTATTTCTAATCGCGGAAACTTATAAATTAATAATTTCGGTAATTCTATAATTATTTAAACAATATTTAACGTACACGGAGTGCAATAAAATAATATTTAAACAATAGTAGATTCATTTAAACATTATAAAGAAAGAAACACGCGAGGAACTAAAAATAATTTTAAAATAAAATTCCAATACTTAAAAATTTTTAATTCTCGGTTGTCGGCCTTCTGCAATGTAAACATAAACGTACTTTTGATTAACTTTGACGATTCGTGAGTTAGTTTACTTCTGCACTCCGACCAGTGCACATCGTACTCTCTATTTCTAATCGCGGAAACTTATAAATTAATAATTTCGGTAATTCTATAATTATTTAAACAATATTTAACGTACACGGAGTGCAATAAAATAATATTTAAACAATAGTAGTTCCATTTAAACATTATAAAGAAAGGAACACGCGATAAAATAAAAATAATTTTAAAATAAAATTCTAATACTTAAAAATTTTTAATTCTCGGTTGTTGGCCTTCTGCAATGTAAATATAAACGTTCCTTTGATTAACTTTGACGATTCATGAGTTAGTTTACTTCTGCACTCCGACCAGTGCACATCGTACTCTCTATTTCTAATCGCGGAAACTTATAAATTAATAATTTCGGTAATTCTATAATTATTTAAACAATATTTAACGTACACGGAGTGCAATAAAATAATATTTAAACAATAGTAGTTACATTTAAACATTATAAAGAAAGGAACACGCGATAAAATAAAAATAATTTTAAAATAAAATTCCAATACTTAAAAATTTTTAATTCTCGGTTGTCGGCCTTCTGCAATGTAAACATAAACGTTCTTTTGATTAACTTTGACGATTCGTGAGTTAGTTTACTTCTGCACTCCGACCAGTGCACATCGTACTCTCTATTTCTAATCGCGGAAACTTATAAATTAATAATTTCGGTAATTCTATAATTATTTAAACAATATTTAACGTACACGGAGTGCAATAAAATAATATTTAAACAATAGTAGTTACATTTAAACATTATAAAGAAAGGAACACGCGATAAAATAAAAATAATTTTAAAATAAAATTCCAATACTTAAAAATTTTTAATTCTCGGTTGTCGGCCTTCTGCAATGTAAACATAAACGTTCTTTTGATTAACTTTGACGATTCGTGAGTTAGTTTACTTCTGCACTCCGACCAGTGCACATCGTATTCTCTATTTCTAATCGCGGAAACTTATAAATTAATAATTTCGGTAATTCTATAATTATTTAAACAATATTTAACGTACACGGAGTGCAATAAAATAATATTTAAACAATAGTAGTTACATTTAAACATTATAAAGAAAGAAACGCACGAGAGACTTAAAATAATTTTGATATAAGCTTTCAGTACTTTAAAATTTTATCTCGGGTTGTTGGCCTTCTGCAATATAAACATAAACGGTCCTTCGATTAACTTTGACAATTCGGAAGTTAGTTTTCTTTTGCACTTCGACCAGTGCACACCGATACTCTCTAGTTCTGATCGTGGCAACTTATAAATTAATAATTTCGGTAATTTCTCAATTAATTAAACAATCTTTAACATATACGGAGTATAATAAAGCACTATCTAAACAATAGTAGATTCGTCTAAATATTATAAATAAAGAAACGCGCGAGAAACTTAAAATAATTTTGATATAATATTCCAGTACTTCAAAATTTTATCTCGGGTTGTTGGCCTTCTGCAATATAAATATAAACGATCTTTCGATTAACTTTGACGATTCACGAGTTAGTTCTCCTTTGCATTCCGAATGTTGCACATCGGTTCAATCTAGTTGTGATCGTGATAACTTATAAATTAATAATTTCGGTAATCTCTCATTTAATTAAACAATCTTTAACATATACGGAGTATAATAAAGCACTATTTAAACAATAGTAGATTCGTTTAAACATTATAAATAAAGAAACGCGCGAGCAATTCAAAATAATTTTGATATAAGCTTCCAGTACTTTAAAATTTTATCTCGGGTTTGTTGGCCTTATGCAATATAAACATAAACATCCTTCGATTAACTTTGACGATTCGCGAGTTAGTTCTCCTTTGCACTTCGACCAGTGCACATCGGTTCTCTCTAGTTCTGATCGCGACAACTTATAAATTAATAATTTCGGTAATTTCTCAATTAATTAAACAATCTTTAACATATACGGAATATAATAAAGCACTATTTAAACAATAGTAGATTCGTTTAAACATTATAAACAAAGAAACGCGCGAGAAACTTAAAATAATTTTGATATAAGCTTCCAGTACTTTAAAATTTTATCTCGGGTTTGTTGGCCTTATGCAATATAAACATAAACATCCTTCGATTAACTTTGACGATTCGCGAGTTAGTTCTTCTTTGCACTTCGACCAGTGCACATCGGTTCTCTCTAGTTCTGATCGCGACAACTTATAAATTAATAATTTTGGTAATTTCTCAATTAATTAAACAATCTTTAACATATACGGAATATAATAAAGCACTATTTAAACAATAGTAGATTCGTTTAAACATTATAAACAAAGAAACGCGCGAGAAACTTAAAATAATTTTAATATAAAGTACTAATACTTCAAAATTTGAATCTCGACTGAAATAAGAATATCGCGAAGTAAAAGCAGTGTTTGTTCGTTCGGGTTTGACGATTTAAACAACAAGTGTATTTGTATCGATTGTGTGCTTTGCAATCGTTAGAGTCAGTGTTTGTTTGCGAATCTTTTTGCTTTTTTGACAGTCGCACAAACTGTATTTATAAAAGTCAGTAGAGTTTCGCGAAGTAAATTCAGTGACCGTCCGTTAAAAAATATTTATCGCGTAATAGAGTCAGTGCATCATTGAAAAGGATTTTGATTAACATCGATGACGACCTACGTTATTAACGATTTCAACTTAAACCGCGAAGGAGTGTTTTGGAGCCAACGCAGAACTTCTGAAGTGGTGAGTGAATTTTTAAGTCCCTCCGATCACTCAATCATGTTGAGGACGAAAGGTCCGAATTGGCACGAGTGATTGGTTGTAATTAATTAGTAGAAGAGCATTGAGTGACCACGAGTAAATTTCTTCGGTGATTTACTCCTGAATGGTTTTTTATTTTTTGATTTATTTATTAGATCAGGATAAGTTCTTCTTGTACAAACGCTTTTATAATTATTTCAAATTTTCGTTGTATTCATTTATTTTGAAATATTTTGCTTGCCCGGAAATATCAAAACAATCGTTATTAATGAGTTTAAATAAAGAATGTACAAGAAGATATTCGCGATGGATGGTCTCTGGATTACAAGTGTAATTGTGCATGATTTTCTTATAATAATAAATGTATTCGCTTGTAAGAAAGAGCATCCAAGGATTTGTTTTATATTTTTAAATAAATAATTAATTAAATATTTTATTAATTTTAATTGATAAAAGAGAAGTCTCAATAGAGTCATTGCTTTTGAAAGAGAAAAGTCGAGTAGAATAATTGCTAAAAAACAAAGAGACTTGTAGAGTCACAGTCCGTAAGCTTAGATAATTAAATTAATTAATTTTTAGCTCAGGATTTTCAGCAATTAATATACTAATTTTAATTTTTTTTAGGCTACCAATAATTGTGTAATGATTTTCTTTTATATCTTATAATTTCGAATAAAATTTTGTCGTTACAGTTTCTGAAGAATATTCGATTTGATTAGGGCACGAAGTAAACAAGATGCTATATGTCAAAGAGACCCTCACAAACTGTGACTCAAGAGGATTATCAGGTTATTGAGTTATTTTCGAAGATTCACTAGAAATTTTCGAGAATGGCTCTTATTCGTATTTTAATTTTACCATGCTGTCACTCAAAATGCTCCTTATGGTGATGGGTGTAGGGGTGTAGATTTAAAAATCTGAGACGAAGTAACATTCTCACATTGCCACGCTTATGCGAATAGGATTATTTCATATTTTATGCATTTTTAATATTAAACTTAAGACATAAATTTTATACATTTTTTCTTTTCTAAAATTCAATTGAATTTATGATTTTAGTTTAGTAAAATCAAATTTTAGTTTATTTTTTTAGTTTAAAATTTAGTTTAGTAAAATCAAATTTTAGTTTATTTTTTTAGTTTAAAATTTAGTTTAGTAAAATCAAATTTTACGTTAAAGTCGATTGATAAATTTTATACATTTTTTCTTTTCGAAAGATCAATTAAATTTATAATTTTATTTTAATAAAATCGAATTCTATAATAAAATAATGTATCTATGAAATGTACAAGTAATATAATATTTCTTTCAGAGAAAATAATATTTCTTTTTTTCAGTGTTCAACATATTTCATTTCTTTTTAATTAATCTCTTATTTTTCTTATGTTTAATTAAATTAAATTCAAAATTTTATCGTTCGTATAATTAATAATGTATAAATATTCTTTTTTCTTTCTTTATTTCTTTTCAGCTAGTTCTAGATCGTGCGGGTCGCCAACACGGGAAGGAATAATTAATAAAGAAGATTATCTTAACATTTAAATAATGTACGATATAAGTAAACTATAATTAATTAATATTTAAACAACAGAATATTCTTAGCAATCTTATAAAGATCATACATAAGTACTACCATAAACTATTGATTAATAGATATACTATCGCACAGAAAACTTTCTTCACTGTCATTTCTATATATCTAATTTAATCTCATCCTTTATATATCTCGGGTGGGACCCATGGAATGGGCACATGGGCCTCTGTGCGGGTTTCAGCATCTTATAGAGCTGCTTCTCTTTTTTTCTCTTTCTGGGGCTCTCTTTTCTATTTCATATTTTTCATACTAATTTACTATTATTAATTATGATTTATAAGTCTCGGATGGGACCCATAGGATGGGCCCATGGGCGTGGGCCTCTGTGCGGGTTACTGTTTCAGCATTTTATAGAGCTGCTTCTCTTTTTTTCTCTTTCTGGGGCTCTCTTTTTTATTTCATATTTTTCATACTGATTTACTATTATTAATTATGATTTATAAGTCTCGGGTGGGACCCATGGGATGGGCCCATGGGTGTGGGCCTCTGTGCGGGTTACTGTTTCAGCATCTTATAGAGCTGCTTCTCTTTTTTTCTCTTTCTGGGGCTCTCTTTTCTATTTCATATTTTTCATACTGATTTACTATTATTAATTATGATTTATAAGTCTCGGGTGGGACCCATGGGATGGGGACATGGGTGTGGGCTTCTGTGCGGGTTGCTGTCTCAGCATCGTGTAGAGCTGCATCTATTTTTTTATCTTTCTGCAGCTTTCTTTTCTATCTAATATTTTTCTTCTTTAATTATGTTTTTAATTATGTTATTAATATGTTATTTCTTTTCAGATTTTTATTATGTTATTTATTTTTAATTATGTTATTAATATGTTATTTCTTTTCAGATTTTTATTATGTTATTTATTTTTAATTATGTTTCTTTAATATTTATTTGTTATTTCCTTTTAATTATGTTTTTAATATATTTTTATTAATTATGATTTATAGGTTTTAGGTAGGAACCATTAGAAGATGCGGGCTGCTATTTCAGCGTCATGAAGAGCTGCTTCTATTTTCTTATCTTTTTGCAGCTTGCTTTTCTATCTCATATTTTTCTTCTTTAATTATATTTTTAATTGTGTTATTAATATGTTATTTCTTTTTATTATGTCTTTTCAGAATATGATAATGTTATTTCTTTTTAATTATGTTTTTTAAATATTTATTTGTTATTTCTTTTTAATTATGTTTTTATGTTTTTAGGTTTGTTATTAATATGTTCTTATTAATTTTAATTTTTAAGTATTAGGTAGGACCTTCTATTTTCTTATCTTTCAGCAGCTCTCTTTTATT
The DNA here is from genome assembly GCF_912470025.1 of Vespa velutina. NCBI lineage: Eukaryota > Metazoa > Arthropoda > Insecta > Hymenoptera > Vespidae > Vespa > Vespa velutina. The sequence continues at coordinate 3,720,786 of NC_062188.1, forward strand.
ACTCATATTTTTCTTGTTTAATAATGTTTTTAATTATGTTTTTTATTATGGTTTTAATTATATTTTTTATTATGGTTTTAATTATGGTACTAATATATTTTTATTAATTATGATTAATGTTTTAGGTGGGAGCCATGTGATGATGCGGTCTGCTGTTTCAACATCGTGCAGAGTTGCTTCTATTTTCTCATCTTTCTGCAACTCTCTTATCTATTTATATATATTTACTTTCTATTTTATTTATTTTTTATTTATATTCTATGTACATATTATCTTCTATTTTCTTCCTTTTTTCTTTCTCTTGCTTTCTCCTTATCTTTTTCTTTTCCAGGATAGATCATCAAGGGATAGGGTCCACCTGCGGCCGGATGATACATCGCATGGGAGGATCCATCATCGATTTTTACGCGCGAATACGGGAAGGATAGGAAGAACACTGGCGCGCGTGTCGACGTGCACAAGCGTGGGTGTTCTCGGGCGCGATTAAACTTCGTTTGGTTGTTCGTATCGAAAACGCGAATTTAGAGTAGAATCACCGTTTTTCTAACACTCACGTGAATGAACGCGGGCGCGACTTAAAAGTCCTACCGGGGACTTCGTTTATATTTGCTCGAATATTCGATTAGATTACCTCGCGAACGCGTTTTTTTAGAGTAGAGTCACCGTTTTCCGAATACTTGCGTGGGTGTCCGGGCGCGATAAAAAGTCCTATCATGGACTTCGTTTTAGTGTTGAAATTCGGGGTGCGCGAACGGCTTGCCTTGTAGTGCTGTACATAACTAGCTGGTATTATGATAATTCTCATATTTGTGTGAAGGGGTAAAAACCCTCCGCAAATATCATCGGAAGTCTAAATACCGGTTAACTAATGTCACTTTGGATTTCAACTTAGAGTCACCGTTATTCTAACACTCACGTGAGTGTTCGCGTGCGCGATTAAAAGTCCTACCGGGGACTTCGTTTTGTTTGCTCGAATATTCGATTAGTTTATTTAGAGTAGAGTCACCGTTTTCCGAACACTTGCGTGGGTGTCCGGGCGCGATTAAAAGTCCTATCATGGACTTCGTTTTAGTGTTGAAATTCGGGGTACGCTTCGGATTTCAACTTAGAGTCACCGTTATTCTAACACACACGTGAGTGTTCGCGTGCGCGATTGAAAGTCCTACCGGGGACTTCGTTTTGTTTCTTCGACATTTCGATTAGATTACTTCGCGAATTTGGATAGAACAGTAGAATCTACGTAATTATAACACACGTGAGTGCCGCGAACGCGATAAATGCGCTTTGATTGTTCGAAATTCGGAAGCACGAATTCAGATGTGCTTAATAATCCGTTATGCCTGAGCCGAGGGTGTTGAACGGTAAAGCTTTCTGTAAGTGGGGTCCCTGTAGCTAAGGCTAGATACTTCCTGTTAGCTTTGAACCATGCCCAAAATATCCGAAGCGAAAGGCATAAGGGATCGGTATCGCGGAACGCGGATTTTAGAGTAAATTAGAATCACCGTTAGCCCGTGGGTCTCCACATGCAGCAACTTCCACGTAGTGAGACCTGGGTCGTTAATACTTGCAAAGTCTAATTATAAATCTTATAATACAAGTATTATCGAGCAAATGGCTGCATATTGTACAACTTTTCCATTATCTTTTCAATCTAATGCCAACTAAACGTTAACATATTTTCGTTTTATATAGCTAATAATACTTCAAAAGAAGAAATATAGCAGAAATCTATTGTACAATAATTTCTCAGAGAAACGAAAAGAAAATTTTTCTATCTCTCTTTTATGTCCACTGTCATTTCTATTTATTCTTATATACTCTCATTGATTATCACTTATATATCTCGGGTGGGACCCACGGGTGGGGCCTGTGGGGGAGGGCTTCTGTGCGGGTTGCTGTCTCAGCATCATATAAAGCTGTTTCTCTTGTCTGATCTTTTTGGGGCTCTCTATTCTTCTCTTTCTGGGGCTCTCTTTTTTATATCCGGCTCTTGTTTCTATCTCATATTTTTCATTTTTAATTATGTTTTCAATTATGTTATTAATATGTTATTTATGTATTTTTAATATTTATTTATGTTGTTTCTTTCTAATTATATATTTAATTATGTGTTTAATTATGTTTTTGATTATGTTTTTGATTATGTTTATGATTATGATTTATAATGCTGCATCTCTTGTTTCTTTTTCTAGGTCTCATCTATTTATATATATTTATTTTCTATTTGTATTTTATATATGTACATATATATTATTCTGTTTTATATATTTTTTTGTTCTTTTATTTCCTCTTTATCTTTTTCTTTTACAGTATAGGTCATCGAGGGATAGGTTCAACAGCGGCCGGATGATACATCACATGGCAGGATTCATCATCGATTTTTACGCGCGAATACGGGAAGGATAGGAAGAACACTGGCGCGCGTGTCGGCGGGCACAGGCGTGGGTGTTCTCGGGCGCGATTATATTACGTTTGATTGTTCGAATCGAAAACGCGAATTGTAGAGTAGAATCACCGATTTTCTAACACTTGCGTGGGTGTTCGGGCGCGATTAAAGGTCCTACCGTGGACTTCGTTTGATTTTTTCGATATTTCGAGGGGGGTACTTCGCGTATTTCGGCTTAACAGTAGAATCTACGTAATTATAACACACACGTGAGTGTCGCGACGCGATTAGTATTTCTAAGGTGTGCGCTTTGATTGTTCGAAATTCGGAAAGCACGAATTCGGATGTGCTTAATAATCCGTTATGTCTGAAGCGGACGGTGCAATTGGTGGAGCTATCTGTAAGAGGTGTGCTGTAGCTAAAGCTACGCATACCCTGTTAGTTAAGAAGCCAGTGCATTGAAGCGGAAAGGTATCGCGGATCGGTATCGCGGAACGCGGATTTTAGAGTAGAGTCACCGTCAGTCCGTGGGTCTCCACATGCAGCAACTTCCACGTAGTGAGACCTGGGTCGGTATTACTTGCAAATTCTAATTATAAATTTTTAAATGCAAGTTTTACCGAGCTAATGGCTGCATATTGTACAACTTTTCCATTATCTTTTCAATCTAATTCCAACTAAACATTAACATATTTTCATTTTATATAGCTAATAATACTTCAAAAGAAGAAATATAGCAGAAATCTATTGTACAATAATTTCTCAGAGAAACGAAATAAAAATTTTTCTATCTCTCTTTTATGTCCACTGTCATTTCTATTTATTCTTATATACTCTCATTGATTATCATTTATATATCTCGGGTGGGACCCACGGGTGGGGCCTGTGGGGGAGGGCTTCTGTGCGGGTTGCTGTCTCAGCATCATATAAAGCTGTTTCTCTTGTCTGATCTTTTCGGGGCTCTCTATTCTTCTCTTTCTGGGGCTCTCTTTTTTATATCCTGCTCTCGTTTCTATCTCATATTTTTCATTTTTAATTATGTTTTCAATTATGTTATTAATATGTTATTTATGTATTTTTAATATTTATTTATGTTGTTTCTTTCTAATTATATATTTAATTATATGTTTAATTATGCGTTTATGTTTTTAATTATGTTATTAATTATGTTATTAATTATGATTTATAAGTTTTAGGTAGGAACCATGGAATGATGCATGCTGCTTCTCTTTTCCTTTTTTTATCTAGGTCTCTAATCGATTTATATATATTTATTTTCTATTTGTATTTTATATATGTACATATATATTATTCTGTTTTATATATTTTTTTGTTCTTTTATTTCCTCATTATCTTTTTCTTTTACAGTATAGGTCATCGAGGGATAGGTTCAACGGCCGGATGATACATCACATGGCAGGATTCATCATCGATTTTTACTCGCGAATACGGGAAGGATAGGAAGAACACTGGCGCGCGTGTCGGCGGGCACAGGCGTGGGTGTTCTCGGGCGCGATTATATTACGTTTGATTGTTCGAATCGAAAACGCGAATTGTAGAGTAGAATCATCGTTTTTCTAACACACGCGTGGGTGTTCGGCCGCGATTGAAGGTCCTACCGTGGACTTCGTTTGATTTTTTCGATATTCCGAGGGGGGTACTTCGCGTATTTCGGCTTAACAGTAGAATCTACGTAATTATAACACACACGTGAGTGTCGCGACGCGATTAGTATTTCTAAGGAGTGCGCTTTGATTGTTCGAAATTCGGAAAGCACGAATTCGGATGTGCTTAATAATCCGTTATGTCTGAAGCGGACGGTGCAATTGGTGGAGCTATCTGTAAGAGGTGTGCTGTAGCTAAAGCTACGCATACCCTGTTAGTTAAGAAGCCAGTGCATTGAAGCGGAAAGGTATCGCGGATCGGTATCGCGGAACGCGGATTTTAGAGTAGAGTCACCGTCAGTCCGTGGGTCTCCACATGCAGCAACTTCCACGTAGTGAGACCTGGGTCGGTATTACTTGCAAAGTTTAATTGTAAATTTTTAAATGCAGGTATTACCGAGCGAATGGCTGCATATTGTATTACTTTTCCAATATCTTTTCAAACTAATTCCAACTAAACATTAACATATTGTCATTCTTTATAGCTAATAATACTTTAAAAGAAGAAATATAGCAGAAATTTATTGTACAATAATTTCTCAGAGAAACGAAATAAAAATTTTTCTATCTCTCTTTTATGTCCACTGTCATTTCTATTTATTCTTATATACTCTCATTGATTATCATTTATATATTTCGGGTGGGACCCACGGGGGGGCCTGTGGGGGAGGGCTTCTGTGCGGGTTACTGCCTTAGCATCGTGTAAAACTTCGCTTTCTTCTCTTTCTGGGGCACTATTTTATTTTTTTTTCGACTCTCTTTTCTATCTTATATTTTTCGTTTTTAATTATGTTTTTAATTTTGTCATTAATATACTCTTATTAATTATGATTTATAGTCTCGGGTGGGACCCATGTGATGGGGCCATGGGTGTGGGCCTCTGTGCGGGTTGCTGTCTCAGCATTGTCTAGTGCTGCTTGTATTTTCTTCTCTTTCTGGGGCTCTCTTTTCTATCTCATATTTTTCTTCTTTAATTATGTTTTTAATTATCTTATTAATATGTTATTTCTTTTCATTATTTCTTTTCAGAATTTAATTATGTTATTTCTTTTTATTATGTCTTTTCAGATTTTAATTATGTTATTTCTTTTTATTATGTCTTTTCAGATTTTAATTATGTTATTTCTTTTTATTATGTCTTTTCAGATTTTAATTATGTTATTTCTTTTTATTATGTCTTTTCAGATTGTAATTATGTTATTTTTTTTTATTATGTCTTTTCAGAATTTAATTATGTTATTTCTTTTTATTATGTCTTTTCAAATATTAATTATGTTATTTCTTTTTAATTATGTATTTATATTTTTAATTATGTCATTAATATATTCTTATTAATTATGTTTTATATGCCTTAGGTAGGACCCATGGGATGATGCGGGCTGCTTCTTCAGCATCGTGCAGAGCTGCTTCTATTCTTCGTTTCTTTATCTAGCTTTCTTATTTATTTATACATATTTATTTTCTATTATATTCTATTTATAATCTATATATATATATATATATATTATGTTTTATTTTATATATTTTCTTTCTTTATCTTATTTTCTCCTTAGCTTCTTCTTTTCCAGTATAGATCATCGAGGAATGGATTCATCTGCGGTCGGAAACATCGTTGCATGGCTCGATTCATCATCGATTTTTACACGCGAATACGAGGAGAATAGGAAGAACGTCGGCGGGCACAGGCGTGGATGTTCACGGTGCAGATAAAAGTCTTATGGGGGACTTTTTATATGTAAGTAAATTCGATTTATCGCGCGAATGCGATTTTTGGAGTACAGTTACCGTTTTTCTAACACTCGCGATTAAAAATCAATGCGTATGAGCTTCTATGCTGGCTGTTATTGCTTTTATTGATTGCTTTTCTTTCTCTAGATCTCTTTTATATCTCATATTTTATCTCTTTCTGTTTTTATTTTTCAGGGATCATCGAGGGATCATCGAGCAATATTGTGATGTGCGCGAGGGTCTCGTCTATCTTTTCTTTTCTTTTTCATATTTTTTCCGTTTCTTCGTTTTCTCCGGTCTGGATCACCGATTCATCATCGATTTTTACGCGCGAATACGGGAAGGATAGGAAGAACACTGGCGCGCGTGTCGGCGGGCACAGGCGTGGGTGTTCTCGGGCGCGATTATATTACGTTTGATTGTTCGTATCGAAAACGCGAATTTAGAGTAGAGTCACCGTTTTTCTAACACTCACGTGAATGAACGCGGGCGCGACTTAAAAGTCCTACCGGGGACTTCGTTTATATTTGCTCGAATATTCGATTAGATTATCTCGCGAACGCGTTTTTTTTAGAGTAGAGTCACCGTTTTCCGAACACTTGCGTGGGTGTCCGGGCGCGATTAAAAGTCCTACCATGGACTTCCGTTTAGTGTTGAAATTCGGGGTGCGCGAACGGCTTGCCTTGTAGTGCTGTACATGTAGTTAGCCGATGTAATGACGATCCTCTTATTTGTAAGCGGGGGAAAATCCCTCGACCAAATAACATCGAAAGTCAAAATACCGGTTAACTTATGTCACTTTGGATTTCAACTTAGAGTCACCGTTATTCTAACACTCACGTGAGTGTTCGCGTGCGCGATTAAAAGTCCTACCGGGGACTTCGTTTTGTTTGCTCGAATATTCGATTAGTTTATTTAGAGTAGAGTCACCGTTTTCCGAACACTTGCGTGGGTGTCCGGGCGCGATTAAAAGTCCTATCATGGACTTCCGTTTAGTGTTGAAATTTGGGGTGCGCGAAAGGTGTCACCTAGTAGTGCAGTACATGTAGCTGATCGATATTATGACGATCATGTTATTTGTAAGCGGGGGAAAATCCCTCGATCAAATATCATCGAGAGTCATAATCCCGGTTAACTCATGTCACTTCGGATTTCAACTTAGAGTCACCGTTATTTTAACACACACGTAAATGTTCGCGTTCGCGATTGAAGATCCTACCGGGGACTTCGTTTTATTTCTTTAACATTTCTATTAGATTACTTCGCGAATTTGGATAGAACAGTAGGATCTACGTAATTATAACACACGTGAGTGTCGCGAACGCGATTAACGCGCTTTGATTGTTCGAAATTCGGAAGCACGAATTCAGATGTGCATAATAATCCGTTATGCCTGAGCCGAGGAAGTCGAACGGTAAAGCTCTCTGTAAGTGGGGTCCCTGTAGCTAAGGCTACATACCTCCTGTTAGCTAAGTCGCCCTAGATATCCGAAGCGGCGGAAGGCATGAAGGATCGGTTTCGCGGAACGCGGATTTTAGAGTAAATTAGAATCACCGTTAACCCGTGGGTCTCCACATGCAGCAACTTCCACGTAGTGAGACCTGGGTCGGTATTACTTGCATACTCTAATTATAAATACTTTAACGCAAGTAATACTGAGCGAATGGCTGCATACTGTATTACTTTTCCAATATCATTTCAAACTAATTTCAACTAAACATTAACATATTTTCATTTTATATAGCTAATAATACTTCGAATAAAGAAATGAAACAGAAATATATTGTACAATAATTTCCTACAGAAACGATAAGAAGATTTATCTATTATTCTTTTATGTCCGCTGTCATTTCTATTTATTCTAATTTATTCTCACTAATAATCCTCTATATATTTCGGGTGGGACCCATGGGTGGGGCCTGTGGGCGAGGGCTTCTGTGCGGGTTGCTGTCTCAGCATCATATAGAACGGTTTTTCTTATCTTATCTTTTTGGGGCTCTCTATTCTTCTCTTTTTGGGGCTCTCTTTCTTTCTCCGGCTCTCGTTTCTACCTCATATGTTTCATTTTTAATTATGTTATTAATATGTTATTTCCTTTTAATTATGTATTCTTAATATTTATTTATGTTGTTTCATTCTAATTATGTATTTAATTATGTGTTTAATTATGTGTTTATGTTTCTAATTATGTTTTTAATATATTTTTATTAATTATGATTTATTAGCTTTAGGTAGGACCCATGGAATGGTGCATGCTGCTTCTCTTTTCGTTTCTTTTCCTAGCTCTCTTATCTATTTATATATATTTATTTTCTATGTGTATTTTATATATATGTATACATATATTATTTTGTTTTATATATTTTTTTGTTCTTTTATTTTCTCTTTAACTTTTTCTTTTACAGTATAGATCATCGAGGGATAAGTTCATCTGCCGCCGGATGATTCGTCGCCATGCCTGGATTCATCATCGATTTTTACGCGCGAATACGGGAAGGATAGGAAGAACACTGGCGCGCGTGTCGGCGGGCACAGGCGTGGGTGTTCTCGGGCGCGATTATATTACGTTTGATTGTTCGAATCGAAAACGCGAATTGTAGAGTAGAATCACCGATTTTCTAACACTTGCGTGGGTGTTCGGGCGCGATTAAAGGTCCTACCGTGGACTTCGTTTGATTTTTTCGATATTTCGAGGGGGGTACTTCGCGAATTTCGGCTTAACAGTAGAATCTACGTAATTATAACACACACGTGAGTGTCGCGACGCGATTAGTATTTCTAAGGAGTGCGCTTTGTTTGTTCGAAATTCGGAAAGCACGATTTCGGATGTGCTTAATAATCCGTTATGTCTGAAGCGGACGGTGCAAATGGTGGAGCTATCTGTAAGAGGTGTGTTGTAGCTAAGCTACGCATACCCTGTTAGTTAAGAAGCCAGTGCATTGAAGCGGAAAGGTATCGCGGATCGGTATCGCGGAACGCGAATTTTAGAGTAGAGTCACCGTTAGCCCGTGGGTCTCCACATGCAGCAACTTCCACGTAGTGAGACCTGGGTCGGTATTACTTGCAAAGTCTAATTGTAAATTTTTAAATGCAAGTATTACCGAGCGAATGGCTGCATATTGTATTACTTTTCCAATATTTTTTCAATCTAATTCCAATCGCACTTTATATCTCAATCTAATTCTAATTGTATTTTATATCGTAAATCGTACTTCAATAGAAAAATGATTAAATGTAGTAGAATTATAAATTAATTTCTTAGAGGAATTTACAGATAACTTTTCTATCGCGCTTAGAATCACAATCATTCGTATGTATTATAATTACCATTTCTTTGGGAAGTGTTCTTCGGTCTAGTCTCTTCAGCTCTTTCTTTCGATATGCAAAATCTATTGGTATTCTGTTACTCTTGGTTTTATTCGGGTGAAGCAACTTTCGTGAATGTTTACATAGTTTTAATTCGAGAGAGAGATATAACCAAGCAAGCGTATAGGTCATTGCAATGTACGTATAGTGGAAACAGTTCCCTTCTATGTGTGTAGTTCATATTTTATCCGTACGTGTCGTTGAAATTGTATACGTTTCGAATGGAAGGTGATGACATTTTGCCGAAGTATTTCTATGGTTAAAGTAGAGAATAGGTAGTTGACAACATGGCGTTAAATATAATTCTGTGATCAAGACTTTGATAATATATTTTGAAGATTTGTTAAACATATAAATTGTAATTGTGTGTTAAATAATCTTATTATATAAAATGTGGTATGCATTAATTATAATAAGAAAAAATTATTTCTCTTAAAAAATGGAAATTATAAATCTTATGCACGTTAAAGGTTATGTTATGAAAAATAATATTGGTTAAGAATATTAACGAAGAAATCATGTTTCTTATTATAATATAATATTTATCAATCATTTTGTTGTTTTCAAATTAAAAATATATTTGTATAAAAATTGTTTCATTAATTTATCAAAAGTATATTAATATAGTAAACAGTTAATTTTAATAAGTGATTTTTCTATATTTATTTAAATCTATTTCACCTTTCATAGGAGTTATGTGTAATCTTTTGTTAACATCAGTAATGGAGACAAAAGTAACAAGTAAAACAAGTAGCTTAAAAGCTTTGTTACTTAGAGCATGGAGAGAACGATGGAGTGATCTACAATGGGGTATTAATATAAAGACCGTAAGAATTATCTTCCGTATTAATAAAAGTTTAATTTATGTTATTATAAGTACATGTTTTTATTAGAATTATTTTATTCTAATCTTTTAGATTTTGCCGAGGGGAGTTAGTGGAGATGTATATAATCTAGCAGATTGTATTTTGCAACAAGCGTTAGTTGGACCTGGTCCTAATCAATTAGTGTTATCATATTTAAAACATTCTTTATGTTCTCAGGTTAGTGTTATATTGTATTAAATAGGTTTAAATTACATGAATTTAATTTACTAATAATTCTTATAATTTTTTATAGTTAGTGTCATATGCTGCTGTATTACAACGTATAAGCAAGTATGATGGTTTTCATAAGCCTCATTGTATTGTGAGCTTATTAGAGTTTTTAGAATCTATTCAGATTGGTATAACTTGCCGTGGAAAGCCAGAGGAAGATCTTTTAGCAGCTGCAGTTTTATCAATAGTGCATTGGTTATTACAATGTTATTTGCATACATTAAATAAAATGCCTCAGAATAATTCTATGTCACAACAAGTAAATGAACTTATGGATAAACCAGCCAGTATTTTGAAACAAATGCTTGGTTCAGATTTTCTGTGTGCAATGATGTATTTAGCTCAGTATGATGACAAAGGTGTGTATATTATGATGTTTATGATGTTTATGATGTTTTAATTTCCTAATCTTATTTTGTGTTTTTAGAGTTGTACATTGTAGTGGTTAGAAAATGTCAAGAAATAGAAACATTATTAAAAAGTAGTAACTTAAAATCATCAGTCCCAATAGAAGAATCTCTTAAAAAGTTATGCAACTTGGAAGTTGAAATTCTTGCTTTATCACCTGAAAAATCAAGAATGGAATCTATAACTCATTGTTTGCAGCCATTATTTGCAGTTCAAGTGTTATTAAATCCAAGTACTGAAACAACTGTGTTTGTTAATCAATTGCAAATGATACAACGTTTAAAAAGTTATACAAATGCAAGACTTTACTGTGAAATAATGCGTGCCTGTCTAATGTGCTTACATAATGTTACTGGTACATTTAATGAATCACAATGGGGTGCATTTACATTTTTAAAAGTTCCCGTTATTCTAAAGGAGCTTCATTCAGCCACATTGAATGGTAATTAAAGAAAAAGTAATTCAAAATTTTCTGAGATATCTTTCTATTGTTATAACAATGTTTTCTATTTTCAGGAGATGAAAAATATGAATATTCGCAAGATATTTTAGATGCTTTGGAACTATTATTACAATTTACTCCTCTTCTTGATATAATGGATACTACATGCTCATGTAACTGCATAGAATGTTTATTAAATGAACTGCAAAAGGTGAATCTCGTTACAGAAAAGCAGGCAAAACAATTGAGCAGTAGAAGGTATCAAAATATTTTTTAAATTTATGTATATGTATAATTTTAATATATTTTATGACATATACAAGTAAATAATATTTCAGAGAAGGATTAACTGCAGCATTGCAAAAATTAGAAACTTCCAGTACACCAACATCATCTATACCAAAAGTAATTATAAGAGCAGAACCAACATTAGCAGGAATTTTAAAGACTCTTAATGCTGACTATACAAAAATTCACGAGGCATTACTTAGTATGTTATATCAAGTTTTATCAGGCAAAAGTTTTGAATTAATGCTTGCCGTTGCTACAGTAGAGGGCAAATTGAAAACATTTGTTACTAAATTAATTAAATTCAATGAATGTAGTAAACAAATCAATGAACCTGTTCCTAGCAAAACAGCTGCAACAAGAGCTATGTTATTCGATGTGTCATTTTTAATGCTCTGTTCTATTGTACAAACTTATGGTTCTGATGTGAGTTTTATATCTATCATAATTTATATATATATATATATATATATATATATATATATATATATATATATATTAAATTTTTTAAATCATAATATTTCTATTTTGCAGGTAGTTTTAGAAGAAGGAGGAGATTCTTTTTTTGAACAATGGGTACGCGAATGTATGCCTGAACGAAATAAACCGAAGTCTCCTCAAAAAATGTTACAAAATATTGATCCAGCTAGAGTAGATACACTCTTAGCTCAAATCAATTCAACAGATCCAGATTTTAAATCTAGTAATATAAAATGGCATGTTGCTTGTCAATCTGCAATGGGAGCAGTAAAAGAACTACTTTGTGCATGGGAAAGTGGTGTATTAGGTGCTGGTGATGTAAAAAGAACATTAGATGGATTACGTACAGCTGCTTGCTGTTTACCAGTATGTGCAGCTGCATGGCTTTGCGCATATATGAGTATTACTCATCAAGATGCACTTTTGAAACCTATGAATATGGTTCAGCATTTTTTAACTCCACTTCCTGGTGAGGAAATGCAAGACAATTTTAAAGAAAGGTTAGTAATATTATTATTGTTATAACTTGATATTTTCATTCTTAAAATTATAAAATATTTATTTATTAATAATTGTATAATTATTGTAAACATTTTAATAGATCTAGTTTGATGTCTCAAATTATACGAAAAATGCAATATGACGTACATCCACCAACACAGTCTAAAACAAAAGTTCTTTCAATGTCTCACAGGTATGATTTTAAATGTTACTGAATATATCTATACAAACATTATTTTATTTTTATTCTAATGCTACCGTTTTTTTTTTGTTTCTAGTATTATTTCACGACAACCAATATTGGAGCAATTAGAATCCGTTTGGTATAGTATAAATCAACGTGGTTGGATTTGTATGCAGGCGACACAATCATTAGAATTATTATTAAATACAGGTGGCTCTTTATGGTTCGTTTCAAATATAGTCAAAGAAGTCTTGAAATATAGATACCAGGAAGAATTAGACCAAGCTGTAGACCTAGCATTTGCAATTTTTCATCTTGATATAGAAAATTGTACGCTGGATCTTATAAATCATATCATTCCACAATATTTATATAATTCGTTACAGTAAGTTTAATATAAAAAAAAAGGTTTATATAATTCCTCTTACAAAATATTTTGAAATATTTATCTCGTAATATTTATTACAGAAGCGAAGAACTCGTAGAACCACAATCATCGATATTAGCAAAGCTTTGTGTATATTGCATATTTTCAACATTAGAATATAATAATTCGAATCCATATCGTGGAAACAATAGAAAACGTGTTCGTCGTGATTTAGATGCGGACGAATTAGATGCTTTAGGTGTACCTGCAAATAAAATTTTGAGGCTCAATGAAACTGGAGATACAAATCCTATATTTGGTTCACAGAGTCCGCAAACGCAAAATTCAACTAATGGTCAAAAATCAATTATTTTAAGAGATCCCCTTTCGTCAGCCTTAAATGGATTATTCACAACGTTTACATTCCTTGCTGGCAGAGATGGAGAAGTATCTCAACAGACTCATTTTATATTACAATTTTTACGGTTAATGGTACAATGTGGTAAAGACAGAACTCGTATCGTGCTTCAAGGAATGCCTCAGACATTAGTACGTTGTTTTTTATTCGATTTTATTTTATTTTATTTTATTTTATTTTTTTTTTATTTCTCTACGGCAACTTTTATTTTTTAAAGTATTGTAAAAAAGATTTTAATGATTTTACAAATTTTTTACTTTTAGGTACCTTGCCTCCTCAAAGCACTGCCCGAGTCCTTTTCAACGGACATATTACTTAGATTTTACGATATACAGACTGTAGTAGGTCGTAAAGCAACCGCAAGGGATTTATGTATGTTACGAAATATTAATCTTAAGCCTACTAAATAGATATAATCTTGAGACTAAAGTATGTATAGATTTATTAAAGATTCATTAATTTGCTAAGAACTTGTGACAAATGAAAATATGATACAGATGATTATTTTTAAATATACGAAATAATTTAATGTGTGTTTGTATGTGTGCGCGTATGTGTATGTATGTGACCAATGTAATATAATATGTCGCCAAAACTTTTGAAAATAGTTAATTATATATTTTATATATTATATAGATTTATATATTATATACGTATAACTTGTTCTAAATCGATATTTGTAATTTTTTTTTGTTTTTTTTTGTTTTTTTGGTTTTTTCTTTTTTCTTTTCTTTTTTATATAAAGAAAGTAACCGACAATTTATTCTTTTATGAAAATGATGTAGATGTATATTTATAAATATTTATAATAGTTTATTTTTTATTTTACTACAAATAATGTTCATTATTTAAATTATTTACAGCTGATTATACACAGAAATCTTCATAGATTTTTATGTTACACGGACGTGTGTTATAGCTTACGTGTATCGTGACTTGCGTCAAATAAAAAAAATAAAAAAAAAAAGAAAAAAAGAAAAAAAAAAGATCAGGAAAACTTATAAATATACAGAATATATAGTTTTACACAATATAGCGTTTCCAAGAACATGATGAACATAATTCTTATAACAATATTTTTATACATCAAAAATCTATTTTGTATTAGATACTGTCATTGATCTTTAAATGATAATGAACGATGCGAATATAAAATTTGATCAATTAATATATGAAATTATGGAAATATGTTTTAGAAACATATATTTTTTTAATTTTTCATATTTTCTGCATCACAGTATGAAGTTTTATAACCACGGATGCCACGATGGATCCATTCTACATAGATTATCGTGACTATTAGCAGCGGCGACTAGTGTACTGACTTTGCTATCAGTTCCATCAAAGTTAGCCAAGGAATTCAGTCTCGTTACGATTGCAGTAACCGCACGTGTAACCATCGTTATTAAAAGTTCGCCTTTCATATCTGTTGGCGTTTGGGACGCATTTTCAGCATCTTCCTGTTTTTTATTATGATCGGCAATAACTTCATCTCGTAAAATGGCGCGTAAAATTGTGTGTACTTTGAACGATGGTTGTACTAAACACCTTGCTGTAGCAATCGCGCTTGCCGTTAATGGTCCGGAAACACCTATAAAAAAAAAAAAAAAAAAAAAAGGAGGATACATATAAATCATAAATACAAAGATATATACAAATCTTGTAAAAATTTATTTAAGTGAACGTTTCATTTACCTGTACTCGTAAGAAATTCCAAGATATTAGGCGTTAAACGGAATGGAACCGGTCTGTTAGCATCTAATTCACCGGAAGTGTCATCAACATCAAATTTAAAATATGCTATATTGATGAGACCAGAATCTTGATGTACGTACATCATATCTGGATTTAATCTCGTCAAATGAAGTACATATTCGGCAAAACATGCCAAAGACAATTGCAACGTAAACTGTAAAAAAGAAAAGAATGTAATTTACCTAAATCTTCAAATTATATTTATTATTTTTTTTTTTTTTGATTTAATTTACGATTGAACAAAACGTTTACCATTTTTCTAAACGTCCAATAATCGGTTGCACCAGGAAAGGTTTTTATTGCCCAATCTTTAAGCATAGTTCTTGCAACCATAGTTGTTTGTACTTCTTTTAATATATCTCGTAAAACTTGATGACTTGCTTGGGCACCTCTTGCTTGTACAGTAGCTAATCTATCGTAATACCTTGCAATAGGTGCATCATGTTCTATTCCTAATTTGGCACATCCTTGCTTATAGATATCCAGTAAAGAAATCGAAGCAGGATTATCCTCGACCAAACGCATTTGCGGAGAAACTGCAACAACACGTGGTACCGTGAAATGTAAAAATCTTCTTGAAGTTTCTTTCTGCTTTGCCAAATAATGATTTAACATTCTCAATAATTGGAGAACACGTTCTTCCCGCCGTGCATCTCCTAAACCTGCATCATTAACTACTAAGTAAGGATAAAGACGACCATTGTGACCACGTATACGTAATCTTCTAGCAGCTGTATTATGACGCTGAACAACTTCAACTCGCGGCATGAATCTTGCTATCCTTACATAATAATGAGAATGCTGAAAGTACAATGTTTTATTATTAATAAAAAAGATTATAATTGAATATGATTATAAATTTTTTTATAAATATTCTTTTACCTTAGGTAATAAAAATTCTCCAGGTAATTCAACTTCCGCTGTTTTAAGACTAAAGTTGCTCAGAAATCGACATTTTTCTTCGATTAAAAATGATCTGATGATAATATTACATTTGTCATTATTATTATTCCTTTAATTATGCACTTAAATTATTATTTTTAAATCATAGATACAAACTTACTTTGGTAATTGTTTAGTCTTCCCTTCAAGAATTTTAATCCATTTCTTCAATTTATTTATTAAATTATGTAACAATCGTGCACCAGGTACAGTAAAGTCAAAGTCACTGGTAAATTGACCCTTCATTTTTTGGAAAACAGGATCTTGAACAGTCGCTTGCGCTCTACGCGCTAAAGACTCTGAAGCGGCAGAACCAAATGTGTTGTTGACGTTTTGAGAAGAAGATATGTTTTCTACAATTAATTCATTTGTTTTTTTTTTTTTTTTTTTTAAAGAGCCTGTCCTCATATGTATCAATAGTAAATATTTTTATAAATGTACTAACCAATACCAATACCAAATGTAGAAACAAGCTTTTTTACGAAGTTCAATGTATGTGGAGTAATGGTAGCTTCGCTAACGGCACCACGATTCTCAAATGCTATTGCATAACATTTGGCAAGACCCTGTCTTAATTGCCTTAATACTTCTTCGTACCATGTTTCCCGAAACCAAACCATCTAAATTACATCAATATTATAAGTAAATTCAGTTGTGTTAACATAAATTTTAAGTTAAGTATCTTAACCGACCTGATCCACTATGCCTTCTAAACTCGACAAAATAGTTGGATGAATATCTCGTTGCATATGCATGATCTTAGAACATCTCCACATTGGTGGCGTAGCTCTAATTGGTACAGTTTCAGTTATTCCTTGTTGTTGTACATTTCCAGTAGTACTTCTACCTTCTACCCCATCATGCATTTTTCCAGCTAATTCGGCACTTTTATATCTTTCGCGTTGTTCGATCTTTAATGTAAGATATAGAGTTCTAATAGAAAAGTATACTGCTTGTGGAAACATTCTTCCAACTTGGCTCAACAAATTCAAGATTACGTTGCCCTCGTGTCGAACAAGGCACATCAGTAATTGCGGTATCCATGGTAACCATTGTATTGGTGGTACCCCTACTGCATATTTATCAACAGCTTCCATGAGAGAAGATTTATCATCATCGTATGTAAGCAACCATAATACTTTGGCAAGATATTTTCTAGATTTGGATTCATTTTGATGCCTGCATGCATGTAGAAAACAAGTAATGGCTGAAATACCAATGGATATTTGTCGAGCATCACGTGTAAATATATGTTCCAGATAATCACCCCAAAGCGCCCAAGCTTTTACCAAAGTATCATGTAACTGAACAGCTGCAGAAAAGGCTTTATTAGCTTCGTCCGATCTACCGATTTGTGACAATAACATTCCTTTTAAAGCATAAAATTCAGCAGTCATTTCTTTAGTGAAGTATCTCAAATTAGTTGATTCAATGACTTCTAAACCTTCTTGAAGTTCATTCTTTCCTGAAATCGAAGCCATTTGGAGATAACATTTTACTTGCTGCCTGATCTTTTGAAAACAATCAACTATAGGCACACTGGGTATTGTATATATTCTTGAAAGAGAATCCAAACAAACACCACATAAATTATGCTTTCTGGCTATCTTTCCAAAGTGTATAATGGCTTGGACGGATGCATGTACTCCTAGCATCGAATGATTCGTTGTCTGATCTTGCTGAGAATCATAATGACTAGAAATGAATGTATAGTGATGTTGTCGCCACGTAAAAATATCTGACCAATGGCTAAGATCATCGGCTATTACGGGCAATCGATTGCGCCATGTTTTAACGATAGCCTTCATATCATGTAACGACGTACTTCTTCCATGTAAAAGACCCTGATGTATTTGCATGGCTTCTTGAAGTTCCATTATTTGTTGAGCTGCTTGAAGTAATGGTAAATGAACATGACTTACGATATGAGGTAGTCTTCGCCATTCGCGCATGCAAAGACCCGAAGCTAACTCTACATATCTTTCAACAGCACTTAAATGTTGATCCTCGCTATGACATATGGCTAAAAATCCACGATACAGATTTACTTTCCAAGCCATTTCCTTTGGACAATTATGTTCCACTTGAGCAAGAGATTCCTTCATCAATGGCCAATTGGGAATACGCCATGAACTCTCCAAAATAAGGAATGGATTTTTTTCAGCTTTCTTACTTCCATATTCCAATAACAAATCCCATTGATTCAATTCTTTTGCACATCTTATCCAATGCTGTTCCCAAAGAATAGCTTCACGTTGTATTTTGAACGGTGCTGGCGTTGAGACATAATCTTGTTTAAATTTTGTCATTGCCAAATCATATGCTCCTTGTGCTTGTTCAAAGAATCCTTGTTGTTCTAAGGCAGTTGCTTGAAGGGTTTCTTTGTAATGTGCATGCTTTTGCCAAAGACCTGACCACATATCTTCTTCACATAATAAGGAATACATATCGGATAATGAGTCCAAAACTTCAGCATGAGGACTATTGTCTGGTTCAAAATCGTAACAATCGGATTCTCTCTTAGTCTTAAACTGATTATTTCCATTGTCAAATGCCATTTGTTCCAAGTTCAATGTCATTCTATGCCAAAGATTGTGTGATCTACCTAAATACTTCATTAATGCAGGTCTCATTGGTACAGGAGGATTACAATGAGATAATGCTTCAACAAAAGTTGCTATCGCACTAGGATGACAATCCTTTTGTATTATATGAGTACCACTACAGATAAATGGTACGACTTCTGCGATTAAAGTATTATGTTGATGTTCATCTAAAATACCCCATAATTTCGGGAAAGTATCCAGCCATACACGTTCTGCCAAGTTTGTGTCCATATGACAAAGTTGTGCTGCTGCTAACAATAATTGTTCTGTTCTGATTTTTTTCGAATTTTCTATAAACTCGCCTTGCTTCGCTATTAATTGTGTCAACGTAGCTTTTCCGGTAGTAGTGATTTCCTCTGAAACTGTCGTTGAATCAGTATTGGAGAGATCCATGTCAAGAATATCTTCTTTTATATCATTTGATTCTACCATCTCTTGAGGTTCTTCTTTTATGGTAGAATATATAATAAAATTTTTATGTTCTTCACTATCTGCCATATTTATTACAGACGTAACGCTCGGCAATAATGTATCTTGATTAGACATTTGTATTTGAGTAGTTGAATTTGCGGTAACAAGAAGTAATTCGATGCATTGTTTGATCCAATAATGTTGGCCTATTGCATCCCAACTTTGACTACAGATAATGTACAAAAGTCTATCATGAAGTCGTCTTCTCATTGATCCATCAAATACTTCAAAGAATTTTGCTCGAATGTGCGGTTGAATACATCGTAGACCAGCAAGAAAAGCAGGTTCCAATTTTGATGTCAGTTCCGAAGCTTTAAGTGCCTCATCTCTATATATAAAATTGACCAGTTCCAAAAATTGTCTATTTAATTCTAAATCATCGGGAAAACGTTTTTCAACATATTGCATCATCTTAACTAACAAAATAGATTTTTCTCTTAAACTTGGAGCTTGATTCATAGCTATTGGACTCTTGTTTTTCATCCATTCTTCGAGCATTTTAGTAATAGCTTTCATTACTTTGATATCTTGTGTTTTTTCTATAAGGCCGACAAGAATAGATCCTATAAATGATTTTCGCATCTCTACACCCATTACAACTACACGATTTTTAACGAGATCCAAACTTAAAATCAATAATTCGCTGCCTACTGGATTAGCTTCCGCTTGTGTGGAGTGTAAATGATCTTTTGCCATTCTATGCAAAACTCTCATAAATGGTGTTATCAGTCGATCTATATAGCTTTGATTATTTGTGCAAGCAGCTTTCAACATCATTAATGTTCCAAATAATGTGCTAGGGGTAGCAGAAGTATTTTTTTCATAACTTGCTAATCCATCAACAATAAATTTACCTACTGCAGTATATAATGTATCTAATTCTTCATATTTGGAAGTGACAGTAGATGAAGTAGGCTCTGCTGGGAATATAGTAATCAATCGTGACAATAAACCATGGACTAATCGTATAACTTTAGTGTTACTACTTGAAATGCAAACGCTTATACCACGTTGTAAAGGTTTGAAACTTGCAAGTATTTGTTCTCTTTTCATGACACCCAATAAAAACGTCAGAACTTCTAAAGCTGTGCATATGTTGCCATAATTGGGTTGGGCATTATCTACACTAGCGAGTACTTTATCGAGCCATGCTAATTTCAAATCACAACATTGTGGCCATACATCTGGTTTTAATGCCATCTTTAATAATGCAACACATCGTCTTGATAATTGCTCACCAGGATTACCATGGATTGTTGTTACATCATTTACTTGACAGGCTAAACGTAATAAGAAATTAAGAATTGCATCAGCATGTGCTCTTTCAATTGGTTTAGTAGATCCTGGCTCTGTTCTTGGTAACATCACTGGTACTGTAGCATTGCCTGATGCAGATTGAGTAGATATACGTTTTATACCCATTGAATCATCTGGCATTGGACGTTTTACTGCACCCGTCGCTGTTCTAATACCACCAGATTCTATACTCTCAGCCTCATCTTTTATTCTATGTAATTCCCACTTTATGATCACCTCTGCTAATTCTACAGCTAATCTTCTATGCTCTATCGTAGCAGTAGGACTGAAACCCAACCTTTGTATAGAGTTTACTATGTGTTGTACTAAATGATGTCTTACAGGATAATAAACTTTATAATGTCTCACAACCAATTGTAAAATATGAAAAAGTTGTTGCATAGAATGACCTTCTTCCACAATAATTTTTTTCGTCCAATGTGTCAACATTGTATTACCATCTTCCATTCTGACTGGCATTGCTGGTGTTAAAATTTCTAATGCTTGTCTTACAACGTTTCTCGCATCTAAGGCATGTGCTTTTAATAAACTATGAAATACTTGAAGAACTATTCTTTTATGAATGGCAAATTTGGCAATGATATGGCTTAAAAGTAAATGTCCATGGTATCTAGTTGTGGGATCGACGCAATTTTTACCCAATAAACAAGGCCAAGCAAAAGTCATTAAACGCCGTAATTTGTTGCCTTGTCTTTTATTAGTTACATCGTGTATATGCTGTGAAGCTTGCTCTACGAGCAAACATGAAAATTGGAGTAAAAATATTCGTACACAGTCTGCAGAGCCAAATGGATTGTCTGGATCGATAATTTTACTGATAAAAACGGAGACCACGTTTTCTGGATTATCTTGATAAGGCATAGGTGCACCTCCCACTAATTTTGTACCTTCTCCCCTTTCAAAACTTATTGCAAAACACGGGATAATGATCAATTGAAGAACATTAGCTTTGAGCTCCTGTGATAAATTATTTGTTGGAAAATGATCAACAAATCTAAAGAAGGCACTACGTTTCCATTCTACGGTATATTCTTGTGCCACTGTATGCTCCAAGAAATCCTTAAGAAATTGAAAATCAGGGATAAATCTATCACATGTTGCTCTCAGTAATTGAAAGAGCAAATCTATGTCATTTGGATGATGTCGGAAATAATGTAACAAGATTTTGACTATAAGCTTTGGTTCTTTCCAATGACAATAATCAACACTTTCTACCTTTTTATGTAATGCTTGATAGTCGTCATTACACCAGATTTGTTTTAAGGCATTCACTAATTGAGTTTGAGTGGACAACCATTGTTCGTCGAATTTAATAAGTACGGAAACGATTTTGATCGCCTGATGTTGAAGTTCACTTTTTTCACTATGTGATAAATTCGAATTTGTTTGACTGTGTGCATGTAGCATAGTAATCAATCTTGCTGTACTGTTATGCAATACATCACGGAATGGTTTTCCTTCTTTTTGTTTGATAAGAAATTCTAAGTATCTACTCCATTGTTGATCCTTTATATTATTGTCATGTAAGAACAAATTAAGTGTCTCTGTTGGATATCGTAATAAAAATCTCATTAAAGGAACGCGGAAGGGGCTAGACACTTCTACAGTCAATGATTTTTCAGTTTGCAAGACAAGTCTGCAAAGTACATCTATAAATTTAGGTGTAGCTGCTGGAATTTCATGAAAAATCCCAATAATAGTAGCAATCTTCTGTTCATTTTCTCCAGATTTCGCTATACCTTTATGTGCTTGAATCAAGTTTTCTAATAATTTTTTCAAATGTTGTAGTAATTGTTCACACAATGTAATACTGAACGTGCTAGGAAACAATTGCGTCAAGTATGATAGCCGTTTTACGCAATTCAAACTTAAATTTCTATGATCTCCTAATGTTAAAAGCATTGGTCTCATAATAGTATGAACAGATTCCATGTCAATTTGGAAACCTGCTATAAATTTCTTCATACATTCGAATGCAGCCTCTTGCAGTTCTGCATTTGGTTTTTCCAAAGCTTTGTAAAGTACACCAAAAATTTTGTCCCGACAAGCTACGATATAATGGCAAGCCGCCAATGCTCTGAGCGCTGATTTTCTAAGAGGAATAAGATTTGATACGGATTTATAGCAAGGCAGTTTGTTCAAATTCGCATCTTCTGCTTCACTGAGTGCTAAAAGTTCTTGAAAAAATACTTTATGTTCCATGATGGTCAGATCGATAGTAAATAGACGTGGATTCAAGGTAGTACAAAAAGTGTTGCCATCCATCAAACCAATTTGAGCATTGGCAGGTTGATGTCGTAACAAATGCTTTTTCGGTGGAATCATGTCTGCCAAAACTTCCTTATGTGGTTCCATAACTTCCGTGACGGTTTTATTTTGTATCTCGGCAAGTAATCGCAACGAAGCCATTGCTTGTTCTCGTACCAAAGTGTGTGGTGAAGTAACTTGTCTGACCAACTCGTGAGTAACTTCGTATAAACTTTTATTTTGAGCTTCTATTAATTCCGCATTTCCATCTTGAATACCAGGATTGACACATACTCTTAGCATTTTTTCCAAGTTAGCTTTGGCCATGTCAATGGCACCATTAGATACTTCTTCCGTTAAATCCATCATTACGAACATCAATGCTTTTAGAAAAATGAAAAGATGATTTAACACCCATTTCGTTGCCATTCGTTCAAAGAGAAATTTTATGGCTATACAACCACCTAGTTTAGCATACCAGGCACGTTCGTAACATAAGGAACACATTCTTTCCGCTAAATATTCCATTAATGGCAATTGGCAAGCTCTCTCTTTGGAACCTAAAATGTTGGTTGCTGTTTCTAATATTAGCACCAATGCCAAATGACCAGGTTTATAAAGTTCCTTTTCTTCGTGGCCCATTATTACAGCAAGGGCATCTATCAATACAAGAGGATCTTGTCCTTGCATACGTACCTGTTTTCCTGTTAAACAAAATGGTCCAGCTTGCTGTGCAATTGCAACCATTGTATAATGTCTAACTATGGATACTACACTTCCAAGAACTGAATTTCGAAGTTCTTTGATTTCAGCAGCAACGAATAAACCTGTTAAGGCAGTTTGTTGTACATTTCTTGCTACTGAGTCAGGACATTTATAATGAGGTCCTTGTTGATGTGGAATTTTGCCTTCTTTAAAAGTGGGATGCATAAATAACTTCTGTAATATAGTGTTGTTATCATCTAATCGTAAAGATGCTGCTAAATAGCAACTAATAACTTCCCAACATTGTCTGCGATAAAACGAACCCGTTGTGTTTGATTTAAGAGCATTAAATGCTGTTTCAATTATTTTCTCTACAGGAAAATCAATTGGTTTTGATGGTTCTTGAAAATAGACAACTACTGCAGGTGAATTAGTTTCACGATCATTGTATTCTAATTTTTGTGGTTCAATCATCATTTTACGATTTCCTCCACCAAACTTGCCTAATACTCTGAATGCTACATGTGCTTGATCAGTAGAATTATGTAAAGTTCTCCATAATGCCTGCATTAGATCAGCACGTACTGGTTGTATGTGTTCATACAGAAAGTCTGGTTGTAAATTATCAACACAAAGTTCGAGAGTTCTTAGGCCTTGGCTGACCAAACAGTAACTTCCATTAAGTGCAGAAACGAGAGGATCCATCAACATCGGAAGATATGGCAAGAGCGAACTTAATCTTACTGGCACTGTCAAACATAATTCAACGAAGAGATCTTTCATATGTTGTCTATGTAAGCCAGATTGTAATCTATTTAATCCTTCCAACATATTAGGAAGTAAAGGCAAAAATTCTTGATACAACAGATCATGAGATCCACCACCGATTGATCTAAATAAAGCACGTAGAAGTAAAAAATAGTTATATGGTTCCTTTGCTGACATAGCCAATTCTATAGCCCTGTTAACAATTTGATTTAAATGTGGCCGTAACATATGTTCATTTTCGGCTGGGAAAAGAGATACACTGCCAAAAACAAGTTTAAATAATCTCAGGTATAGATTGCTTCTTTCTACATTAGATCCCATATCACCCATTCTCTCTAACAAATATTCGACCAATATTGTAGCGAAAGTTGATGATATTGTAGGGCTAGAAAGAAAAGCACTTCCAATTATTTGTAATGTGCAATTCTTAAAAATTCTTTCCACCATATAATCTATTGATGTTGAAAATATTTCTTGAAATGTTTGTGGATTCATTTGAGTAAACACGTTACCAAAGAGTTCTAGAACTTCTTTTTCTTCTCTTGTTCTTATTGTTTGTGATTGTGCTGGTCTACCTGGTTGTGTAATAGCTCCAACAGAAGGAGGACCTATAGTATAAATATCCAATGCCGGTAAAGCCCATTTAACCAATTTTATATAAATTAATGTCTCTTTTGGTTGGAATTGATTAGATTGTATCACTTCACTTGATTTACTGTTTATGCAATTAGATGTAATAGCCTTGGCACCATGTACTAAACTTTTCACTAAATTTCTGTAATCTGCTACATTATAACTCATAGCTTGAGAGACAGGGAATCCGAATTTAGATTTTCCAGTTTCTTTTTCCTCAGTTAGATCTGGTATAACTGGTTTCACATCTTCTGTCTTGACATCTAATCCAGTTGGTGGTAATTGTTTTACTTTGTTACGTAAAATTGGTATGTATATTTTAGCAATTGTCTTAAATTTTAAAACAAATACTAAAAGTATACGCATTAATAATTCTCTCCCTTGAGAACTGTTTTCAGCATCTGATCTTTGTCTAACGGTATCTACTAAATTCATTAATAATTTACAAGATACCATTTGAACAGCTGTTGGAAGACTTTGATCAAGCAAATTTTTGCTATATAAATGGACTGCTCTTGAGACATCACTCAATGGCAATAATAATCTGACATGATGTACTAAATCAGCAAGAGTTGAATATGCTAATGGCCTAAGAGATTCTCGTGTTGTCCATCCACGACCAATAAATATGTCTTCATCAAAGAAACATTCCATATGTGGTATAAATTTATTACGTAAGTCTGTGGCAAGTATATGCCTAGATGCAATTACCAATTCCTTTCGTAAATGTGCCACTTCCATAGGACAGAGTGTAAACAAGCCCAATATACCTTTCACTAATATAGTACTATGTTGTGATACTACATCTTGATAAACTCGGATAACGTAAGCCAAAAAAGATAATGTCTTAATTTGTGCTCCCATAAAATCAACAAATACTTCCTTATTGAATCCAGGAGATGCACGATGTTGAGGACTTGGTTGTAATGTGATAGTAGTTATTACAAGTGGTATAAAATCTGATACATCTTGATGAACATTTTGTTTATACAACTGATTCATAAGCACGACTATAATAGGCAATTCTTGTAGTACTTTGAGAGATAATACTGCCTTTGGAATGAGATTATACTATAAAATATAAAGACACACGTGTTACTACTTATGTCGTTCTATCTTTTTAATTTTCCTTTTTTTATAAGTAATTCATATTTACTTACTGTAACAACAGTACCATCGGCTGCTTTCTTTTCACTTTGTATAGCAGTAATTGTAAATGTTTCTTTTAAAAGAACTTCTATATTTACTTCAGATAAATCCTTTACTCTGAGCGGTGGACGTGGTTCAAATATTTTTGGCAAATTCTTTGGTAACTCACTGTAAACCGATTTTACGAATTGCAGGAAATACTGTATCTGTGAATAAGAGTATTTATAAATTAATACAAATAAAAATATATAATAATAAAATAATTTGGTAAAAATAAGGATCAATTACTTCAGGATTAAATGTTGGCTTATATTGTTTATGAAGCTCAATGATAATTCTTAAACACACCAATACATTTTCTTCATTATCTGTTTCTAATAATTTTGACATAAGGCTTAAAATCTGTTTGACATATGGTCGCAGACATTCATTACTTGGAAGTCTGTGAATCATTTCGAGAATAAGTTTGCGAACTTGTTGTATGTTATATTCTGATATAAAATGAGGCTCTCCTTCTTGTAATATTTTTAAAAATATTTTCATCATATGATCCAAAAATGCTGGATATTGTGAAGAACACATGATGACCTAAATAAAAATAATAGTATTATTAAAAGAATATTTTAATAAAAGTATTTTTTTACATAGGATATAATATATTTATACCTCAAAATTTTCAGATAATTCTTGAGCAGCCTTTAATTTTAATTCATCTTTAGAGACAGGATCTGCCAACATGGTCACGTATGACCGATAAGTATTCATTTGTGTTACAGGATCTGGTGGTGCCATATTTGCTTCAAGATTGAATATACAATTATTATTAAGGATGATCCATCAGAACACCTGTTCAACAATGAAATAAAAGCTTAACAACGTTTTATCAAAAATAATAATTGAAAATAAGGAATAACAATATGTCAAAATATATCTAATTTAATTAAAATCTTATATACAAATTTTACATGCAAAATATTATAAACAGAAAAATTAGTCCAAAAAATCAATAACATAATGTAATGACTTTCTTGTGAAAATATATATATATATATATATACATATATATATATATATATACACATATATATCTGGATGGATGTACTAAAAGTAGTAGTAAATAAACCATAGCAACCATTACTAATACTCTTGAGAATGCATTATAAGATATAGATTACATTTTTGTTATTTAGTATCCTATACTACACTGATCTTCTACTGTGCAATAATTGTACAGTAACACAAAAATTGCATATTGTACTAGTTTTGTTTGTTGCAAATTATAACGTACAATAATACATAATAATAAAAACTACAATTTTTATTTTATTTAATTAAAAAAAATAAAATAAAATAAAAAAATGGATGAAACAACTATTGATTCAATTTTTGCAGGATCTTTAAAATCATTACCTGCTGTAAGTTCAAAAATAGTAAGAATATTTACAAGTTCTACATTTACTGGTAAGTTTTTATTCATAAAATTATAATACTGTAATATAGATATAGATGTAATGAATAATAGCTGATGTATTTCAGATACAACAATGGAAAGGAATACATTAATGGCTCAATGTTATCCTAAAATTAAGGATTATTGCAGAGAAAAACATGGTTTAGAGTTTCAGGTAAAATATTAATTAGCTAGTTCATTTAACAATATATAAAATTGCACAAGGAGATAAAACTTTATACGTTATAGATACATATCTATAGATATTTATAGAGAAATTGATTTTCATTGTACCAGGTACCATACATGCAGAATATATATACATATATATATATATATATATATATATATATATATATATATATAGCATTTGAGTAAATTCATGTAGTGAACTATATATATGATAAGTTATTTCATATAATATAAGAAAATAATTAATTATTAAATAGAAGTTTCTTACTAAATATTTCTTCTTCCAATAGGTAGTTGATATGCGTTGGGGTGTACGTGATGAAGCCACAGATGATCACATGACTACTGAGCTATGCATGAGAGAAATAGAAAATTGTCAAAGATTATCCATGGGACCAAATTTTGTGGTAAAATATTATATATAATTAAAATAAATTAAAATGTTAACACTATACATTTTATTAATCATTACGCATTCAGGTATTTTTGGGTCAAAAATATGGATATCGTCCTATACCAACTTATATACTCAGTTCAGAATTGGAAATGATAAAAACAGAATTGGATAATCAAGGAGTAGATGTTTCTGTTCTTGATCAGTGGTATAAAAAGGATAGTAATGCTGTACCACCAACAAGTATCTTACAACCCATTTCATCGATTCTAAAAAACTTTAATAACAAAGTAGATACTCTTTGTATTTTTTTTTTTTTTTGTATAATAAAATATAGTAACTTTATTTATTAACATTTTCTATCCCAATATTTAGAGAATACCAAAATTACAACAAGAAGATCAGGCCATTTGGTGGGATACTATGGTAAAGATGCAAAAAATCTTTAGAAAAGGAGCACAATCTTTATATAATTGTGGAAAATTTGATAAAGATACAATGCACAACTATTTCATGTCTGGTAAAAATAATACAAAAACTCTATTTTATAATATGTAATTATAGATAAAGAATTTAATATAATATGAGCACAATTGATTTGTAAACAGTGACTGAAAGAGAAGTAATCAATGGAGTTTTAAACGTGAAGAATACAAAAAATCATTGTTTAGCTTATATACGATATATAAATAATATAAATCTTCAAAACTTAAGGAAGGCAAGTTTATTTATAGATATTGCTAATAGAAGTTTGGATAATGAAGCTTGTAGATTATTAGCTAATCTTAGGGATGAAAGATTGCCTGACAAAATTGAAAGTACAAATTTGCAAAGGTATTTATATAATTTAAAATATGATAAATGTTCTAATATTAATTTACATTCTTATTTATTTTATCATAGATATACAGTGGAATGGATTGGTAGGGAGGGTTTGGATCCTGAAACACATAGCGAATATTTACAACATTTTATAACACATTTCTATCGAAATATAATAAAACTTGTAGATCGTGCAATGCGAAAAGAAGATAGTTCTGCTCAGGGACAAATTATAACGGAAATTTTACAACACTTGCATGCTTGCAATAATTCCGTTAAGGTAAATTTGTATTGAGATAAAATCAAAGAATAAAAACAATAAAATGTTGACTCATATCTATTATGTAGATATTTTATGGACGAGAAGATATATTGGAGAACATTAAATATCACATGTTAGGTGATAGCGAAAAACCATTAGTTCTTTACGGGGAAGGTGGATGTGGTAAAACATCTTTACTGGCAAAAAGTGCAGGTTTGTCAAGTACTCTATGGCTCATAAATAAGAAGCCCATTAGTATAATAAGATTTCTTGGTACAACCCCAGATAGTAGTGCATTAACTCCAACACTTATTTCCATTTGTCAGCAAGTAAGCATAAATGTATTTGGAATATATTTTTTTTATTTTATACAAATATTGAAAATATTGAAATAAAAAATTTTTCATTTTTTATAGATTTCATATAATTTTATGTTACCATTTGAAGAAATACCAGATGATCTTGTACCACTTACAGCATATTTTAAACACTTGCTTACTTTGGCTACAGAACAACAACCAATTTTGTTATTTCTGGATAGTGTAGATCAATTAACAGGTGTGCAAGGAAATAAATTATCATGGTTACCTACTAGACTTCCTTTTAATTGTAAAGTGAGTATTGTTTTTTACTTATTTATTTTTCATTACGAATTTTAATATTCCCCTTTTTTTTTTTTTATAGATGATACTATCTTGTGCAGCTGAAGAGTCTAATCCTCTAATTTCGCGAGATTATCAATTACTACGTAGAATGATTGATACAGAAGAAAATTTTATAGAAGTTACAGCTTTAGGTGAAGATTTAGCGATGGATGTTATAAGGTATATAAGTATTATATTTAAGTAGTAAGTATTATTAATTAATAAATAATAATTGTTCCAACAGAATGTGGATGAAAACTGCGCACAGAGATCTAAATAATTATCAATGGCGCTTAGTTGCAAATGCTATATCAAAATGTTCTTTACCAATTTTTGTAAAATTAGTCTTTGCTGAAATATGTAGGTGGCGTAGTTACACCAAACCAGCAGATACCCATTTAGCAAATACTGTAATGGATAGTATAATGATGTTATTTGAAAGAATAGAAAAACAACATGGCACAATATTAGTTTTTCATGCTCTAGCTTATATTACAGCTGCTAAGTCAGGATTATCTGAATCTGAACTTGAAGATTTAATTTCATTAGATGATAAAGTTCTAGATGATGTATATCAATATCATTTGCCACCTGTTAGAAGAATCCCACCTCTTCTTTGGACAAGAATACGTAATGATTTACCTAATTATTTAAGTGAAAGAGAAGCTGACGGTGTCAGTGTTCTTAATTGGTATCACAGACAATTTAGAGATACCGCTAGGGAGAGATATTTTAAGAATATGAATATGGCAATGTATTTTCATTCAATGATAGCTGATTATTATCTTGGTATTTGGGGAGGTGGGAAACCAAAACCTTTTAAATACACAGAGATACAAAGACATCGGTAAACACTTAATACATTTTATTATTATATATATATTTATATATATAATAATTTTACTTAAATGATTGTATAAATGGGGAATTTAGGTTTAATCTAGCAGATAAAGAAGGTCTAGCAGATAGAAAAGTACCAGAGCAGCCTTTAGCATTTTATTCAAAGGAAGGGACCATCTCTAGATATAACTTACGAAAGGTATATTGAAATTATTGAACAACAATTATAAGAACTAATATTTCTATGATTTTAGTTTGGAGAATTACCTTTCCATTTGGTCAGGTCACGCCGTTTTAAGGATCTATTTGAAAATGTTTTATTTAATTATGAATGGTTACATGCCAAGTTAAGTTCTTGTCCACTGCAAGCTGTACTTTCAGATTTTGAAGATGCATGTAACTTCATTGACAATCAAAATCTAGTAAGGTAAATTACATATATGAAATATATGTAGAAACAGACAACAAATTATAAATAATTATGAATGAAATATATATGATTACGCACACATATATATATGCGTATGTGTGTATAAATATATATATTATTTTTAGAGAATTAATGCTAGTAGCTGATGCATTAAGATTAGGAGGAGCTATTCTTGGAAGTCACCCAGATATGTTAGCTCCTCAATTAATTGGTAGATTATTGCCAGAAATTGATGGAAATGTTAATGTTAAAATGTTATTACAAGCTTGCGACAATGATGGAGTTAAAGATTGTGCTTTACTTCCACTTTATCATTGTTTGCATACACCTGGTGGGCCATTAAAGGTAATATAATGGCAAATTAAATAAATTAAATTCTTAAGAAATATTTGTTTACAGTATTCACTTGAAGGTCATCAATTTGCCGTATTTGGATTTTGTTTAACATCAGATTATCGTTACGTTGTATCAATATCTAATAAATTTATAACATGGGATCTTAGTACAAGTGATATGACTAGAGATGTTAGTCCTGGCGTAGAAGGAATAATGCAGCAACTAGTATTAAGCCCTGATAATAGATATGCTGCTGCATTTACAACTAACGATCAAGTATTATATAGTATTATCACACACATACAAAGATTATTTTCTATTCTTTATACAAAATATTTTTATAGACTGTTCTCCTAAATACTTTGACAAGTGAATTTGTTATCATTAATAATCCACTACCTGACGAAGAACATGTTTATGGAGTGCATTTAACAAATCAGTACGTATTTATATATGGTAAAATAGGTTGGTATAAATTTGACTTACGTGGAAATTTACTTGGGAATTATACCAACCCTGAAGACTCTAACAAATGGCCTATTTTGTGTAAATAAAAAAATAGTTTATTTTTTAAAACATATTTACTATATAAACATCAATATCTAAATAATTTTCGTTTATTTTTATAGATGTAGAATATACAAATTTGGATGAATATAGGATCGTATTTTGGTCAGGTAATATAGAAGATCCTATTATGCTTTTACATACTTATAAAAAAAAGAGTGCATTGGACTTATTTCACTTTCATAGGTAATAATAACAAAAAAAATTTTTTTTTGATATATGAATTCTTAATTAAATAAAATTTTTAGTGCTATGGTTATGAATAATCAAAAGGATACTTTATATGCATGTACGACTAAAGATAACTATAAAATTACAAAATATATGATAGACGAAACATCTGCCTTTTGGGAAAAAAAAGAAGACATACCTAGGGCATATAATGATGATGTAGAATATATTTTACAATTAAAACTAGATAAGGAAGAAGAATATCTCTTAGCAACAACAGGAAATGGATTTGTTGTTTGGTTTTTAGAAAGTAAAAGTGATGCACATGTACTTATGTTACCAAATGGAGTACGAAATATTAATACACGAATGATGTATTCTAATTCTATTATGGTCAGTAGTACCAAAAATTATGCAGTTGCAGGTGTAAGGTATGTTTGAAGATGATGTTAGAAATAAAGAAATGTTGGATTGATATATAATTTTTTTTTCTTTCTCTTTTTAGAAAAAATTTATACGTTTGGAGCCTGGAAACATCTAAATTGTTAAAAGTACTGGATGCACACTTTGCCAGAATTATTCAATTAGAAGCTTTAACTATTGGAAATTGGAATAGCGTGGTAACCTCAAGTATTGATAGAAGTGTTAAAGTTTGGAATATTAATAATATATTTGAGCAAGTACATGTTATTGATAGACATGAATTACAAATTGATATGATCAGTTTAGCACAAGAATCTAATTTAGCAGTCACAGTTACAAGAGATTGTGTAGGTGTTTGGGATCTCCAATTAGGAAAACTAATTTCTAAACTTGCTGATAGTCCCTTAGGGGCAATTGTGACACATGCTTCTATAACACATACTGGAAGGTAAGAAATCAATTTACTGTAAATTATAAATTATTTTAATATATAATATATTTTAGGTATATTATATCAGTAGAATCTGGAAATGTATTAATTTGGAATAGAATTACGGAACAAGTATTATTTAAAGGAGAACAGGCAAATGTTAAGCAACTTAAGTTAATAGAAAATTCGACTAAATTTTTCACAGTTTCCAGACCAAATAATCCTACTGGAATAGAAAGTATGAGAACTATTGCTGTTCTTGTCGTAAGAAGTATCCCAGGTATAAATATAAATTATAAAATTTATAATAAAAAAAAATTAATGTTCGTATAATTTATAGATGGGGCAACAATATTTTCATTTGAATATACAGTGAGAAGCCACACAGGAACACCTTTTAGACAAGTTCAAATAACTTCAGACAATTCACATTTAATAGTACCGGCAGCTGATAAAGGCAACAGAGATTGTGTCATTATTTATAATGCAAAAACTGGAATATTAATGAATAAAATGCCAGTCAAATTACCTGGATTCAAGGTACATAAAATATCATTAATATATTATAACTTTTTCTCAATAGCTCAATATTAAAAGTATCAATTTTATAGGATATAATTTGTATTACACCTATGCCTAACAAAAGTCACTGGGTAGGTATCATAGGCTCAGACAAAGGTGCTATTCTTGATATTAATAAAAAGAAATTTATTAGAATTATTCCAAAATGGAGTGGAAATATTAGTAAAGATGGTAAATACACACTATATGCTCCTAGCAGGTAACATCATTAAATCCATAAAAGATTTCATTTTGTAGATTATATAGATTGTTTCAATACTAATATTGTTTATTACTTACAGAGGAGGTTTAGAATTAATAGAATTAAAGAAAGGAACAAATGTGAAAACATACATTTCTAAAGTTGCAGAAGGAGTATTTACAGTAATATCTATGTTTAATCGTACAGATGAATATGTTCTTTATTACCATAGCGGTCGCAAGACTATAAGGGTATTCAGGTAAATATATATTTAAATAAGATAGAAAAGATGATCAAAAGATGTATACTGTGATTGAAATTTATAGATCATCAGATTGTGAAATGATAGCAAACTACAGAGTACAAGCTGAACTCAGTGCGATTGACAGCACATATGATGGCAAAAGTATTGTATTAGGAACAGTCGATGGTTGTGTATCAGTATTAGCAATAGCAGATCCTAAGAAATTAGAAATGAAAGAATATTTAGCAGATTTACCATCGCGTGATGAAGAAGTAAGTAGAATTGTATTTATTAGAGATATAACAAACATATATATGTACATTTACACACATACATATATAATATATGTATATATATATATACATATATAATATATATATATATATATATATATATATAACCACATATTCTTTTGGTATATTATTAATTGTTATAAACATTGACAAAATAATATTTGTCTATTGACATATTATATATATTGAACAAGTAAGAAAAATATTATCGTTTAACTTAACCTATTAAATGCATACGTTCTAAAATATGTCCGCTGAAGAAGTACAAAAAACAAAACTACAAAGTAGATCAATGAAAATATATTACTCACGGCTTTTCTTTCTTTCTTGCAAATCTTAATAATCTTCAAATAAAAAGATTTTAATCTACACTAATAGCACATGCTAACTCCACACAACATACACTTGTTTTTGTTACGAATATATGCCTTTTGAGATTGAAAGTAGAAGAAAGAACTAAAATCCCTAACAAATGTTTTGAAATTTTCTATTCGTCAAGATGGCTGCCATGAACATTATAGCATGTGATTTTGAATGGATTTAAATAGGAGATATATTATAATGTAATATAATAATGAATTTATAGAATATATAAACAAGTTTATAGAAATTTTTTCGAAAGATATTATTAAATATTAAATTATTATATGAATGCGCGTTATGATAAAAATGTAAATGATCGAATAAGTTAATTTTTATGCTTTTTCCTTTTTCTTTTTTTTCTTTTTTTTTTTTTTTTTTGGAAGCACGGAACATTACTCAATTTCTCGAAAGATAAAATTGTATGGAATTTTTATGGAATGATGCTTATACTTTTTTCTCTATATATCTAATACCATTAATATGTTACGTGAATATTTGCTTCACATAGTGGAAAAAGAAGATGGAAAAACAACGAGCAACTATCAAATTTAAAGCTGCTGCTCGAATTGCACGTGTAACACACGGGATGAGTACAAACATACGATCTATAAATAGTACAACTGAAGCAATCGAGGAAACGGAAGGTGTAAAATAAAAAAAAATTGAAAGCTAAATCTCTAGTTAAAGAAAAAAAAAAAAAAAAAAAAAAAAAAAAAAAAAAAAAAAAGTAGAATTATAGTTATTTTAGATATATATACTTAAGATATTTAAGTAATTTCTTTGATATATTAATTCTTCCTTTCTTTTTACTAAAATAAATAGAAGCAACAAATTAGAACATAGGAGAATAGAAAAAATAGCCATCAGGAACACAGCATATTATCGAATTTATATTACATTTATTTATGTCTTTTCTCGTAATTGTTCTTATAATCATCTTTCCTTTCTTTCTCTCCCACTCTTTCTCTCTTTCACAATTTTTTCTCCCTCATCTTCTCCCGATAATTCGAATGGTAAAGGGCACGAGGCGAATTCTGTTAACATTACACGAAGCGATGTCAACTCTTAAAATACAAGATCAACTACGCTTACCCTTGCACAAATCGAATGGTCCTTTTTCTAAATTACAGATTTTACAATTCGGCTTGCGCAAGGGGCTTCATTATTCTATTGTCCTCAACAATATTTTGTAACTGAAAACGTCTCGTGCCAGCGCAGGCGTGATACCAGCATTATATAAACTGTTATGTTCCATTTTTGTTTTGTTCGTGAGTTTTGATAAGATTACTATAGTTTAACAAATAATTTATAAGAATTCGATAAGTGATGGCGAGCAATTGTTATTGAAAACAATCGCTTATTAATGTTTAAAAGTCTGTAAAATATTTTCTAAAGAAATGATCAAAAATTCATTACAATAAGTCATTTTGTAATGAAATATATTGACATTTTAAAAAGAATTATTATCAAATTTCAACGATATTTTCTTATAAAGAAGTTTGAGAACCGTTTCATACGGACTAATGTTGTATCATAATTTTTCTTTGCTTGACGCTGATGTGTGCTAACGAAAAATTGTAGTGTTTTTTTATTCATCTTTATATATTTTGGACATTAATAATATAATATATATATATATATAAATGAATTTTCTCTAACGATTTACTAACAAAATTACTAAATTTGTCCAAAACAATATGATGTCAACTAAAAAAAACACTTACATCAGCGTGCAATAATAAAAAATAGTGCCAGTAGAATATCATTAGTACGGCAGCTTGTTGAATAAGTTAAACATTTTGTTTACTAAATCTATAGCGATTGAATAATTGTATAAACGATACGTTCCACTGCATTATAAAATGTCTTATATAATGCAACATGATTAATGTTACTTAGACTGCTTTAAAAAGTTTTTGGATTTTTTTCGTGTTAAAATAAATAAATTCAGTTCAATTTAAGATTCCGATATTAATAACAGATGTATCTATTTTCTTTGCAATGGTTCCTTCTTTTGAACAATCCGTTGCTTTTATCTCCTTTCTTACTCTCGAACAATGGAACTTCTGCAAAAGCACATAGAGCTTTTTCCTTGGTGAAAATGCCTAATTAGGCCTTTATTGCATCGCACTACCCTTTTGTGGTTGCTGTTGCTGTTCTCGTTGTTGTTGTACCTGAGCCGATGCTGCGGTATCTTTAATGTGTTTCTCAACCTAAACGAAAAAATCAGATTTTTGTTTACTAAATGTATTTATAATATTATACGAATTTGTTAATCTTTTGGATTTTTCTTACCACTTTTTTAACGTGTTTATATGCTCCGGAATCTTCATTACCATGTACATTATCAACTTTATATGGCGGTCTAATGGTTACATTATCAAATACAACAATGTTAGCCCCATTCCACGTTATATCTTGTATAGTCTTTGAAATTGCAATAAAAAGTTTTTGTCCTTCTGGAGATACTCCGGCCTGCAGAGCCATTACCAGTCTCTTTTTCTCTTCAATCTGATTGCGTACTCGTCTATTTAGCATTTGTAAATTAAGGCTTTGCGGTGGTTCGCTCGTCGTTGGGCTAACTTCTCTTTTAACTTGAACATCGGATACCAAAGATAAATTTACTATGTGTACATCATTTAAGGAAGGTCTACCGTTCGAAGCTGGGCATTCTACAATGATTCTGATTAAGGAAATATTATTTATATAAAACCGTTTAAAATATATTTATCACTTCGAGAAAATATTTGCTTCTCTTTCACACAATATCACCATGACAAAGCACAGATAGAGATATACAAATATTGGAGTAGAAATTATCTTTGAAATAAAACAGTAAATTATAGAATAAAAAGAATAGAAATTTTTAATAAATATTAAATGACACCGATAAAAGTTTAATTGAATATCGACGAAATGATCGGAACTAATCTGAGAGATTAATAAAATGAAATAAAGAATCAGCATGGTTGGTTGATCGGATGACGAAACTAACCTGACTTTTTTTGATAATGTCTCGAGATATTCGACAAACAATGACAAGTTCCAAAAATAATCTTAATAATAATTATTTTGTAATAGAGCAATAGCGATGACTTGAAAATTACTATCATAAGTCGATCTTAAGTTATTTACACTTTGTCTGGTAGTGTCGAAGGTACAACGAGACGGTTCTCGATTGACATGTGATTTGTTAATATGATATAAAAATTTTTTTCTTAAAGGATACTCAAGATTAGCATTTTTGTTTGCGGGTCAAATGCCAGCACCTCTCCTTCGATCTCCTTGTTGTAACAAGTTTTACAGGCCACCGTACTTCCAATGCTGAAACAATCGCTGACGCCGGCCATTTTTCACTATAGAACAGACCCGCGAGCACGATGTCGCCATCTGTTGCGATTTTATTAGCTTTTAAAAATTCCCGCCGTTTCATATGACTTCAGCGACACGATATTTGTGTTAAGGCAATAACAGTAAATAGCCTTAAAAAATACGATAAATAAAAGGTAATATTAATAAATAAAATTATCACGATATATAAATTTCAAACTTTGTCATGGATTTATAAAAATTAAAAAAAGATTAATAAGTATATGAATTTGATACTGGTGGTATATGAACGGTTATCTTTTCGTCCTTCCTTCGAAACTTTCTCTGTGATTTCTCGATTTTAAAGTTTTATTATTACCGTCGGAAGACAACAATAAAGATAACTATATGTTCGTCGATCGTGATAACGTACAATTAGTTGGTAAGTCTATGGATTTAATGTAATTAACTCTTTATCTTTATTACTAAATACAATACAACTTGTGAACAGCTCGAATTCTTTCGACTTACATAGAAAATATTATTTCATATAGTATACTACATTCGATCATTATATGTGATTGATTATTCGTAATAAATTTATGAAATACTTTTATTGAAATATATGATGAAGGTCGTGCGTATGTTTTCTTTTTTTTTATTTTTTTGTTTTTTTTTTGTTTTCACGAATCTTAACCACTTTTTTATCAACGAGAGAATAAAATAATCTCTGTCGGTAATGGCGATTTAGTTTCTTGTAGATTAATATCGAACAAGATGGCGTAATTTTGTCATTTTTCCAAAATATTCATACGATATTTAGTTTAACGAAAGATTTAATTTGAAACGGAGATTCAAGTTTCGCGCGCGAATATATCTATGAATTTCTCTCTCTCTCTCTCTCTCTCTCTCTCTCTTTCTCTACGGGATTATACCTATGAAAATATTTACAATAAAGCTCGAGATAGAAAGATCACAGACTTTCAAAGACTATGGTTAAATGAAGTTTCCGTATGTTGTTAAAGTGAATCGTAATAAAATAGCTTCCTCTTGTTTACGATAGTTGTAAACAAGACTACCTAAATATCAATTTGATTCGTCTATTTCATGTTTAATGTCGAACGAAATATATAAAGTATAAATGCGTTATATTCGAAAGGGTTGAAAGGCGTGGTCTTTTATAATTAACATGAACGAACATACACATCTATAATGGGATTTCATCCATTTTCGAGGTATCGCTTAAGTTACCCATCCCCTCCCCTCCTACCCTCCCCTACCCCCTTAATTGACGTTAAAATAGCCACATAATTCTCGTTTACTCACCTTGCTATTACTTGGACGTTTACTTTGGTAGTTCCACAACGATAAAGTTACCGTTCATATTCTTGTAAGTAAGTAACTTATCGAGTAAACAAGTTCAAACTATTAACGAGTTTTTTTATTCGATTATTTCGAAGAATCTTGTTTGTAACATACGTTCGAACGAAATATGTACTTCATTACTTTTAACGTCATCCAATTTAATCAGATGTATGTAATCCCTTTTTCATATAAATTTCCGAAGAATTATTTTTTTCTTTCTTTCTTTCTTTCTTTCGTTTCTTTTCTTTTCATTTTCTTTTTTACTTTACATTTGATTACTTTATGGGATGAGTTATTTATCAATTGTTTAAAACTTACCTAGCTCGATCTAACTTACAAAGTTTCGAGCGTGACACGTATGCATGTGTGTATATGTATGTATGAAACTTTGTAAGTATGTTTGTCTTTTACGTTGTAGCAGCTTTAAAGGGTTGTGTGGATAAACTTGTTAAGACAACAAACGTTCTGCGTAGCCTATTTTAATGACACGAGAGAAGAAGCTTCCTATTAAACGTATAGTGGTACGATATGAGTCATCGTAATAGTGTCATATTAGTATGATAAAAGATTGACAAATTATTCGCTTGACCAATGAATAATATTGAAATTTTTAATTAAACAAGAGTCCTTAGGCAATTTTAAAAATTAATTACTCTATATTTCGAGATTCTTCGAGGCTAATTGTTGTTTTTAGATTGTGAAAGATTTCCTAGCCTCTCGTGATTTAGCATTCTACAGAAAAAAAAGAATTATGTATATAGATTACTATTATTATTATTATTATTATTATTATTATTATTATTATTATTGTTATTATTATCATTATTATAAAATCATCTAGGAACATTTAGTACCACATAAAAATTTTCGATCCATCTCGTATTAAAAATTTCTTTTTCTTTGGATAGATGAAAAAAAATGTAAATATAAAATAATGAAATAAATCGTTTGAGTAAGGTATTATTATATAGTAGAAAATATCTCGGTGATTTTCGGCTCTCTCCGGACGTAGTCGAGCGTACTCGACTTGGCGGCTTCTTCTACGGTCGCATGGCTCGATTCAGTTTCAGTTTATAGATACGGCTTCGTCGAGACGCCACACGGTGGTCCACGGAGAGGACTGAATGATTTTCTCGAATTAGGACTGAATAAAAAGAAAGAAAAGAAAAGGACAAAAAGTGAATAAAATTTCGTGTTAAAAACGTCGATTGTGACAGTGAACTCTTTCGTTTGTTTTTTCTTTTCTTTTTTTTTTTTTTTTTTTTGCTTTTTTAAATAAGGCAATTATTACTTATTTTTAACTCGTCGATGGGAATTATTAAATCGAGTTAACAATGAAACAGAAAAAAATATATACATATATATTGTTTTATTCTATACTATTATGCAATTATATATGTATATATATATAATATATTTAGAGAACTCAGAGAAATGTTATTAAATGAGAGATTTCTGAAGTGTGATTCATAAATATTAAAATATAATAGTAGTTTACACGTTCATTAGGAGAGTTTTACTTATCGCGAATTGTTGAATGAACAATTCAAAGATCATATAAAAATTATTATTTTTCTGTCTAGTCCCTTTCAACTCTTAGGTCAATATTAAATTTATTTTAAATTGCTTATCGATCAACTCTTGACATTAATTACACTTTTAATTGGATCGTGAAACGTTGTTGTTATCAAATGTAATTTTCGGTTCATACAAATTTGAAAAATCCTGAATTACATAAATAAAAGTGTGATATAAATTTGGTGAATTTTTAAATACGAAAGAAGGGTAGAAGTGAAATATGGTGTTTCGATAAATTTTGATATTCTATTTTTTTTACAAAGGAAGAAGAAATATTAAATTAATTAAATTATATACATGTATATAATATTTTTAAAATTTCTTATGTCTATGTGTGGGTGGATACGTGTGTGTGTGTGTGTGTGTGTGTGTGTATGTGTACAAATAAAAGAAAATTTCGTTAGAAGAGGATTAAGAGATATACACACATCGAAAGTATTTAAAAGATTTTATATGTACAATCAAATCCTTATATTTTGACTAGCCTTTATATATCGTCGATATGCATCAGGTTGTGTAGGCATAATCGAAATATTTTCTTTCGATAAAGTAACATTTTTTTCTTTTTTATGGATCGTTAAAAAAGAAAATATCTATAACATCCTGATATTTTTTTATATAGAAAAAATTTTGTTAGAGTTTTCTAATAAGAGAAATACGAGAATAGTTTACACGTTTATTAGAAGAATTCTACTCATCTTGGATCGTCGATTGAACAATTACAAATTTGATTCAATTAAAGATCACATGAAAATTATTAATTTTCTATCCAATCTCTCTCAGCCCTTAAGTCTAATCAATTTTGAATTGTCTATCAATCAACTCTCGATAGTAATTACACTTTCGACTGAATCGCGAGAAGTTATCGTTTTCGAAAGTAGGTCTATGCTCATTAAAGTTTAGGAAGTCCTATCTTTCAATTTGATCATTCGTTAGATGAAGAAAAAATAAAATTCGACCGAACGACTATCGAACGAATCAATTTCTTATATCGATTTCTAGAAAAATCAATTTTCGATGAAATTCTCACGTTTTCTTAAAAAAAGAAAAAACAAAAAAATAAGAAAAAGAAAAATAAAAGAAAAGTAAAAGAATAAAAGAAATAAATCGTAAATTTTCTCAAGCCAAAGAAAATAGTGAAATAATAAAGGATTTATCGAAATGTACATCGTGCTTTTCTATTCGTAAAGAGAGAGAGAGAGAGAGAGAGAGAGAGAGAGAGAGAGAAAGAAAGAGAAAGAAAGAGAAAGAGAACATTTTCCTCTCCATCGCACAACACATTAAAAAAGAGAACTAGAGGATGAATGAGATTCGTTTTATTTATAATTGCATGTGTTTTTCTGTAGCGAGATACTGAAAAGAAATCTCGAGTCTCGTTATAAAGTTTTTACGAAACGTTGTTCAAAATATGGACATAAATTTGTGGATACGATGAAAAGAGGCCTGAGTGGTAGTAAGTAAAAATACGTATATGTCGAGCTTTACAATAAGAGTAAACGTTAGATGATAAGACATGAAGTAAAAGAAGAAAAACAAAAAAAAAAAAAAGAAAAAAGAAAAAAGAGAAAAAGAAAAGATAAAAGATTTTATTGAATAACAACGGGCAAGTATTATTTAATGGGCGAATTAAAAATGAAATATACATGCTCGAATTAGATAACGACAGTCCTTTTACATGCTTTATGTAGGACAAAAAAATTGAAGAAAAAAAATGTTTAAATCGATAAAGACGAAGACACTTTCGTTTTTTCGATCGAAGTTCTTGAAACTTAAAAAAAAAAATTATTACGTTCGTTCGATAAAGTCATAAAGAGGATTTCGATAGTTAAAAATTGCGACGAATCGAAAGATGATGAACAATTATTTTATCTCTCTTTCATTTTTTCTTATGAAAAAGAAAATCTTATGAAAAAAATTATGAAAATGAATTTGTTTGAATGTATAGCATTTATGGTATATATGTTTTAGATGATTTTGTAGAGCTTAGTTTAGTTTAGTTTATCGTTGCGATTCGCTTGTTCGATTCGTTAAATAAAGGACGAGATACGCGATGCGATGCTCGAAATTAATCGCGCGAACGTAGCTTTCTCGTCATTGTATTGATCGGAAATATGTGTCGTTTCTACAGCTATTGCTCCAAAGCCTAGGCTACCTTAGAAACGTGACTAGAAGATTAAGACTCTCGATTACTTTGTTACGCTCAACTGGATCCGTTACGTGCGGACGATAATCCATTTGATGCATTTAATGATATATACATTCATACATTTATATGTACATATGTACATACGTACGTACATATACACACACACACACACACACGCACACACACATATATATATATATATATACATAAAATATTATATATATCAAAAATATTAAAAATATCTTATATTGATATAAATATATATGATATATATATGTGTAAAGTGTATATATTAGATATTCAGAGATGTATATGTATATATGTATATATATATATATATATATGTATATATATATATAATATATTATATATACTAGGTTGCTCGCTTATTCGCGGTTTATCCATGACAGCGATAACATTTATAGAACTTGGGTAGAATCATACATTGAAATTTATATACGAATTAATTATTGTCTCTCCACTTCACAAAGATATATTTAGTAATCGTTCTGTCTACCTTCCCCGA
Source organism: Vespa velutina (assembly GCF_912470025.1). Lineage (NCBI taxonomy): Eukaryota > Metazoa > Arthropoda > Insecta > Hymenoptera > Vespidae > Vespa > Vespa velutina. Next base: position 3,764,256 of record NC_062188.1, read on the forward strand.
TAGAAATAGAATTAATATCGATCATTCGTGAATATCTCTTTTTTTTTTTTTTTCTTTTTTTTTTTTTTTTTAGGATTTCTCCATCGTAATAACGTTCGCTTAAACGATTTTCCTGCCTTCATAAAGTTCATTTCATGCTGAACAAAATATTAAAAGTATCTACATGTATTACCATATTGAATTATCTATAGATTAATATATGAAAGGGTAAGTGAGATTCAGTATTATTATTATAAAGTAATGAATTATTTTATTTTCTTTCTTTTCTATTTTTTTTTTATTCGAGATCGAGATCGATATCGTTCACACATACATATATATATACATACGCACAGATATTTTTGTAATAACTTTATATAAAGATCTACTCTCCATTCGATTTAGATCTTTTCCGTTTAGCGATGAATATAGTCGTTCGCACGTATAATGATTACAGAAATCGGTTGGTGCTATGTCTGGATATCCCATAAATAGGATCGTATATAGACTCACCTCAGGAACGTGCTACCTGTTTGCGGTTATAAATCACGGGTTTGTATGTACATACATACATCGATTTCATAGATCCAAGCATATCGATGATGAAATTCAAGTAAAAGATGAAAGATCGTCGTATGTGTACATTCATACTTATTCGATGAAAGAAGATTTCGTTTGGTTTTTATTTTCCTTTCTTTGTTTTCATTCGATTCTGTTCGAGGAAAAAAGAAAAGAAAGATGAATAACTTATGAAAATATTTATATAGGTTTTATTATTTATTACGTCGATAAACTTAATTCTCTGTATAAAATAAATGTATATATTCTTTTTTTTTTTTCTTCTCTTTTTTATTCTTTTTCCTTTTTTTTTTTCTTCTTCTATGTCCAGCAACAAATCGTACAATGTGTAAAAGAAAGTTTATATAATTTATATCGATACAACAATAGTAATTATGGCAAGTAAAATTTATACTCAATTGGCAAATATTAATCTTCGAATATCTAGTAATAAACAATTTAATTTTTCTCTGACGAACACAAATGGAAAAATTAATATCATCATATGTGAAAATTAAAAATTACGAATATAAGTATTATTAGACTGTGACTATTTGAAGATTACATAAAGTTATATAGAGAGAGAGGTTTAATTGAATGTATATGTAAAAAAAAAAAAAAAAAAAAACAAAAAAAAAAAGAGGAAAGAAGGGAAAAGAGAAAAACGAAAGAAAAAAATGTAGACATTTTGAAGGAGTTTAGGAATGTGGGCGTCAATCTAAATCCGTGTGAACATTTCCATCACCGATAGTAGAGTTTTCGTTATGAACGTTCTGACAGTGCATATGTTTACAAAGGTGCATGGGTCATCTGTGAGTATCCTATAAATACAAAGTTATAGCTGGCACGTGTTACTTGTTTAGCAGTATAAATCACGATGGCGCATTATCCATGGTTCGCGTGTCGTGAAAGAAATCGATGGAATTTTGATTATAAATTTGTGTTTTATCTTTTTCCTTTCTCTCTCTCTCTCTCTCTCTCTCTCTCTCTTTTTTCTTTTTTTCGAAATGGACGAATTTTTAGCCGTAGTTCGTTCTTGAGAAGTAACGTTTCGAAGATAAAATGAAAATATCATCGTTAGCGAAATAGCAAGAGCTTCTATTCGGAGTGTGCCAATGTTAAAAGTATACCTTTCAATGGGTTACCTCCTTCGTGTACTTTCTACGCCATTTGTTTATTTTCTGCGTTGCTTGCAGCGTACGACTGGGTTGAAAGAGATGAATGCAGTTCGTCATACTTGCGTAGTATACACCTACGTATGTGTAATGCGCGTGTATATATATATATATATATATATATATATATATTCTAAGGATAGCTATCTATTTTTTATAATAATTGAACTTCTGATACTTTGTAAAACGCTCATTTTTTTTCTTTTTTAAATAAATTTCATATAGCGTGAAATTTATAATAAGCAAATATAAATATACTTTTATATTTTTAATCCAACTATATATTGTGTATAAATTATACTTGTACTTGAAAATATACATGCTTTAATTATAGAATCGATTAAAGTATGTAATTATTATATATAACTATATTAATCGTAATCATATGAATTATAGATATTTCGATTATATTGATTAAAGCATGTATTTATTATATACATTATAATTGTACAATACTAAATATAAATTATATTATTAGCAAACGTTAATCTTCGATATAATATAAAATGATATCAAATTTAGACGGATTAACGGCAATAAGCTATGTTATTATCGGTTTACGCTGCAATATACATTTACATCTAGCAAAGCCGCAATTACCATCACAATCATTCAACCCATCGGTTATAAATATCTTCACTCGAAAGATCTCTCATTCCTTACATTCTCTGCATCGTGATTAAGATATTTACATTTTCAGAAGATTTTGCGTACAAATATTTGTACGATAAGGTTTAACGTATTGTCAAAGAGATTTGTAAAGCTATGGCTCGTAAAAGAAACTCCCAATGAACGTGCGGTGCTATGAATTCATTTCCGTTTCGAATTACGCCATCGTGAGAGTAAGAAAGAAAGAGAGAGAGAGAGAAGAAGAGAGAGAGAAAGAGAGAAGGAGAGAGAGAGAGAGAGAGATAGTAACGGGCTAGATGCCAATTGGTCGAGACTCTAACAGAAATTTCGATGATAGGGATCATCGTCAGACAAAATAGCGATTTCTTTTTGTTGCTCAAAAGAAATTGATTACAGTTTTTTTTTTTTTTTTTTTTCTGTCATCTATTCCTTATCCTTTTCTTTCTTCTTTCCTTTTTTTGTTTTGTTTTGTTTTTTTTTTTTTTTCTTCTAATCACGACGTCTAATGTTCTTTTTTTATTTCTTTTATTACATCGAAAGATTCGTGCGACTATCTTTCTTATGAAATTTTTTTTATCAATGAGAAAAATAACGTTCGTATACAAAAAATCATATAAATATGAGAAAAAAGTAATCATAAAATAATAAAATAATTATAATATAAATAAATCAAATGTAATATATAAAAAGGTTTATATAAAAAGGTTTATATAAAAAGTCTGCTTCTTCTTTCGTTTTTCTTTTTTTCCTTTTTTTTGTTTTTCTTTTTTTTCTTTCTCTTCCACTTTTGTTTGAAAGTTTATCCAACAGATCGATAAGAAAGAAAAGATATCCAAAGGAAATTGTTGAAATTAAGATTTAACGTTAAAAGCCATTATGATCAGATCGGGATATTACAAAATTCATCCAATGAGACCTTCCTATTCCCTGTTGTAATCCCCAATTACGGAGCTTTATCAGATGTTTTTTTCTCATTCGAACTTTTTTCTCGATATTCTTAACATCTTTTCGTATAATTTTTCTTTTCTTCTTTTTATTTTCTTTTTTTTTTCTTTTTTCGTTTTTTTTCTTTTTTTTTTTTTTTCTTTTTTTAATTTACATTTGGATATAACATAAGGATCCTTCTCTCTATAATTAATAAAATAATTTAACGATATGATATCTTTTATCGATCGTTCGAGATAAATAATTTGTAATGCATATGTACATTAGAATTTGATACTTCGAATAGATCTTTATTGTATCGAAAAAATAAATCACTTTGTCGATCCTTGAAAAAGACATTTTATACTTGAAGTAGATAATTTTAGATCGAACTGAACTATCTATTGGAACTTTTACGTTGGTCTCTTGACTTTGAAGAAGAACGATTCTCGAGCACGACGCTCGTCTCGTTACTTTTACGCTCTTCACTTTCTTTTTCTTCCCATTTTTCTTTCTTCCACTTTTACTTTTTACTTTTTTTCCTCACTTTTAAAATATGAGGAAGAAAATATATAAGGAAGAAAATATAAGGTTAAAGGAGTAAAAAAAGGTTTTAACAAAATTTCAATCGAAATCGAAAACTTCATTTACGAATAAAGCGAGTGAATCAGTATAAAAAATAATCTATTATAATATTTTCCTTCCTTCCTTTCTTTTTTTTTTTTTTTTTTTTTAACCCCTTCAAAAATATCTCCAAAAGTTTTGTATTACTATTTGAAGTCACATTTATGCCTATGATTAAAGAATACTACTATATATTGTATTATATTTCTCGTTCATTGATTTCTTTAATGATATTAATATTATATTTTAATTCGTTCTTAGACATTAATAGTACTATTATACGATAACAAATTTGCTCTCTCTTTTTTTCTCATATGTATATATGTACTTACGTACGTATAGATAAAGTACACACACACACACACACACACATATATATATATATATATATATATATATATGGATATAATTGATTCTTTTTAATATTTCACGTATTAATTAATTCTTAGATGTTAGTAATATTACGATGCAATCACAAATTTATTCTCTCTTTCTTTCTCATAAGTAATACATATATATATATATATATATATATATATATATATATATATATACCTGCTACATAGTTGCTTCCTTTGATATTGATGTCACATTGTAATTAATCGTTAGACGTCAATAGTACTACGCGATACAATCAGAAATTTACTCTCTCTCTCTCTTACTGTCTCTCTTTCCTTCTGATGCGCATGTATTTACATAAGTAGATAATGTACATATATACATACGTATATTATATGCACATAGTTGATTCATTTAATATTGATGTCACATAATAATTAATTATTAGACATTAGTAGTACTGCGATGCAATCACAAATTGACTGTCTCTCTCTCTCTCTCTCTCTCCCTTTCTCTTCCTCTCTTTCTCTCTCTCTCTCTCTCTCTCTCTCTCTCTCTCTCTCTCTTTCTTTCTCATATGTATTTACATACGTAAGCAATGTACATTTATATATATGTATATGTATATGTGCGCATAGTTGAATCCTTTGATATTGATGTCATTTTGTATTTAATCGTTAAACGTCAGTGGTACTACGATACAATCAGAAATTTACTTGTTATTTCTTTCTCATATATATATATATATATATATATATATATACATATATAATATATAGAAAGTATGTATATATGTACATAGATATGTATATCTATGTATGAAACCGATTTCGATATCGCATTGATTCCTGCGTTAGGTATCGTTACGGAAATGCGAAGCATTTCTGCAGAAGCAAATCCGTCCGAGTTATACGAGCCAGACCATTCGAGGGTTTAAAGCATAGCTTTCGAACCACATACGTAATGTTCTCGAGATGGATTTGTCTAATATATTTCGAGTAAATGACCCGTTAAAATGATTCTTTTATGTAAATACATCTATTCCAATTTCGTTTTATTTATTCCTAGAAAGTCCTGAATCGATTACCAATAACATGTGTTTTATTCATTAATTTGTATGTTTCTCTCTCTCTCTCTCTCTCCCTCTTTCTTTGTTATTCACTATAAAATCGTATGCTTCATTGAATTTCTAACGAAGTACAGTTGTTGTTGAAAATGTGGAAAGTAATTATTTATATATGTACAAGCGATAGAATTTTTACGATGTAAATACAAGAGAGAGATAAAGTGAGAGAGAGACAGAAAGAGACAGAGAGAGAGAGAGAGAGAGAGAGAGAGAGAGAGATTAAAGCCATTCTCAACATAGTAGCATTCTCGAGAAACCTAATCTCACTTTGATATCAAATGAAATAACATTATCGACTACTTTGTAATGTGAAATTCTCGCTTGGTTTTGTTTGAATTTGGTTTGTTCTATTATGTTTTAGAATCGTGTTATAGAGAACAATGTTTCACGTTCGAGGAACAATAGTCGTATTTTAAGGAATAACTTGGAGAGTTTACGAATTGATTTACCCTATTGAATCTAAGAGAATCGTGAATGCATATAGTACTCATTTGAATGAACAAATCATTACAAACCATAATGTGAGAAACGTGACGCCAAAGTTGCGTCGAATTAAAGCCGAAATCTCTCATTGATGTTCTGTACTCTGTTTTCTTGTTTCAAGTACGGTCACGTTTCTATTATCACGGTTTTTTGTATTTATGCTTTTCGTATTCTTTTTTCTTTTTAACTTGCGTCTTCTTTTTTTTTTTCTTTTTTCTTTTTTCTTTTTCATTTTTTTTTTTTTCCTTTTACCCTTTTTCATTCTTACTTCAAGAATGTCGCGACCAGAGAAAGTAGTTATACTCGATGGGCGAGTCGTCTCGTCATTACTTTTTCCTTTTTTTTTTATTTTTTTTTTTTTATTTTCTTTCTTCTTTCGACTCTAACGTGATGTAATTTTCAAGTCATATACATGTATACACAAATACGTGTACATGTGTATTCTTGAAGTTTCATTTCAGTTTAGTTACGAAAAAATTAATTTTTTATACACACTCGATGTACTCAGTATATGTTACACTTAGTATAATATAGTTATTTTAATATATATATATATATATGTAAGTTGTAACACGTTTTATATTATAATTTATAATTATAATGTAAATTTTGCGTTAATATAAATCAAACTTGTAATAGAAGTTTCATATTATGATTTAACTTGTAATACAAGTTTCATTTAATAATTTGAAATAAGTGTTACTTGTATAGTATAAGTACCACGTTGTATAAATTTTTTTTCCGTGAAAAAATAACATCATAGAAAATTAATCCATAATAAATATTCTTTATCATAGAGATATTTTTTAATCTAATAATTGAAAATGCATCGGTGCGTGTCGTGAATCGTGGATTAAAATATTATTTCTTTTTTTTTTTTTTTTGTTTTTAAATACAAATATAGAAGAATTTTCTATAAGATACATTATAACGATCGTACATTAAATGAAACGATGTCGAAACAACGAGAAAAACTTTTTGTTCGGTGATTTTGATCTTTGTGTTTAAATAATCGGGAATGTTAGACAAGAAAATAGAAAACAATTATTTCGTTGGTTGATCTAATTTATTTCCGAAGTGTCGCGAATAGTGAAAATTAATCGCAATGACGTTTAATGTGACAAATGGTACGGTCAAGTTTCCCGATTATGATTGGAATGAGTCCTTCAACAAATTCAGATGGAAGGAACTGGCTCCTGTTCTCGTTGTCTATTCGTCAACCTTTTTCCTTGGATTAATAGGTGAGTGTTAATTAAAATCAAATTATTAGCAAATCCCATTGGAAATTTCAATTAAAATATTCATTACTTCGGAGATTAAGATTAAATAAAAAAGTAATTTTGTATCTCCTATTATTAGAGGAACAAGGGATAAAAGAAGAGGAAAAAGAAAAAGAAAAAGAAAAAGAAAAAGATAATAAATTATGTGTGAAGAGAGAAAAATTTTAATATAATTTTCAATCTTACAAATTTTCCAAATGTAAGATAAACTTTCTTGAACTAATTAACGACAAATCATATAAGTCGAGTACATTCTCGTTCTATCATAATTAATGAGAAAATTTATAATAAATTAATAAGAACGAAGATAAGAAAAACTTCGTTTATTCATTTTCATTTAATAAATATTGAATTTCGTTCGAAACGTATATATATATATATATATCATAGTTATTAGATAATTTCGTTTAATCAGATTTTAAATAAAGTCTCGATAAGTACCGTTAATTAAGATTAATCATACAAATGATTAAATACCATTATCAAAGTTAATTTTTTGATGATAAAATTATTAAGACCATAAATAATTATTATATCCCAACGATATATATATATATATATATATATATATATATATATATATATTATTACGTGAATTTCATAGTAAATGAGACGTTGACAATGAACTTCGGTATTTCGTACACGTTGTTTCAATAACGTTTCTATGCTATATCATTATTTCCATTGAGCTTGCTACAACGTCGAAGTAATAGCATTGGTAGTAACAATAACTTTAATGATTTAAATGTGAGATATTAAACTTGCCATTTCATATTAATTCATATTCGCCAAGATAAATTTCTCTTGTAAATATTAATGAAACAGACTCTCGTATAATAATATTTAAAGCTCATAATCGGCAATAAAATTATTTTGATTTTCTTTTTTCCAGGAAATGTGGTCATTATTGCCTCAACCCTTTGTCCAAGACTAAGACCATTACCTGCAACCCCTACAAATGTTTTTCTCGGTGGTTTGGCTACGGCTGATCTATTATTGATCATCTTCTGTATACCTGTGAAGGTAATCTTAAGATAATATAATATTGTATTTTCGTTTATAAAATCATTTCTTTATAAAGAAAAAAAACAAAAATAAATAATAGGATTATTTTTATTTTATAATTCTTAATGATCTACACAGAAAAGAGAGAGAGACTGGAAGATTACTTAATAATCAATATATTGTTAATAAAGTTTTAATTTTCAAAAGATTTTCGTTCACGATCTAATTTCGCAGGTAAGTACCATTTACCTAGCATGAGAATTCCCGTGAATGTTTGACACTTGACACCATGAGTACGTTATTAAATTTGACAGGACGCACTGGTGCGATCCGATGCCAAAGGACGTTGTTATGAGTTTTAATTATACTGAAAGATCACCTCACGTGAGTTGGTACTTTTCGTGAAAATATTAAATCTCTAAATTTCATACGTAAACGGGTTTAAACAAAGAGAAATTTTTTTGAACTTTTCCTCCATTTAAAAATATACAAATTCATTTTAAACGATCCACCGTATTTTTAACGAATGAAATAATTAATGAATGAAATAATTTCTTTTTCTTTTTTTTTTTTTTTTTTTTTTTTTTTTTTTTAATTACTAAGTATTGTTTAGACATTTAAAGTCACGAATGAAAATAAAATCGAATTCTGTCAAGTTATAAAAAGTTACTTATACATCGAAGAATCGATTTTATTTGTAATACCTATGAATTATTTCGTTTTTGTCGACGTTACATCTCTTGGCAATTTCGTAATATTTTTTTTCTTTTTCCATGTAAATTCCTTTATCCGTGTATCTGCTTCAGTATTGTGACTTTTTTCAGTTCAAATTTTTTTTATGCTCACATCTGAGTTCCGATGAAATAGCAATTCTGTATCTTTTGATAGGATATAGTTCTTCTTCGTTGAACATGTTTAATGAAGTTGAATGAAGTTAGTCGAAGAAAGTGTTAACTTCATGATATGTACAAAAAACACATTTTTTTTGTACACACAAACACACACATTTATATATATATATATATATATATATATAAACTAATGAATATACGTATGTACCTATGTATATATGTATGTATGGATATATATTTGTGGATATATATTATACATATGCACGAGGATAATTTAAAAAAATTTGTGACTATTTTTGTTTTCTATATGTTTATATATGTATTTTTAAAGTGAACATTACATCTTGAAAAAAAGAAGTTGCATAAATTGCCTTGAAATATGGGACAAGTGTATACATAGGGTGTCTCGAGAGAAATGACAAATTTTGGAATATAAATATTTGTAAGAAAATAATATAGGATGATAAATTTATTTATGAAATTTAATATCAGATAATATGCCATTTGAAATCTAAATATTTCAAATTTATTTCTTGAATATGATATTTAGCAAGTGAGCTACATCCTTCGAATAACAAATACATTCCTGCAATCTCATAGTGATTTTCTCTTCTGATCTATTGACGTGTGATATTTTTTTTTTTTTTTTTTTTTATTTACATGAATGCATCTTAATAGCAAGATGGATCGCAGTCACGCACTTGTTACGACCTAAGAACAGAAAGACAAATTCCGAGAGGAAATCATCAACATTCTTGTTGAAATGTTAAACCATACAAAATGTCACTAAGAGATTGCAGGAAATATTTACGCTGAGATATACCTTTAAGAAATAAATTTGAAATATGTTTATTTTTATTGAATAAATTAATACGAATAAATTTAGATATTATAAAATATAATTTTGTTTTCTTTTCAAACATTTCTAATTTCAACAATTCAATCAATTTTCCTGAGACATTCTATATATTTATGTATTTACGTTTACTTTACATTGTAGATCATAATGTACGTGACATTTTTTCAAAAAGATTTTTTCTTTTAGTTTCTTTCAATCTTATAAAGATTTTCGTTTAACGAAGAAAACGTCATACGTTTTTTTATTTTATTGCCATTCTTGTCAGTCGTGGAACAATCTTCTTCTACTTCTACTTCTTCTTCTTCTTTGTCGACTTGTGTACAACGTTAAACTTTTAAAGTAACGTGAAATATTTGCGAAAGAAGGTTGAAAGAATGGTTATTCGTTTAAGAAGATAGGAATAAGAATGAGGAAAAGAATAAGAAGAAAAATAAAAAGGAAAGGAAAAAAAGAAAAAAAAAAAGAGAACATGAGAGAACGTGATTTGGCATTATTTCGAAGGTAATCTTTGTTATTCGATAATAAATATGTTAATTTAAATAGATATTTATCGTAATAAGCAGTCAATTAAGGATGTCTTATCGTTTCTCATTATTCTGAGGTTTAAGGATTATCGTTTAAATCTTTTCGACGGAACGGAGATTTTGAAATAAGTCAATTCGATGCTTCTATTATTATTTTCTTTTTTTTTTTCTCGAGTAAGTACTTAGAGGGTGTTAAGAACGTAGACAAGACAGTGAATTACGTTTCCGTAAAAGGGGTGTCTTTTGATTTATGTAAAGGAAGCGAAGGAACTTATACATCAACCGTTCTCATGGATCTCTCTCTCTCTCTCTCTCTCTCTCTTTCTCTCTCTCTCTCTCTCTCTCTCTCTTTCTCTGTTCCTATCTAATACCCTCTCTATTCCGTTCCGCATCACCATTTCATATCGCATTAGCTTTCGACAATTCCGCTGTAAATCCTTTGCCGAGGCAACTTGAATTTTCTCATTTCGTGTTCTTCATTGAATGAAATTATCAAAGGCTTGAATCGCATGATTTTAGAACGAATAGAAAGAAGGTTAAGGAGAGCTTCATTGAATGGTACGATATCATTGATAGATCCTCAATATATTTCGATTAACTTATCTATCATTTGTGAATGAAAATTTTAACCCCGTTTTAAAGACATATTAATAGATAAGTTGTTTCCAATGGAAAATATCGATTGATATTTTCTTTTTTCTTTTTCTTTTTTTATACTTTTTGCACATATCCTTGACAATTTGATAACCGAGTATCCTTGAAAGTGTTATAAACGGATTCTATACGAGGCGTCATATCTTTTCAGCTGAAAATATATATATATATATATAATTTTTTTTTGTTTTTTTTCGTAGATGAAAAAAACCACTTGTAAATATTATTTCTTTTCTTTTTTTTTCCTTCTTCTTTTTTTCTTTTTTTTGTCGTTCGATATCGCACATCAATTACAATGGAACATTGTCGACAGAATGAAAAAAAAAAAAAAAGAAAAATTTCATCTTGTCCAATGAATATTTCGTATTAATATTATTACGAAGAGATATTAAAGAGAGAAAATTATGAAAATATTGAATCAAAAGTCGAAGAAAACGGGATGTCTCTTTTGAGGATCATTAATTCATCCCTCGAAGGCATCGTACGTTACATTGCGGTGGTGACGGAATTTCAATTATTCGCCTCTCCCTTCGTATGTCTCTTCTTGTATTTCTCATTGACAGAGTTATAAACCGTGTAACGCGATCTCTCCCTCCCTCTTCTCTCCTTTCCTTCTCTTTTTCTTTCTCTTTCTCAAAAAAAAAAAAAAAAAAAAAAAAAAAAAAAAAAAAAAAAAAAAAAAGATTTCCTATATTTAAAATTAGATCATGTCAGAAATATATACCATTGCATATTCGTTCTCTCTAATATCTATTATTATTATTATTATTATTATTATTATTATTATTATTTGTTTTAAAGATATCTTCGTATGTTATTTTTTCTTGTCTTTTTTTTCTTTTTTTTTTCGTTTTTCTTGACGAAACGTATATAACAAAATATTAGGGGAAAAGAATGTCATATATAAAAGGTTAGAATTTGAGCACCACTGTTCACGTAAGCGATCCTTCGCGTTATGTTTTATTGAATGATTGGCCGTACACTTTGTTAGTCGACGAATCATCGAGAAACTCGTACGATGCGAAATGTGTCGTTTGGTGTTGAACGATAAGTAATTCCGTCAGTGGTAAAAGAGTAATGCTCGTTAATGTAATTTTCTTCAATTGCGACCATATTTATTGATTCAATTAATTTTCATCCATGTTTCTAATAATGTTTGCCTTTACTTTTCTTTTCCTATCACTCTTTCTCTCTCTTTTTCTCTCTATCTCTCTCTCATTTTCTCTCTCTCTCTCTCTCTCTGTCTCTCTATTTTTTTCTCTGCTAATGTCTTTATTACTATATCATTCTCTGACTCTATCTTCGTTTAAATTTTCGCTTTCTTTTTCTTTCTTTTTTCTTTTTTTTTGTTTTTCATTGATAGGTTTTATACAAAATAGTATACATTCTATTTTGTTGAATATCTCATCCAACATATTTGAAAGTCCAATTTACTTTTCTTTTTTTTTCTTTTTTTCTTTTTTTCTTTTTTTTTCTTTTTTTTCTTCCCATCAATGCTCTTTGCCTTCTTATAGAACTGCATTTTGTAGAGCTTTCCTTAAACGAAATCCTCACGTTTCTCATTTCGTATAAATCAAATTTATTATTTTTTAATTAGACTTTGAGAAAAGTGGATCGTCACTACTATCATAACAAATGATATTGCAATTTCATTTAAACTTACATTAACCAAGATACACATATAAAGATATTTTTAAATCTTCCTTGTAAATTGCTCGTAAGTAAAAAGTTCACATTAAATGATAAACAAATTAATTTCTAACTTTTTTCATTTCTTCCTTCTTCTTTTCTTTTCTTTTCTTTTCTTTTCCTTTTCTTTTTTTTTCAAATAATAGAGTTACATCATTTTATCGTAATAATTTAATTTGTAATTCACAATTTAGAAACCACGAATCACGAACTTATAGAAGACAAATTACAGAATACGAAACATAATCACGTAGTAGGAGAAAGAGCAAAGACTGTGGGAAAAGCATTTTAAATAGATTTTCCAAAAGTTTACGTCATGAAATAGTTCCAGGAGTTCTATTATAAAATATCATTATAGACTTTATGAATGTCACATGAAATTATGTAATGGTATGCGTTTTGTCAATGAGTTTCTACTTTAAGTTGCTCTTGTATGTCTAACTGGGTGGGTATATTTGAGAGAGAGAGAGAGAGAGAGAGAGAGAGAGAGAGAGAGAGAGAGAGAGAGAGTAGATCTATAGATCTCGTATACAACATTTGAATCAAATGTCACGTACATACATGGATATATATATATATATATATACATATATATATATATATATATATATATATATATATATATATATATATATATATAGATAGATTTGATTAAAAGTATTGCGATAGTACATAGCACGCGCTATATGGTACATTCAACGTCTAATTGGATAATCTCGTTAAGATTAATCAATGATCTTCGCGATAGCTCGCATTCCCATGGTTTGACTATCTTCCGTTTCACTCACACGTACATATTCTCAATTGATTTTCGAACTAATTGTGAAATTCCGAATTGCATTGTCAAACAATTACCAATTTCGTACGTATGTATATGATATTTGAGGTTTAATCGCATATAAAATTTCTCATTTCCTTCGATACACACATTTGGTGCGTTGATATATCGAAATTGTTTTCCCATTTTCCGCTTGCTTTTCCTAATAGAAACGTAATTACGTTTTGCTTCATATTATGTATTAAGTTAACATAGATCATGTTTCTTCTACCTGTTGCATCTCCCTTTCGATAGATATACGGAATTGAATTAATTCGTCGAGAACGAATTTGTCATTATATTTGTTTATTTTTTTATTATTATTTCATCGGCTTTATTTTCGAAAAGTCAAATGATTTTTCTTTTCCTTCGTTTTTTCTTTTTTTTTTTTTTTTCATCATAAATTTTCTCCCTAAAATCTCATAATCAATAAAAGAAATTTATTGTTCCTCCCGTTCGTAACAAGTTCATAGATATTAAATTAGCTCGCAGAACTAAACGAAGAATATTTTCTTTTCCTTCTTCGATTAAGCGATATCACGATATTCATTTTATTAAATTTTATCCCTCGACGTCCCAACGAGACTTTATTTCTTAATTAATATTATCAATGGAGATTGGTTGCGAAAAAATTAATCTCAAGATTCGAATAAAACTCAAAAGTCGTTTTGAATCGTTACGAATGCGAAAACGTTTACGGGGTGACATATTTGAAAGGTAATCTTTTTTTTTCTTTTTTCTTCCCTTCCCCTCCTCCTCCCATCTCCCCTTCCCCCTCTTGTAGATACACTTTTTATCCTCTTCGTTGTATCACGCTGATATGAAAAGGGGAGTTTTTCATTGTACTTTCTTCGTCAGATAGAAATTCCTCCTTCTATGGGATAAGTCATAGTGTGATGGCTTACTTTTCTTTAAAAAAATAAAAAAAAAAAAAGAAAAAAAAAATTCTATTTCATTGTAAACCTAATCGATGTCCATTGGAGAAAAATATATTTGCAGATATAGATAAATGTGATATTAGTCATCTATAGTCGTGTGATCTTTCTTAAAATAAAATAAAAGATAAAAAGTGAAAAAAGAAAAACAGGATAAAAGAAAATTGCCTTCACCATGCGTAATATTATCATCTGATCCGAATTAATCATAGTGAGATGGCGCATGATTCAGAGGGTGTCACGAGTAAAGTAAAAAAAAAAAAAAAAAAAAAAAAAAAAAAAAAAAAAATAAATTTAAGGATGATGAGAAGAAAATTTAATCTCTATAATATAATATCGATGCAACTGTATTCGAATTATTTTTTTTTATTATTTTTTGTTAGAATGTCAGCAAATTGTAATTTTAATAATAAGAGGATTTACGTCATTAAAAAAAAAAAAAAAAAAAGAAAAAAAAAAGAGAAAAAAAACCAAGAGAGAAATAAGAAAGAATTGTAGGATGCTCGGTTAATATGCGAATAAACTTTTTCCATCGACGATTTGAAAAATGACTTTGGCTAAGTGACAAATATTTGAGAAACGAGTCTCTTATCGTTTTATTTTTATTTTTTTTTATTTTTTTTTTTTGTTTTTTGTTTTTTTTTCTCATTAAACGTAGAAACAGAATGACGTATACATAAAAATCTTAAATAAACATATCAATAAGTTGTATAATTTACGTCATTGTAGAAATATGCTAATGTATTAGACGATATTATCCATTAATGAATATGAATTATAACGTGCTCGACGTGTTTATTACAATTAATGATTAACTGCGCGAATCTGCATTGAAAAAAAAAACAAAAGAAAAAGTAATTTTTCATTCTTTATATATACATTTATATATATATATATATATATATATATATATATATATATATATATATATATATATATATATATGTACCTGAATAACAAACATATATATATATATTTTTCTTTTTTTTTTTCAATTGCAAATGATCTATACAAAAATATAAAAAATATTATAGATATCGATGAAAAAGAAACTAATGTTTCCTTCATAATTTGATAAGGTCAGGAGTAAAAAAAAAAAATAAATAAATAAATAAAAAAAAGGAGGAAACTTTTTTACATGAACTCTGTGTAACTTATTCAAAGTCGTGGAAATTTTTCTGATTAAATTTTCTTGTTACATCAACCAGTCGCAAGATATTTGCTCGAACATCTATTGATGGGAACCTTGTATATACATATATGTACTTACGTATATCTCTATTCATTGTAAAAAGAGACGAGCCGATTTGAAGTGGCTCTTGAAGCATCGCAAAACAGGATATGCACTTTTTCCTTTCGTTCCTTGATAATCCTAAGTACGTGTCGCTCACTATATTGACAAATCGATTGAGCTTTTCGCTTTAAGTGAATATAATCATTATTGTGATGGTTGCTTTTATGTACGTATGATATTAAAAATCGATTTTTTTTCTCTTTTCCTTTTTGCTTTTTTATATCCTTTTCTTAATCATACCTTTTTACAAAATATCTTCCCAATATTTACGACAATGATTAATTTTGCTATGTCATCTTTTTTATTTATTTACTCTTTTTTTCTTTTTTGAGTTTTTTATTCGCGAATATGTATTTTGAATTTGGCCAAATATGGTTCGATTTATTTTCATTTCGAAAAATTCGACTCGTTTTGTCCCTTCTCTCTCTCTCTCTCTCTCTCTCTCTTCTTTTCTTTTTCTTACTTAATTAAATACATAAAATTATATGGACATTCTGAAAGGTATTATATATTCATACTTGAAGACAGTGACGAATTGAAAAATTTCCTTCGATCTATCGCAAAGATTTGCGTGATAATAAAACGAGGAAAAAATGTATAAAAGAATAAAAGGGTAATCTGCGGAAGATCGATCGCATCTGAAAATGACCTACATCTTTAACCTGAATAACAAAATTTTTCTCGGATTTTATGATACGAAGAATCCCTTTTTATGATCGAAGATCCGATATCCCTTTGCTCTCACTTCTCTTTTACATTCGATAGGACATTCCATTGAAAAGAGTATCCAATTTTTTTAAGTATAATAATATCTAGTTCATGTAAACAAATCCTACTTTATTTCTTTTTTTTTTCTCGTCGCTCAAAGAAAAGTTCAATTAATCGAATAATACACCAACATACATATGTTTTATAATATCTGATAATTCATTTCTACGCTTTCTTTTTCCATTTTTCTCTGTTATCGATATTTAAATAAATTTTATTCATTTCAAAAACGAGTCGTATATCGATATAATATAATGATAATAATCGAATGTAGTTATTTGTGATAGAAATTAATAGTAATAAACTCGGTGAAATAATAATGCCAATCAATATTTTCATCAAATATCGTATCTCTTTATTTTTATGTTAATGTCATAAAAATTCTTTGTGAATATCGATACGAATCTTGTTATGATTTTATTTGTTAAATTTGATAATACAAACGGTGAATGACTTTTCAATCGAATTTCAAAGCTATCGACCGAAAATATTCATGTGGAAGATTTAAAAATAGAATTAAAAAAAAAAGAAAACAAGAAAAAAAAACAAAAGCAAAAGAGATCTTTGAAGAAAAAAAAAATATATATATATATATATATACACACACACGCACACATACTTATTTTTGAAAAAAACATTAATCTCTTGACATTTATCGAATTGAAAGAAATTTTTCGAAGAAGAAAAAGAATGAACGCCATTAATTCAGAACGATCAGAAAATTCATGTCAACGACTAAAAATATCACTTATACAATATCTTTGTCTTCGGAAAACATTTCTTGGAACTTTTCCAGTTCGAATATTCGTTCATTCGAGTGTTCGAATCGTGACGAACACAATAACAAATCTTTCACCATATAATTTCACTAAGTATTCTGAATAATTTATTGTCTTTATCTCACTTTAGTTTGAAATATTATCAAATTACTCAGCGAAAATTAGTCCTTATTAGTATTTGATAAGAATCGTAGAAAGTTCTTCATTTTCAAAGTTACAAGAATTTAAATCACTTTCGAAGAATCTTTGCATTCATTGGCAAAGATCTTCGGAAGAAGATGAAAAATATAAAAATAGAGAAAGAGAGAGAGAGAGAGAGAGAGAGAGAGAGAGAGAGAGAGAGAGAGAGCGAGGACAATTTTATGATTTCCTCCAATAAGATGTTTTATTTTTTTCTCTATTTATCTTTGTCCCTCTCTCTCTCTCTCTCTCTCTCTCTCTCTCTCTCTCTTTCTTTAGAAATATAAATTGACGTGATAATCTATTCATCGCTGTCTTTAAGTTACTTCGGATACTTGTTAGAATGATTGATTTCCACATTAATGATGAGTTAGTATAAAAGATAGAAGAGATGGTGGTAAACAGGAGCGAGAAGACAATCAAACTTTCCTAGAGTCAAGCATCTCATGCATATGAAGCTCATTGGAAAAGCTTCTATATTATTCAAAGGAATCCCATCTGTCGAATCTTTCAGGTTTCCCTTTAAGAGTAACGCTTACGAAAAATATCTTTAAGAAGTTCATATGTTATTAGTTGACCTATCGAAACTCATTGTTAGTTCTACGAATGATTGATTTTTCGTTTCAAAAATAAAAACACATTTTTTTTAGCTATTGGTCAAGAAAAAACAGCGAATAAAAAAGCTATTACATGAGGGATTTATGTACATATACATATGTATGTATATATATATATATATATATATATATATATATATATATATATATATATAGATATAGATATATATGTAAAGTACACAGAATGAATCGGATGTTGCATGCATAAGGAGGTACATCTTGCTGTGACAGTTTCGTCATCATTTTTAATATCCCATCGTGTTCTCCTCCGTCCATTTTATCCTCTCTTTTTCTGACATTCACAATCAAATCTCTTGCGGTTTGTTGAATATAAATTGCTTATCATGAAATTTCTATTTTATTAATGAAATTCATACGTCAATATATGTACGTGAAACAATATGTTCATCGAGTTTCGTATGTTCGGCATGTTTAAGTTACTTTTTCTCATAATTATTGAATTATAGAACGAGAGAGAGAGAGAGAGAGAGAGAGAGAGAGAGAGAGAGAGAGAGAGAGAGAGAGAGAGAGAGAGAGAGAAAAGAAGAAAATATAATTTTCTATCCATTTATCCGTTATTGAATACATCAAAAATTCTCGGAACTTGATAGAAAAAAAAATATATTTTAGAGTATGATAAATGTTTGATCAAATCCTTGATATTAACTATATTTTAAACCAACGAATCGTAAATTGTTTACATTAGATCGATCGATAAAATAACATCGTAAACATTTTTTATAAAAATATTTATAAGATAAGTTATAAAAGTATCGAAAATATATTCCGACATTGTTATCAATATTTTATATTCCAATAAATAATAATAACTTTTATTTGAAAATTCAATAAACGAATATTTACTAGTCGATTTAATACTAACATTTTTTTTCCTTTCTCTCTAAAGCTTCTTTTTTTTTCTTGTTTATTTCTTTACTTACTTCTTTCTTTCTTGTTTTTTTTTTCTTTTCCTTTTCTTTTCTTTTCTTTTTTTCTTTTTTTTTTTTTTTTCTTTTTCATTAGATCAATAAATATTTATAAAACATACCGATGACATTGATCTTCTTAAAAATTCTTTTATACATTTTTAAAAGTACAAAATATAAGAAAAAAATTCATACATATCAATCACGTTATACGTGAAATTTTTGAAATTGTATCATAATATATACGTAGATATAATTTTATTATAATAATTAATGATTGTTATTTTGTTTAAAGAATGTACATTCTAAGACAATCCTTGACATATTTTTGCTTCCTATGTGTATACATAAGAAGTAGTTCTCAGCTACTGTGTTGTACGTATGTATTGTGTGTACGTGTTCTACACACGACATGTATTGCTCTTTATAGACATCATTTACAAGTTGGAGGGGAAGATCGATGGACGTTGACGATCCGAGCGAAACACGAGAGAAAGATAGATAGAGAGAGAGAGAGAGAGAGAGAGAGAGAGAGAGAGAGAGAGAGAGAGAAAGTACGAGTAGGAAGTTCGTGCATAAGTGCACCTGCTGCCATTTTTCCGTGCAATCGCTTCGAGTACTTTCAGGAGACGTTGCTGATACGTGATCTCCTTAAAATTATTCAAACCCATCTCTATCCTTCTATCTTTTTCTCTTCCAACACTTTTCAATCTGTAAATCGTGCGTCCCTTTTTCTTATTCTTATATTTTGTTTCTCTCTGTTGCGATTTTTTTTCTTTTGATGATTTCTTTTTACATTTCTTTCTTTTTTTTTTTTTTTTTTGTTCTTTTTCCTTCATATCTTCGATCTTCATTCATCGCTATATGCGTTTGAGATCACGAGAATCATCTCTCTTCTCTTTCTCTTTCTTTCTCTTTCTCTCTTTTTTTCTTCGCACTTTTCGATCTATCGCGCATACGCTGTGTTCTTTAATTTAACGTCTTGTTTATGTTTTCACGTTTTCGCTTTTATTCATTTAAAATTCTTTTTTTTTCTCTTTTCTTTTTTTTTTAAGAGATGTGTTCACTTCTAAAATTGTTATAAAAAGTGTTAGACTCGATCGTAATTTTACGAGTACTTTTTCTCGCATCCTAGGCAATTTGTCACCTTTTCAGTCGATATACGCGTTCGATGGTACGTGACTTGTGCGTCATTCTCTCGAGAGAAAGAAAGAGAGAGAGAGAAAGAAAATCAAGCAAAAATTTTAGATTCTTCGATCTACGGAGAGAGGTAAAATTTATATCGAGTATCGGTTAACATCCTGATCGATCGTTATACGTTTTTCTCGTGTAGTCGACAATTTATTAGGCGAACACGTCGCCTCGAGCATCTGTCGCGTTAGCGAACGGCTATTCTTCTCAGTGAATCATGTTTATGCGTTTATCTTCCATTCTCTTCATTTTGCGTCTTATAAGTCTATTTATAAGTTTACAATTCGATTTTTATTAAAAATTACAATTTTGAAAGAGATTAATCATTCGAAAATCAGAGATTCATTTTTTATCGATAAGTATTTAGGATTAATATGGGATATAGGATTAAATAAAAACGTATTAATTAATTAATTATTATTAAGTCAATTAAAATTTTAATCGTTAATTTATACAAATCGATGTATTAATTAAAAAAAGAAAAGATTTTTAATTAAGATCGATAATTAAATATTTTTATTTTAATCTCATTAAATATTATTCGACGCAAGTTTATATACATATATATATATATATATATATATATATATATATATATATATATATATTTGTAAATTTTTTATAAAAGCTAAGAGGATGAAGAAATAAATATAATATAATATATACATGTATACTTTATAGATTAAGCTATAAACTACCTTTTAAGTGCACTTAAGAAAAGATCGACAAGTTTGATTTTAATATATGCTGAAGTAACATTAATATTCTATGAGAAGAACTTTGAAGTTGACATACCGACGAGACATGTCTTCTCCGATTATTTTAATTAATAATAAAATAACGTTTTAATCAATAATCAAATAACGTAATCATGCTCTGTGTATTGTTAAATTAATTAACGATCGAATTTAATTCTTTATCTCCATCTTTCTCTCTCTCTCTCTCTCTCTCTCTTTCTCTCTCTCTCTGTCTCTCTTTCTCTATAAAAAAATAAATTCGTTGATTGTTACAATTAGTCTCCAATTAAGAAGTAAATTCACATAATCAAAAGGACGTTGTGTCTATATATACACCTGTAATTAGACGTTTAGTCAGTGAAGTAGCAATTTGTGTGTTACTAACTAAACAAGCAAAGTCTTCGTGCAATACCAATTACGAGAAGATTGTACGCGTGCTCCTTGAAAAACATTTTCTGAAAGAGAAGAAAAAATACAAAAAAAAAAAAAAAGAAAAAAAAAGAAAGAGAAAAAAGAAAGAAAGGAAAAAGAACATTCAACCCTCCGTTAAGAAGGCTTCTTTATTTCGATTATTTTTTTATTTCTTTTTTTTTTAATTCTCTTTTTTTTTCTCTCTCTCTCTCTCTCTCTTCAATTTTTTTTTCTTTTATCAAAGCCGATTATATAGAAAATTTTGGAATAATTTCTTTTTTTTTTTAAGTTAAAATTGAACGAAGAAATGGCAGAAATTTTCGAACGAATAAATATTTCACGTGACTCGTTTTAAGTATTTATTTGATGTCGATGAGATTACGCGTGATGAATGTTTCATTCATAAAATATAGAGCAAAATGTAAATTAGCCTTGAGGCAAAAAGAAGGTGCGGCTCTTGTCACAGGTAAGATAATTTTATTGTCGTTTGGTACATGGTCACCGACGCTACCATAATGTCACTCGTTGTAAAAAATAATAACCGACGTTAACGAGTAGTCTATGTCAGCTTGTGTATCCATACGAGCTTTGTAACATTCGTATCTCGAAAATGAACATGCACTTCTTCTTTTCTCTCTTTCTCTCTCTCTCTCTCTCTCTCTCTCCCTCTCTCTCTTTCTCTTAAAACATTTTTGCAATTTCGAAAGAGTTTTTATTGTCGAAGTCGACAGCTATGTACTATTCATTTTCGTATATTTACTTTTCTTTATAAGGATATTTAAATTAAATTTGCTAGATGTAAAGACGAAGATATATATATATATATATATATATATATGTTTAATATATTATATGATATATAAATATAAATATATATATATATATATAAATAATACAAAAAAAAATATATATATTTTGATATCCTATATGAAAATAGTTATTTTTATTTTATTTTATAAAACATTTATCGCCTTGTTTGTATCGATCTATAAAAATGTTGTTTTATAAGACACTTGTGAGATTTATCTTCCGTCATAGAAATTCGTTGGTATGGACGGTACACATGTTGCACAATAGTGGAAAAATCTGTCTTTGGTTCAATGCATCTCGTGGAATTCGTATTCGTAGCAATTTTTCCTAAACTACCTCGTGATCTTTTTGGTCGAAGGAACGTGAATGGCTTTTTTCGTCCTTCTACATCATTTAATCCTAGAAATATAATCAAACGAAAAGAAGAAGTTGATTGCCCGTGAACGATTTCTCCGTTCGACGTGCAAAGTTAAAGAAATATTCTGATTAGATTTTTTTTTTTCTAATGCAAAAGGAAGAAAAGAAAAAAAAATGGGAAAGAAAAAGAACACCCCTAAAGATCCTTTTAATATATATATATATATATACTTAATAATTATATTCGTTATATAGATCTTTATGAAATATTGTTGAAAACGTCTGGTCCATGATAATCATGTCTTCTTACGATATTTCGCAAATTATCCGATTGAAGTGGTCATAAATTAAATTCGCAATGTATGCACAAAGGAGTGTATAAACGTCGAGTACAAGAAGTGCAAGATCATAAATTACGCTTCTGGATCACTCGGATAACGTTATACGACCTTTATTGAACTATGATAAATCTCTTTAAGATCATCGTTAACTTTTTATGCGATATCAGCTATATGATATAGAAAAATTAGTTTTTTGTTGAATAAAGAAGAATGAGAAGGTACAGAATGAATGAGAGAGAGAGAGAGAGAGAGAGAGAGAGAGAGAGAGAGAGATCATTTTTCGTTACAATTTTTAATCGTTTCTTTTAAATTCTTATTTTTAGATGTTTTCTATTTTTCCTTTTTTCTTTTTTTTTTACTTTCTCTTTTTCTCTTTTTTTTTTTTTTTTTTTTTTTTTTTTTTTTTTTTTTTTTTAATTATTTTTAAAGCCTTGAACGTGCGATATTGAATTTTCCAAGTTAATCCGATAAAACTCTTCCCGTTCGACCAGTCGTATCATTGTAAATACAAACTCGTTATCATGCGTGAGTGTGTGTGTGTGTGTGTGTATGTGTATCGTAATGCAGTTCCATTATCTTCGAGCTTTTATCATAAATTTATGGTCGATGAGCGTACGCGTTAAACCATATCGGTTATTAATTTTCTTCGAGTGATAATTAGACGAACAACGAACGATAAATCGTTTCATGAATTGCACAGCGTTTAAATATTATTAACTGTATAATGATCGAAATGAAAAGAACTTCATGATCGATTTATGTGTGTGTGTGTGTGTGTGTGTGAGAGAGAGAGAGAGAGAGAGAGAGAGCTTTCGTGAATCGTTTCGCAAGCTTTCTCGTACAGTTAGAGGCAATATAAGCTCTCGAAGCATTGCCGACCGACGAAAACAAGCTTCTATTTGCCCGCGCGCGCCAAGTATGCTCTCATAAATTCTCATCGAGTGAGCATTAACCCGCTGCCTGTAGCAGCTTTTGCCTCGTGGTTGAGACATAATTTCATTTGAGCTCGTATTCGACTACGTATGTGCGATATCGCCTTGTCGAACGCGTTTCCGACTAAATGCTTTTGAAGTCTCAAACTTTTGCTTTTAAATAATCCTCTCTACTTTCCCCCCATTCCCCCTATCCTGCCTTATCCCAAACAAGGGAGAGAATATTTCACGGTGAATCGTTATGCGAAAGTTCGCAATTATTCTTTTTTCCTTTTCATTTCTGTCTTCTTTTTTTCTTTCTTTCGTTTCTTTTTTTTTTTTTTTTTTTTTTTTTTTTTGGAATAATTCCTTTACAACGATTTTAATTTCGATATATTATTATTTACAATTTCTTGTTCGTTTGTATTTCTTTATTTTATTTGTTTTTTATTTTCTTATTTTTCTTTTTTCTTTATCGGTTTTCTCGCTTTCTTTTTTTCTTTTTCTTTTTTTCATAAAGCGATTTACACGAATGATTCATCGGTTAAAACGACTCAAGACAATTGAGGACTGTATGAATGTTTTTGATTTTTCTTTTCTTTTCTTTTCTTTTTTTCTTTTTCTTTTTTTTTTTTTTATAACAATAATCTCTATAATAATTGTAATCTTTTGTCATATTGTTCAATTTTACTACGACGCAATATTTTTTTTTTTTTTTATTTTTCTTACCTCTTTTACAGTAATTTTTATATGAACTGGTAATTAGAAAAATAATCCGAGTCATCTGTGATATTTAAAAGGCATACGTATTTTGTCTTCGTACGGTATTTCGAAAATTTTTAATTAACATACATTAAAAGAATTCAATGTATTAAATGTAAACGTAATTTTTTTTCAATTTGTAATTATAAAAAAAACGCTTTTTATATTATTTAAATTAATGATGTCGAAATATGTTAAAAAATAAATGTACATACGATTTACATTGTTTTCATTATTACCGATTCGTATATTATCGAATGAAAGATCCTTTTTATTGAAAAAACTCGTTGTCAAATTAAGTGCTATATTTATTGATTTGTAAATAATTGATTTATCAATTGAACTAGTTGGGAATTCGAGTGATAATTTAAAGCGTACGTTTGCATACTACTCCTCTCTCTCTCTCTCTCTCTCTCTCTCTCTGTCTCTCTCTCTCTTTCTCATTCTCTCTCTTCGTCTTTCTCTAAAATCGCAAGTGTAATTATAGGAATAGTTGCTGAGTTGTTCTCTCTGTGTGTGTGTATATGTGTGTGTGTGTGTGTGTGTGTGTGTGTGTGTGTGTATGTGTGTGTTGAGTTTCAGTGATAATACTTTTCTTCAAGAAAATGAAAATTGCATCGTAGGTTCTGAGAAGATACTGTCTTCTTCTTTTATCAGTCTTTTTATTACATTTTCAGTATAATTTTGCAAATATTATAATAAAGTAAAATTGAACGAGATCAAAAAGACATTTTATAAAACGTCATATATCATTTTCATTATTATAATTGTAAATTATGTAATTATAATCTTTAAATGTTTATATGAAGTGAAGAGAAAAGAGTAATCATCGGACAAATTTAATTAGGTTGTAATTTAAGAAAATAGCAATTAAACTTTTAATAGTTATAGTTATAGTTATTTCAAGAGATATTTCGATTTAAATTGCATTTTTAATATAGAAGCAAACCAAAGTCAAGTACTGCGTACAATCGGCATACCTAGCGTAGATATATACATACATATACGTACATATGTATAATATATACGTGTTATATTAAGCATACATTTTTTGAATCGAATGCAATATTATATCAATGTAGCGACGATTTATAATATTTGTTATGACATAAAGGGAACATATGTGTGTATATGTGTGTGTGTGTGTGTATATATATGTGTATGTACAATATGTATATATATGTGTATATATACGGTGTGAATTTTTTTAAATGGAAACCCCTCAATAACTACAAAACAATGTATTTTTAAAAAGAAGTTCTAAACAAAATTCTTTTTTTCTCACTAAAATGATTGTATTTCGTTATTATTATTATTATTATTTGTTTTTTTTTTTTTTTTTTTTTTTTTTTTTTTAATGAAAGACTAATTTTTTCGATGGCATTTTATTTAATGCAAAAAGAAAAAATAAACAACAAACAATGGTTTTTTAACAGATTTTTGTATACAGTCTTTATATTTTATAATAAAATATAGAATGGGAGACGACAGGATAAGACTGGATTGGATGGAACAGGACAGGACATGGATGAGACGAAACGGAACAGAACGGAATGGGAACAGAAAAGAACAGGAAGACAAAGAAGTTTCTATTTTATTTGTTTTTTTTTTTTTTTTTTTTTTTTTTTTTTTTTATAACAGATACTATTTGGTCCTATTTGATCCTATTGGATTCTATTAGATCTTATTCAATCCTACTTTATCTTTTCCAATTTTATTCGTCCTTTTCCCATTTCTTTCTCCTGTTATAACCAGTTCTGTCTTTTTTTGTTCTGTCCTGACACGTTCGACCCTTTCCTGTCCCTTTCCATGCCATCGTGTCCTGTCCATTTCTTATCTTATATTTTCAAGTATGCCATAACATTTTGCTTTGAATATAATGATAAATGTTGTAGAAAATAATGGCTCTAAGAGAAAATCTTCAATCAGACAAAAGTTGCTGGTTTATTTTTTTTTTCTTTCTTTTTTTGATAGAATTAATCGCCATTAGGAAAAATTATAGGTATTCTATTTAAAAACAAGAAAGAAAAAAAAAACAATATTAAAGAAAATTTTTATCGAATTTTTTTCTCGAAATACTTATTTAGGTGTCTCGATTTAAAAGAATCTTGGTGCGTATATGTATCAATATTTATGTTACGTGTAAAATGATGAGAAAAAAGAGAGAGAGAGAGAGAGAGAGAGAGAGAAAATAATGTTATCTATATAAGAAAGAAAAGTTATGTAAGCACGTGACAAAAAACGCACATGAGAATACGCGTTTAAGTATATTCTCGCGTAACATCCCATGTTTTTTCTCGGTAATACGATGTAAATGTCTTCTGTAAATGGCTTTACAGTTTCGATTTCAAAACCGATTCGATGCATTCGAGAATAAGCCGATTTAATTTACATTTAACTCGACTATTTCGCGCATTAATTAACTTTAAACGAGCAAGGATTTCTCCATTTGGAATTTTCGACAATTCTTTTTAATTTCAGATCGACGATACTTCCTTCTCTTTCTTTTCGTATTTTTTTTTTCTTTTTTCTTTTTTTTGCGTTTTTTTTTAATTATATACAATTAGCATAATTATATTTTATTAAGTATAAAACTTATATTCAAAGGGACGTATGAAAATAGTCGTGTATAAAAATTAAATCGGAATAAAAATTAAATACGTAGATTATAGAACCGTGTATGCTTCGAAATAAAAACGTTATATTTGTTGAGTATCATCATGCGCAAATTAAATCATTTTTATAGCGTACAATTCTTCTTTTTCTTTTTTTGTTTTTTTTTTTTCTTTTTTTTTTCCTCTTCTGACCTTCTTATTCTTCTTCTTTTTTTTTTCTTTTTTGTTTCTTAGAAAAGGTATTTATTTACAGGCGCGGTCTAATCCCATAGCTAATCTCATTTACAGCCTCCTACGGTAATCTCGTAGTACGTTTATTCGATAAGAAAGACAACGACAATAGCCAGATATTTTCTATCCTTTCGTTAAATTCATACAAAGTTTCATGAAATATGAATGATCAAAGAAATTTTTCATAATTAAATATAATTAATATACAATCTCGGGTATACGGATACTCGAACGTAATTCAAAGGTGTTATGTTATATAGTTGTATATATTATAATTATAGTATTCGTTAAAAGATATCATTATATACCATCGAAGTTTATAGAACGAAGATTTAAACGATGAACCTTTATACCCAGTTTACAAATCAAGATTAGGTGTCATACTGTCCTCATTAGTGAGTTCCAAGAAATATATCCTTAACGACTTTCATAATTTACCTTTTATCTTCGTGAAAATACAACTTGATTAAACGTATTTAATTCGAGCTGTCTTACCTTTCTTAACGTTAAATAAAGACTAAATTTGACCTAAGAGGGGTAAGGGGTAGCCTATTTCATGTTTCATCTCTTTTTTTCCCTCTCTCTCTCTCTCTCTCTCTCTCTCTCTCTCTCTCTCTCTTTCTTTATTTTCATTCATTTCATTTTACTCTTCGGTCGCTTCCCTTTTTACAGCATTTCGTCGAAGAAATTTCTCTTTCTCTCTCTCTCTCTCCTTCTCTTTTTTTCAAGGATCTGTCTCTAATTTAATTAATTTAAAGTTAGAAATGATGAAATCATTGAATCCATCGTACAAATTGTTCATGAAATAATCCAACTAACTTCAATAACGTTTCAGATCGCAAAGCTCTTCTCATATACATGGACAATGGGTCTCTTCCTATGTAAATCTGTCCATTACATGCAAAGTGTTTCGGCCATTTGCTCCGTCGTCACACTCACAGCCATGTCGATTGAAAGGTAAGACGTAAGATTGAGACGTTAATTTCTTAAATCTTTTGTATAATTCACGATATATAAATATTTACTTATTGTTAATTGTTTATGAATATATAAATAATATGATATAAGTAATAAAGTATAGGTAAGAGTTATTAGTTCAATATAGAAACAATTATAAGGTAATATTTTTCATGTTTACGTTAACGTATTAAATATTTTAATTAAAAATTATTAAATATTTCAATAAAATTAATTGTCAAATAGTTTTATTAAAAATTAAATAATTTAATGTTTATCATTAATACAATGTAAGAACGAACGTTAAGATTTTGAACGTGAAAGTTGATAACATACATTATTTCGATGATCTCTAATAAAAAAAATATTATTTCAATATATTCTTTTAAAATTCAAAGAAGCTGCAAAAAAACTTCACATTTATTTTCAAATCAAGAACATTCTTCTCTCGTCTTTGTCAAATAAAATTCATGCAATTTTCTTGGAAAATTTACTCGAAGAAGATATCCCTTCCATTATCTATCTTTCTCTCTTTTTAGTCTCTTCAGTTCTCTCTTTTTTTTTTTTTTTTTTTACTTCGAAATAAAGTGTCTTTGATTTAGTACCGACGTTTACGTTTTTCCCATACGTTTCATATATTGGAATTCTTTTTAGAAAAATATTTCCATTTTCTCCTTTAACACTGTTCGCAGAAGAAATAACGTGGTTTTTTGTCAAAAGCTTTCATCGTACATCCTTTCTCCATTAGCATAATACTGTATCAATAAAACTACAAAACATTGCCAATGACATTTATAGAAATATGATACGCTTAATATAAGAAGAAAGAAAAAACCAAAAAAAAAAAAAACAAAAAGTTATTTCGTTATACGAAACGAACAAAATAATGATTATTACATTCTTCAATTAGGATCGACGATATTTTTCCCTCTTCTTCCTTTTTCTTTCATTTCTCTCTCTCTCTCTTTTTTTCTTCTTCATTCGAATTTCACTCGAATATAGAAATAACAAATTATTTGATTCTTATAGAAACGATTCGTTCGATCGTAAAATTGTTAGCTCTATTGTAATATTGTAATATTGTAATTGATAAACGTTCTTGTTCAAGCGCTTACTATAATAAATCCCTTCACCGTCGTTACGATACAATTATGATAAAAAGTGAAGATAAATAAAAGAGAAAAAGAAAAACAAAAAAAAAAAAAAAAGAAAAAAGAAATAAAAACAGGTAAAAACAAAACCGTAGATGTGCCACGGACATGTGTTTGATATATCATCGAGGGAATGGAATAAATAACAATATAAAGATTATCATCCCCTCATTGCTGTCCGCGATAATTTTCCTTTCTTTCTTTTCCTTTTTCTTTTTCCTTCATTCTTCTTCTTTTTCTCTCCTCTTTCTGCCCTTTCTAAATTCGAATTAAATTCTCGAAAATCGACAAGAAATTTTCTTATCGCAGAAATACGAGTCGAACGATTCATTTGTCCTTTTTATATCGTGGAAAATGTGGCCGACTGATTGGCGGATGTCGAGGTCACGATGAAAACCCGTGTGGTAGAGCAATTTATATTCATGCTAGCGTATTCGGTTGATAGTCGAGAGTTAAAGATGGGATGGGGGAGGGGGAGGAGGTTTGACGTGATGAGTGTGACAAGGGAAGGGATGGGGAGGGACAAGGGCTGGCGGGGAGGAAAATATCGGCTCGCGACGAAGATCACAGTCCGAAAATCAGAGAGGAACTGAACTTTTTTCGTATCTCGCCCTTTTTTTTTCCCTTCTCTTCTTTTCTTTTCTTTTTTTTTTTTTTTTTTTGCTTCCTTTTTTCTTTTCTTCCTTTTTTTTTCTCCTTTCTTCTTTTTTCCCTTTTTGAACGTTTTAAATGAAAAGAGAGAGAGAGAGAGAGAGAGAGACA